>NC_080179.1:35932478-36290811 GCF_950295315.1 Erinaceus europaeus
CCACTATCCAGAGAGAGACTACAGCACAATCTCACCACTATCTAGAGACTACAGCATGATCTCATCACTATCCAGAGAGAGAGATAGAGAGAGACTACAGCACCACCTTACCACTATCCAGAGAGAGACTACAGCATGATCTCACCACTATCCAGAGAGAGAGAGAGAGAGAGAGAGAAACTACAGCACCACCTTACCACTATCCAGAGAGAGACTAGAGTACTATTCCACCACTATCCAGAGAGAGAGATTGTAGCACCATATACCACTATCCAGAGGGGGGAGGGACAAAAGCACCATCTCACCACTATCCATAGAGAGAGGGAGAGACTACAGCACCATCTTACCACTTTCCAGAGAAAGGGAGGCAGAGAGAGACTACAGCACCACTTCATCACTATTCATTCTCAGCTTTTCCATGTGCTTCCATGTGATGGTCAGGGTTGGTCAGAGCTGGGGTCTTAGCATGGTAATGTGGGTGCTTTACCAGATGAGCTAGCTCCAGTACAGTTAGAGTATTCCATAACACAAGATGCTCACTGCATACCAGCCTACTGCAATACAGACGTGAGCTCAAAGTGGTCCGTCCATACAAGTCTTGGGTTCCCAATGGTGAAAACCAGCATTGCACAGACAATCATGATCTCACTCACTAAGTTACAGTAAAGGAGATTCTGGTGGACAATGCATCAAGAGGAGCCCTGGGTTCATCTTGAGAGGTGGTGAATCAGCAGCAAAGATATTTTAGTCTGATGTGAGAATTTACAGAATCTGGTTAGGCCAGTGGTCTGGCCTTGAGGAAGAGAAGTCCATTCCAAGAAGAGGAAGCAAGAAAGGTTGTGGAATTATGTTGCAGCAGGTGGATTCCAAAGAAAGAAAAGATTTTGTGTTTATTTTATTTTATTTTATAAAATGGATATACGGACAAAACCATAGGCTAACAGGGGTACAATTCCCACCACCAGAACTCCATATCCCATCCCCTCTCCTAATAGCTTTCCTATTCTTTAACCCTCTGGGAGTATGGACCTAAGGTCATTATGGGATGCAGAAGGTGGAAGGTCTGGCTTTTTTGTTTCCCTGCTGAACATGGGCATTGGCAGGTAGATCCATACTCCCAGCCTGTCTCTCTCTTTCCCTAGTGGGGCAGGGATCTGGGGAGGCGGGGCCCCAGGATACACTGGTGGGGTCATCTGCCCAGATTTTATTTTATTTTTTATTGCCACCAAGGTTAACAATGGGGCTCAGTGCTGGAACTATGAATCCACTACTCCTGGTGTTTATTTATTTCTTTTTCTTTTTTACCTTATTTTTTATTTGATAGGACTGAGAGAAACTGAAAAGAAAAGGGGAGATAGAGTGGGAGAGAGAAGGAGAGACACCTGCAACCCCCTTCAACACTTGTGAAGCTTCCCCCCTGCAGGTGGGAGGTGGAGCTTGAACCTGGATGCTTGTGGGGGTCTTTGCATGTAGTATTATGTGTGCTTAGCTGGCTGTACCCCCAACCCCCAATTTATTGTTCTCTATTCTAAAAGGAAGCATAGTCAACTGTACATGCCTCACCTAAATACCTACCTTTATTTCCCCCAAGGCAGGTTATATTGGTGGTAGAATTCTACCAGTGTCATGTAATATTTTTATAGAATATGACATACAGTTTTGATTGGGGAGGGGAAGCTTCACAAAAGAAACTGTACTCGGGCTTTAAAGGGTTAGTTAGATTTTCATTAGCTATCAATCAGATAGAGGATGAGAAGCCATAAACAAAAGAAATCACTTTGTAGTTGTAAGCAAAGAAATTGGCATTAGCAAGAGGTCTGGTTTTTTGTTGTTGTTGTTGTTATTATTGCTGTTGTTTTTTTTTTTGTTCCCTAAGTCCCTTCTTTGGGATCTTGAAAGCACATCAAGGAGTTATTTACAATGAAGTTGCCCTGTAAACTTGTTTTTGATAAGCTGCTTTTATTCTGGAATAAATGGGAAACAACTTTATTGTTCCCCACAAAACAGCTAGGGTTTTTACTTGAACCAAATCTGTTTAGAAATGTTAAGCTGGTTAGGCAGAACTAATATGCTTCAAGGTGGTCATTCTCTCTGGATTAAAGCTGTGGAACAATTGTAGCTCCTGTTACAAGGACCATAACAAAGGACCATTATGAAAAGGGACACAAATCTCTGTTCCCAGAGGGGGACTAACAGGCTGAAGGTTTCCCTGTGGGTGCCGCACAAAAGGCTGATTGCCTCTGATTGTTTGTCTATGTAAATCAAGGGGCTGAAATTTATTCTTCCAGTGGGTCTTGTTCAGCAATAGCAGAGGCGATTGGTCAGATTCTTGCTCATGGGCTGGGGGAAAAATCTGACAAATCCTGTGGCTTTTGGGTTGCACACATGTAGGAAAGGAAATTTAGTATTCTGTTCTGGAGTAAATTGCTTGTGTCCTTGGAGTTAGAATCAGAACTACTAAATTTGAAGACTGGAAAGAAGTCTTAGCTAGCACCTGTTTACCTTACCCCAACACCCTCTAAGTGGGACCCAGCTCTCCATCATGACAGATGCTCCATTGGATTCCAGTCAGGCTGAGTGCAATGGGGACACCCTGTCTGAGAACCGTCCTTTCTCAATCACTGAGATCAGCAAGAAAGCCCATGAAGTGGATGGCACCCCAGCACACTACAGGGAAGAGCCTCATTTGGAAGAAGGTTTACCCACAGCTGGAAGTAAGGAGAAAGGGGAGATAGCACAAAGCAACGAGATACTCAATCAGTCCATGGAGGAAGAAATGCTCCAGGGTAATGCCTTTCCTTCTCTTGACTTTGCTGAATTTGATTTGTCAATATCATACACATTTTTTTTTGATGACCTGGAGACCGACATCTCCCCAGCCTTCTGCCCTTATCCAGATGGGACCCCTGATTGTCTGGGGTTCTACAGCAGGACTAAGCCACATCTCCCATCGAAGCCAGATTTATTTATCTGAAAGCTCTCTGGTTCTCGGCTACTTTCATGGTCTCATTAATTTTCTCAATAAGGCTGAACCAACATCTGCAGGGTTGTTGTGAAAACAAATAAACAAGCAATACACATACATACACATGCACACAATATTGCTTAAATTGGTTAAATGCTGGCAAGTTGTTTTTGTTTAGTATTATTGCAGATAATAAAGGATAGCCTTTTATTATTCGAGCAAAGAGAATTAAGTATTGTCATATTTCCTTTTAAATATACCCCATATTCATTGTTCTGGATCTTAAGTAGATACTAATTAGTGTTTGTGCTGAAAAAAAAAAACACAGTGGATAGAGAAAAGATTAGAAGAATAATCCAATCATTTAAGTTGTTGCAATTAAAAATAATATACTGTATTAAAATACTACATTTACAGTTTATTTACTGTTTTTAAAAGGAAGATGTATTTATTTATTAATGACAGAAAAAAAAAGAGGAAATAAGTGCATCCCTGGTCTATGTGGTTCTGAGGACAGGCCTTGGTCTTCCATGCGCTCAGATTCAGTGTTCTACAAACTGCACTAGTTCCTGGGCACATCTTAATTATTAGTTCACAGAAAATGCTAATATATCAATTTTGTGGGTGTTTTTCCCTAGAAAATCTTGAAGAGCATCTCTTTATTGTCCATAAGGCTATCACAGATCTTTCTCTGCAAGAAGCAAGTGTTGATGACATGACATTCAGGGAAGGTAAGAGGAACTTTATTTGGTACACAGAATCGTTGCATATGATGGCTCTTCCATGGGCTGTTGGAGAGTATGGTATTGAGAGAGTAATTCAAATACTGCTTTGGAAAGCCTGAAGCTGCTGTGGTAGAGAAGGAAATCTGTGAGTTCCGGCTTAGAAAGTATTTCTGACACAGTAAAATTTAGATGGTATGGGCTGGTGGAAGTTATTGTCATATTTTGGCCTGATGATGTATCTGTCTCTTAATAAGCTGACCCATAACACCAAGCTTTCTGTTTTATGTAATGCCTTCAAATTTCTATCATCATCTTGTGAACTAGAATTTTTTAAATGGGTTTATCCAAAAAAAAAAAAAAATACTGACACACTACTGAGAAGTTTTAGAGGACTTTATAAATTAATATATACACAAATTATAGATGGGGGGCCCCGTGGTGGTGCTCCTGTTTAACACACACATTACCATGTAGGATGAACCAGGTTCAAGCTCCCAACACTCACCTACAGAGGAGAATCTTCACAAGTGGTGAAACAGGGCTGCAGGTTTCTCTCATTGTATCACTGCCTCCCTTCTCAATTCCTGTCTGTCTCTATCCCAAATAAATAAATAAATAGACATTTTAAAAGTAAAGTTTTAGGCTTCTGGTGCAAATATACAATGTTTAGATAATTCTTGTCATAGAAAGCTCCCACCTGGGAGTCGGACAGTAGCACAGCAGGTTAAGAGCACTTGGTGCAAAGCACAAGGAGCTGCATAAGGATCCTGGCTCCCCACCTACGGGGGTGGGGGGGGGGTCACTTCACAAGTGGTGAAACAGATCTGCAGATATCTATCTTTCTATCCTCCTCTCTGCTTTCCCCTCCTCTCTCCATTTCTCTCTGTCCTATCCAACAACAATGACATCAATAACAACAACAACAACAATAACTATAACAACTATAAGAAACAGGAACAACAAAAGGGAATGAATAAATATTTTTAAAAAGTTTAAAAAAGAAAGTCACTTGATTGAGTTAGTTTTAATAGCATCTTTTAATTCATGGAAGAATAAAAAGAGTACTGACTTTTCGCATGACCATATTATATTTAAATATATGCAAAGACTAAAAAACACAGATTATTTTATACATTTGTTTGAAGAGGTTGCCTATAATCAAGCAAATTTTAAACAAACAAATTTCAAGATAAAAATTAATTAACCACTTATTTCCATCTTATAGTGATAAACATCTTATCTCAGAATTGAAATTGGTTTGCTAGATCCAAATTACTGTTAAGAGCTTAATAGGCAGAGACCAAGTGGTGGCTCACACATTGCCAAGCACAAAAGTTGACCTCACACATTACCAAGCACAAAGATATGATCTGGGTTCAAGCCCCTGGCCCCAGGCACTGAAGCAGGGCTCTAGGTGTCTCTTTCTTTCTCCCTTTCCATCTCCCCCTTCACTCACAATTTCTCCGTCCCTCTTCAATTAATAAATAAAATTTATTTTAAAAGACTTTAAGTGGCTGGCCAACTTCTAGGGTGAGCAGAGCTGGAAGCAGAGATTGTTCAGAAAATCTGGTGAGTTATGCTGATCACACAGACAAATTTTCATGTAATTTTTAGAGTTTTGTTCTTTTTCTTTTCTTCTCTCTTTTTTTTTTCTTTTACCGAGCACTGCTCAGATCTGGCTTATGGTCATGCAGGGGAGTGAACCTAGGACTTTGGAGCCTCAGACAAGAGATTCTCTTTGCATAACCATTATGCTATCTACCTCTGCCCATATTTTTCGAGTTTGTAGCACACATCATGCAGAAATATTAGCCAGCCAGATTCTGGGTCCACAGGTGCCATGAATCAGGCTGACTTAAAAAAAAAAGAAGATATTAAGAGACAAAATATTAAAGCGACTTTTGAAAATATCAAAACATCGCAGAATATGGATGCCAAGATAGACATGTGATTCTTAATATCCTCGTTTAATTTTCACTTGAATAATTGTCAGATTGTGTGTTGAGCACACACAGTAGACACTGAAGTGTCACCATGTAGACAATTAAGCATGCCATAATTGGCATGGGTGGTGGCACACTAGGTTGAGGGCATATATTACAGTGCACAAGGACCCAGGTTCAACTCCCCAGTCCCCACCAGCAGGAGGTGGGGGGGGGGGAGTTCCGGAGCAATGAGGCAGTATTGCAGGTGTCTCTTCTCCTATTTTTGCCTTCTCTCTCAATTTCTTATTGTCTCCACACGAAAGTAAATAAATAATAAATAGAAGTTCCAACAGAAGTTCTATGTTTAAAACAGTGACATAACCATTAACTATTATGAAGCTCTTATTTATGTTATTGAGATTATCTAACTCTTGTGAAATGGAATCTTTGCCCTTGTACTTTTGCTTTCAAGTGTAGAAAGTTCTGGAAGAATGAAATCCTAATAACTAAGCTAACACTCCTTTTAAGTTTCTGATCAGAGAGTTGATTGTAGAGAACAATTCTCTAGGATATTTTAATATTTTGAAAATATTAAGATAGAGAGAAATCGAGAAGGGAGGGAGAGAAGAGGAGAGAGACTCCACTCACGAAGCTTTCCCCCTGCAGGTGGGGACCAGGGGCTTGAACCAGGGTTGTTGGGCACTGTAGTGTGTGAGCTTAACCAGCCACCACCTGGCTCCCTCTAAGGTCATTTATATTGATCAAATAATTCTTTCAGGCTGTTTTTTCCCCAAATGAATCCTTTGTGGGGCACAGTTTGTTTATTTTTTTACTGTGGTACAGAGACTCACATTAGTCAGGTACTTTCACAATGTCAAGCAGGTATAAATCATCCAGACAGAATATATGATGGTGGAAAAATCAGGGATGCTAAAAAGATAGAGAAAAATACTATGGTTCAAAATCGAGGAACAGTTTCATGTCTGACAAATACTCATCTATATCACTGATGTGAGTAAAAAAATTGTATCTTTGCCTCCTATAGAAAAAAAGAAAATGTAATATCATAGTAAACATTCTAGTGTTTACTTATAAAACATTGACTACACAATAATAACCTTAGAAACAAACTTTGTGTAGCCAGTGATAATTTATCTTCTCTCCATAAGTTTACAACTGTTTCTTTAAGTTGAGTAGAAAATAAGTTGAAATAGAATAAAAGTCTTCAATGGAAATGAACTTGTAATCATTTTTCATATTAGTAAATGTGGAAGCAGAACAATGTTGACACTTACCATATTTATTTAATGCATTTTATTAGTGATTTAATAATGGATTATAAGATTATAGGAATATAATTTCACACTGCCTCCACCACCAAATTTCTGTGCCTCCCTCCCTCATCCACCATGGTTCTTAGTCAGTTGGGCTAACCGCTTTCCGTTTTTCTTTTTAATTATTTTTATTTTCTTTTTTTTACACTTTATTTTATTTGATAGAACAGAGGGGGAGGAGAGGAGAGACAGAGAAACATCTGCATCCCTACTTCGCCACTTGTGAAGCTTTCCCCCTCCTGGGGACTGGGGTCTGGAACCCAGGGCCTTGTGCCGTGTACTATGAGCACTTCACCAGGTGTGCCAAAACCCCCCCCATTGCTTTATTGAAAGTTCGTGTGTTTTAATTATCTGTATTTCCCAAATGAGTGAAACCATCTGGCAGTGTTCTTTCACCTTTTCCTGAAATGGACAATAAACCTGTCCTCATAAGGGACATTCCACAGAGAATATTTGCATGTCATGGACATACAAAAGAAGCTTCCAACAGAAGTTTTTTAGGTATAAAAACCCAGACAACAGCCTCTGTTTTCTTGTAGTCATTTTAGCATGATCAGTAAATATTGTTGAGGA
Organism: Erinaceus europaeus; assembly: GCF_950295315.1. NCBI lineage: Eukaryota > Metazoa > Chordata > Mammalia > Eulipotyphla > Erinaceidae > Erinaceus > Erinaceus europaeus. The sequence goes on from NC_080179.1 coordinate 35,940,001, forward strand.
TATGCTGATACACTTCAACTCTGAAGAGAGAAATATAAGAAGAATCATAGCATTTAAAAGTCATAGACCAGTGAAGTTGTTTATTTGGATGGTCCCTTGCTTTAGCATGTGAAAGCCCAGCTCCTACTACACTGAAGAAAACTTTCCTGCAAAGCTCTCTTTCATCTCTTTCAGTCTCACTGCCTTGTGTCTCTATAAAAAAAAAAAAGAGAGAGAGAGATCCCTACATTTTTAACCTAAACAACTTGAGTAAATTATTTGCCATTTGGGTCATATCTAGATGATTAGTCTAGCACTGTGTAGCTACAGCTTCAATATGATTTAAAAATATCATTTCTCTTTATTGGCCCATGTTAAACTGGGTTGCATACACTTAATGTCTCATTTAGCTCTGCCCAGGAATCCTGACCATCCATGCCGTGACTACCCCATCTCCTCATACTCCTTGCATGTCAGCAAAACCCTGAGGAACACAGCTGTCTACTCTGAGCATGAGCAGACACTGAGAATCATCAGTTTCACTACTGGGAGGCTTCTTTCCCTTGTTTGTTTGTTTTTCTATTTTTTTTCTTGATGAGAGAGAAGGAGAGAAAGAGAGTATGTAAGGGACAGGTCCAAACATCTTATCTCACAGATTCACAAGATCTTGAGTAACTGACAGAACAGAATTTTTTATTGTTATACTTGTCACATGAATAGAATTCTTTAAAAATATTTTATTCATGTATTTATTTGATTTATTTGGGATAGAGACAGAGAGGAATGGAGATGAAGGAAGGGGGAGACAGAAATGGGACAGAAGAAGAGAAGCATGGATAGAACTGCTTAACCACTTAGGAAGCTTTTCCTCTGAGGGTTTGGACTGGGAGTCCAGGTCCTTGGGCACATAAGTTCCACCAGACACACCACTCCCAGGTCCCATAAGCAAGATTTCTATCTCCCTGTGATAGCTGTCAAAACAAACCCCCTTCCACCATCATTCAAGACAGGAGTGTTAAAAGTGTCTCAGGGAATACCACTCTTACCAGATATAACAGTTTAAAACAAACAAGCAAAGCTTCATAGTCAAATGAGGCTGCTTTGCCAACTTCTTTGAGATTTAGAACTTTATTAGCATTTGAATGGCTTGGATAAATTCTGAAAAAAGATTGCTTAACTGTTTTTTTTAATATTTATTTTCCCTTTTGTTGCCCTTGTTTTCTTTCTTAACTGTTTTTAAATAATTTTTTTTTCAAAGTCATTTTGTTTAATTAGTGACCTGCAGAATAAATCCACCTCCCCCCAAAAAAATATGTGTTGGAAATGATTGCACAGAAAAATAATTTGGTGACAGCTGGCACTTTGGAACTTTTGCACATTTCAGTTATCAACAGATCTCTCTCTCTCAGCAGGGCAGCAATGGGGAACCATTCCTCTTGCTGGAAGCCACCAGGAACCAAGTCGACCAGCAGAAAGGATTGCTGAGTACCCTCAAGAAGAAAAAGAAGAGGCTGAGGAGAACAGAGCTCAGCAGACAACTGAAATTGAGTGGCTGGGGTTTGAGAAACCTAAGCAGATCCATATGTTGCCTTCTGAATACCACGGGGAGCAAGAGGTTTGGGCTGAAGACATCAGTGAGGATGAAGATGACTGCAATGAGGAGGAGGATGAAGTCCGAGAGATGGAACTTCAGAAAGAAATGAAAGTGTATTCTCAATTCAAAGAGGGTGGCAAGGAGAGTGAGGATTCTGCACTCAGGATCCCCTGTTCTCAGCCAGTGATCCCCGAAGAGCTGCCAGCCTTTGGGAGAAAGAGTGATATCTCCAGAAATGCTTACTCAAGATACAACACAATATCCTATCGCAAGATCAGGAAGGGAAATACCAAACAAAGAATTGATGAGTTCGAGTCTATGATGAATTTGTGAGTTTACTGAAACAAGCTTTTTCATGGCCACTAAAGCTAAGCTAATTCTGTTTTCCCAAGATGCAGTTTTGTTTGCCTAACTGGAGTCAGTCATCTTCTGTAAAGATAGGATGCTTATCCTACTTCTCACTGTAAGGAAATAACTCTATTCAAAAATTCAGTCTGGTAGCCTTAAAAAAAAAAAAAAAGAAAGTTGTAGATTTATTCTTATACATTTGTTTTATTTTAACTTCACTAATATAGCGCTCTAAGTACTAAGGAGCCAGTATTCCTGGGGAATATGGCATGTGACTTCGAAAAACAGTAATAGTAGAGTTATAGTTGTCAAATGAGAGACTGTTATTTGGTATAATTCTTATATTTCCATTGGAGTCTTTTTGCCTGTGCATTGAGGTTAGTGAAAAAAAAAAGTCATCAGATATCTTTTACTTTTAAACACAGAATTTCACTCTGTAGATGCTAAAGGACATGAATTATTAAACCGTTTTTTGAAGCTAGGAAGAAAGATAGAGTACATTGGAAAGTTTATTGTCAGTCCTCCTAGCTTCAAAAAATGGTTTAATAATTCATGTCCTTTAACATCTACAGAGGGAGTTGGGCGGTAGCACAGTGGTTAAGCGCAGGTGGCGCTAAGCACAAGGACCGGCATAAGGATCCCGGTTCAAGCCTCCGGCTCCCCACCTGCAGGGAAATTGCTTCACAGGCAGTGAAGCAGGTTTGCAGGTGTCTATCTTTCTCTCCCATTCTCTGTATCCCCCTCCTCTCTCCATTTCTCTCTGTCCTATCCAACAACGAAGACATCAATAACAACAACAATAAAATAACAAGGGCAACAACAACAAAATAAAGAAAATGAGAAAATGAATAAATAAAAAAAAATTAAAAAAAAATCTACAGAGTGAAATTCTGTGTCTCCAGTGAGTCTCCTAGGTGTTACTTCTTGTTGTTTTTAAACTAGAAAAGCTAAGCAATTATCAACTGGGAAAATTCAGTAGACTAAAGGTTGACACTATGTTATCAGGATGAATTAAATCCATTGAATCTGAGGGGGGTGGCTGGAATATTTGTGGGCAATGGAGCAAAAAGTGTTACTGGCTACTTTTATTTTTGTGACTGAAAATAAAATCATGTCTCACACCATTAAAGTCATTAAAAAGGAAAATGACAGCTTTAGCATGATTTTAAGAAAATATTCCTTTTCTATTTACCACATTTTCTCTTAATATCAGTATCTCAGAATAATTTTCTTTCCTTGGAAACCTGAGACAACTTTAGTCATAACTGTTCTAGTTACTATGAAAATGGAAATAATTATCCTAGAATATTTTCAAAGTAGAGTGTGAGCATACATTTTTACTGAGAAAGCACTGGAAATACATAATTTACTGAGCCTCAGCTCAAATCACAATGATTAATATTGTGTTTGTTGAGTTTCAGTTATACAAATATGTCAAATAATCTATTGAATATTTATGAAGGGGAGAGTATATTTATATTTTTAGGTAGTTTCATTTTTTTTTTCATTTCAAGCTTCCATTTATACCTCCCTGGATTTCCAGTCATCACAGATAAAGATATTTTTGTCCCTGCAAATAAAAAGACAATTCCTTATTGTCTGAGTGTAATACAGTCTTCATTGTACTATTCAACCCTTTGTTTATTTCTTTCTCTTTAAAAAAAAAAATCCTTGGTTAGTCCTTAGATTATTGCTTACTTATGTGTAGCAAATCTCACAATTCTAATAGCAATTTCTCTAGTTCTTCCTGGTTTTATATTTCCATAGTATTATGTGCTACTATTTAGCAGATTCAATATTGAGTTGAAATTGAAATACCCCTTTACTCTTTCCAGCAGATAGGTCACAACCTGACCACAGGAATGTCCTGTCACGTTCTTTCATTCTTTGCAAGTTTTCAGAGAAAAGTCAGAAATTGGGCTTTTATTCATAAATTCAGGGGAAAGATTGATGAATTAAATATAGTTCACTATATTTAATTCCCTAACCCTTTTCACCTGGTTAACCTCTTTTCTGGATTACTTATGACCCTACAATTTTCTACTTAACTTGAAAACATATTCTTGTGTATCTTTCAGGGGACTGGACCATTTTGTTAACCTACCACCAGCAGGGTGTATTTTGAATTACCCAGCATTTCTGTGGGACTTGAGTGAGGTAGGTGGTCCATGATTATGTGGCAAAGCCTGACAACTATTTCTTTTTTTAAAAAATATATATAGTATTGCATTTATTATTGTATAAAACAGAGAGAAATTGAGAGAGGAGGGGGAAGAAGAGGAGGAGAGAGACAGAGAGACACCTGCAGCCTTGCTTCACCACTCGTGAAGCTTTCCCCCTACAGGTGGGGAGAGCAGTTCTTTGTGCACTCAACCAGGTGCCCCACCACCTGACCCCTTGTAACAACTTCTTATGGAGCTCCAAGTAGCTCTGCCCTGCTGAGCTTTGAACTCTAAGTGGCTAACAGCTGGCACTCATGTGGCTAGCCTCACAACAGAGTAAGCCAACTGGTTTTCCATGCTAGTGCAAGTGACTACACAAACAGGAGGAAAACCAGGGGAAAATTCAGCTACAAACAATCCATTTTATTAAGCAAGAGGCAGAGTTTAAATAGCAGAATGTAACAAAGAACATTTTTCACATATGTCAATGATGATGGGTTTCCAAAAGTTTAGTACCCTCATGGTGGAGGATCTAAGAAATAATGAGAATTGTTAGGGGTAGAGGAGAGTTCAGCATGATTAGTTACTATGGGGCAAGAGTGATAATTATACCAGCAGGGTTAGGTAAACAGAGAAAGGCAGAATATTGATGCAAGAAGTAGTGATCAAAGAATGAGGAAAAAGCATGTGGCCCTTACTATTATGTTTCTAACAAGGCAGGGTGATGGAGTATAGTTTGTATGTGATGAAAGATGGTGAACTTATAGTGAACTTTATGTGAACTTCTAAGCAAGCAACCATTTGGTTTGTAACAAGGGAATGATTTAAGTGTTAGGGGGTATAGGCCTTTGTGAAGCCTGGGAGATTGACAAGAGGAAACTTGTTGGAAAATAACATAAGAAGAGGTTTGTGGGTATGGGCTGCTGCTTGTGGTGCAGAGAAGGATTCACAGCAGGGAGCTGGGAACTGGTTTAAGCAATACAAGGTTTATTAGGGTGAAACAGGTAAAAGGCAAAATAAGCACTTATCATCAAGGATTAAGAGTATGCTAGGTACATAAAGTCTAAGCATAGTTATCAAAAATTTAGTCCCATAAGATAAACAGTTATAAGCTCTGGTAAAGGTTGCTCATGGCTGTAGAGGGGTCTAAAAGTTCACCGGCTAGCAGAGTTACACGTGTTCAGTTCCCAGAAGTAGCCATGGCACACCCGACCAGAAGAAGCTTCTGACCAGGAGAAGAAGCAGCAGCCAAAGAGGGCAAGAGTTCCAGCTAATATGCTTTTAAGTCTATTCAGCCTACCCACATACTTTGCACACCAGCACAGTCTGGATTCATCTATAGTCCAACATGTACCTGCGCAGATCACTGCATACTCTGTCAGCCTTCGGACACTGTGTCAGGGCATATAATGTCACCATAGAAACTGAGTCAGGAAAGCTTTTCCTTCCATGCTCAATCCCTGAAAGGGAGAGGCTGACAGGTGGGGTGTCTTTTCAGACCTCCATCTTTAGGATGGGAGTTACCCTATGCTCCTTTTATATGTGTATGCTCCTTTTGAGTGAGGGGGGTGAGTTTTATAGTGTTTCCCCCATTAGTCACTATCTTCTTTTCCACCTTGACCTCTTCATCATGAAAGAGGAAGAATCTTTTATTCTGGGCTCCTTATCCATTGAGAGGTCCTTACAAGCACTCTGAGCCACCAGCCCAGTAATATTCCATTGGGGAGGGGAGGGAGGAACCACAATGAAGAAGCCAGCACCTGGGTCTGCTCCGTTTCTTAAGTTTTCTACTGCTGTAAATAGTTAAAGATTACCTGCTGCTTTCATCTTGGCTTACTACTTTAATGGTCACTCCAGTACCCAACAGCTCCTGAAGCTCTTTACAAACCTACAATGATAATATCAGCTATCATCCACTAAGACCTCACTCTATGGAAGATTGTGTTCTAAGCATTCTACATGGTTGTGTCATTCATCCTTTCAACAAACCTGAAGCAGGGGTCTGATTTTGTTTCTCATTTAAGAGATAAGAAAAGCGAAGAATAAGGGATTTAGGTAGTGTATTCCAAAGTTTCATAGCTATGCAATAGCACAGTATTTGATAATAGTTCATTCACTTGTCTGTGTTATCTTAAAAAAAGTCAGGTAGAGACAGAGCTTTGAATATGGAAAGATTTAAATAAAAGATGATAGTCACAGGTAAAGAACAAAATAGAAACAAATAGCTAAATGATAGCTTTCTACCTATTAAAAATTATTAACTACCTTTAAATTAAGGTCAGTTCACTATATGCTGATTTCCTGGTCAACCATGGCATTTTTGCTTGAAGGTAAACAGACCAACCTTTGCCAAGAGCTTGGTGAGGACTTCTCTGGGGCAGTCTCCTTAGACAAAACCAGGCTACATTAGACAAGAAGTCCCTTACCTGAATACCCCCTCATCTCCTTTCTCAGTCCAATCCTCTACTCTTGTAGATAGCTCAGACCCCCTGACCATGCTGGGGTTCAAATTTGTAGGGGACTATCCTTTGCTTGAGAATGCAAGGTCATTATCTCTTAAAGCTGTTCCTATAACAGTCCTCCTACCTATTAAGGGAAAGCTTACAGGAGTCCTCTAGGTATGTAGAGTTCATAAGCATGGCCCATGCAATATCCTGTGTTGCAAGTAGTGTGGAGTATGCAAGAGTCTCTTTTCTGTTAAGGGTCAATGGTATTTATATACTTTCTTCATGTTTGGGATATTTTCTCTGCCCTAATCCAGCATTCTAGGCCTATTCTCAACTCTAACACCATCTTCCTAGACAATACTTTTAGTACACCTGCATGTTAGCTGTGAGACTCAGGCAAAAATTAGTAAAATCATGGTCCCCTTGGAACATACCTAAAATAGACTTTGTGGCTTCTTCCATCCAAAGACCCCTAATTTCATCTGCTCCAATCCTGCCTTTGTCTTCCTGTTTGTTGAACAATTTGTCCGGTTTTGTATCTTATTCCCTTTCAACTACCAAGCTGCAGATGCTACCATGATGAAGCCCTTACTTTCCTGGGCAGATGACTTCACCAATGTGTCCTGGAACTTCACCTTGCCAGAGCCCTGCCCTACTAGGGAAAGATAGAAACAGGCTGAGGGTGTGGATCCACTTGCCAACACCCATGTCCAGTGGAGAAGCAATTACGAAAGCCAGAACTCCCACCCATTGCAAACCATAATGACCCTGGGTCCATACTCCCAGAGGGATAAAAACGGGGAAGCATCCAATGGAGGGATGAGACACGGAACTCTGGTGGTGAGAACTGTGTGGAGTTGTAACTCTGTTATCTTAAAATATAATTAATCCGCATCTAATAGCACAGCTATATACAAGATACTGGATACTGTACAGAAAACCATAACAAAGGGACTTCTCAAAGTTAACCCAATTAACAAATAATGTGATGATAATATTAACTATCGATTGTCTTTTTGAACCCTAAGACAGCAGGAACCTCACATCTCCACTATAGAGCCCCTACTTCCCCTAGTCCTGGAACCTTTGGATAGGGCCCACTTTCCCGTATGCATCTCCCAATCCAAACCAAATAATATTGCATCCGCCGATCACAACCTAACCAACGCAACGATTGCCACCTCAACATGCTTCACCTCAGACTGTATCCAGAGACTTCACGTGTGGAATGACAACCCTTCAGCTTCATTACTCGGGTGAGACCTTTCCTTTTATAGTACACTCTAATTTCATCTCAGGTAGTTCACTTTCTAACAAAGTCCCATAACCTAGATATACACCAGTTTCTGTGAGTGAGAGCTTATGTTCACACGTACCCATAAACTACTGCAAAATATATACCTGAAAGCAGAAGTACACTAGAGTTTGCAGTGAGTACCTCCCTAACACTTCCTCTCCACTATTCCAAGCTTGGGATCCATGATTGCTCAACAAATTGTTTGGCTTCATATGTTAACTCTCTTTTCAATCACCAGGTTCCAGATGCCACCAGGATGCTGACCAGGCTTCCCTGGATTGAAGACCCCACCAATGTGTCCTGGAGCTCAGCTTGCCCAGAGACACACTTTACTAGGGAAAGAGAGAGGCAGACTGGGAGTATGGACCGACCAGTCAATGCCCATGTTCAGCGGGGAAGCAATTACAGAAACCAGACTTTCTACCTTCTGCAACCCTCAACGACCCTGGGTCCATGCTCCCAGAGGGCTAGAGAATGGAAAAGCTATCATGGGAGGGGGTGGGTTATGGGGATTGGGTGTTGGGAATTGTGTGGAGTTGTACCCCTCCTACCTTATGTTTTTGTTCATTAATCCTTTCTTAAATAAAAAATTAAATATATATATAATTAATCCTAATTAAATCACTAGTAAAAAATTAAAAAAACTAAGAGAGAGAGAATATCTCCTTTCACCACTCTTCATCCTTCCCCATTCTCCCAGTGGTTAAGGAAAAGTGTTGAGAAGGCCCTATGTTCCCTTCTAGACTTACAAGAAAACCAACCAGGTCTGAGCCTATTTCCTCATTTCTTAGCAGCAGCAAGATAAGGCCCCATATCTGCATTTCCCTTTCACTTGGCCCCAGCCCCAACTAAGGTTCTAGCCTACCTGTTGCCAGATGCTCCTGAAAAAGGGCTGCTAATAGCATGGAATGACATGTTTTGTTTGAGTGCAAAGGAATACTCTCAGGCATGAGTGTCATTACTCCATTTGCAGAACACTCTCCATTTACAAAACAAATGGCTCAGCCTTTTTAAAGAACCAGTTATATGTAATCAAAGCATATGGAGTAGACTAATCTAAGCTGAGAGGCCAAGGAGGCCAGAAAACCAAACCCAGTTTAGTTATATCTCACTTAAAAGGAAGTGAGCAGCTGTACAAAAATTTTAGGAGTAATTAGGTCATTGGAAAAGAGAAAATATTAGATACCATTTAGACGTGAACATGCTCATTGAAGAGAGGATATCTTCTTCAGAGATGCCTGCTGTGGTCATCAAAATTATCCATGAATTGCTTTTAAAAGACTTAGGCAAGAGAAATGTGCACCAATAAATATGTGTCTGTCATAAAAAATTGGTTGCAGATGGCTTCAAAATTATGGGACTAACTAGGGATATATATGTGTGTGCCTATGTGTTATAGTTGCTTTTAAAAATTTAGAAGAAATATTGAATATCAGTAGGTATAGGGACAACAGATTAGCACTGTTTTAGAAATCAAAGTCAATTTATTTTAGTAAGGAGAATATTCAGTTTTATCATAAATCATTTTTTAACCTTTTTTTATTATTGGATAGAGACAGAAATTGAGAATGGAAGCGGAGATAGAGAGGGAGAGAGACACCTACAGCCCTGCTTCACCACTCTTGAAGCTTCTCCCTCTGCAGGTGGGGACCAGGGGTTTGAATCTAGGTCTTTGCACACTGTAATGTGAAATCTTAACTAGGTGTGCCACCACCTGCCCCCCATATGCATTTTAATTTCAGTAGTTCAAAAATATGTATACATATCTTCTTGTAGTCATCAAGCTCATGCATTTAGGCTCTTCTAAAGGCTTTACTGTGGTTGTTTCTGCGTATTTACATGGAATACTACTTGTGGCACATTTTCAAATAAAGAATGGACATTCCAATATTTCAACGTAATGAGAAGCCATTTGAAATTAAGTAATAATAGAAAATTACAGATAGAAAGCAACACCCTATCATAAAAACAAATGTGTCGTTGTCAGGGAGGTGGCACAGTGATAAAGCTTTGGACTCTCAAGCATGAGGTCCTGAGTTTGATTCCTGGAAGCAAATGTGCCAGAGTGATGTCTGGTTCTTTCCCTCTCCTCCTATCTTTCTCATTAATAAATAAATAAAATCTTAAAAAAAAAACACAAATGTGTCTGAGTATATGAGAAAGGTAACTACTTGTTCAAAATCTGAACTTTCATTGCTCTATAAAAACAAGTGGGCTATAAAAAGTAATGTTAACAGTTAATAGCAAACATTGCCAATTAAAATATCCAACAGTATCATAATAAGTATGAGTCCCAGAATATCTCTATAATTTATGAAGGACATTCAACCAGCAATCGACACAAGAAAATTAATCTGGCATAAAGAGAAGCAGAAATCACCCTGGATAATCACAGAATCATGTGGTCCTATAACCACCAACTGCCAGCTCAGGAGAACTTTGAAAATTAATTTGAGCTCTGTCTTAGAAACAAAAATATACTATATTTATAATCATTTTAGTTATGGCAGAAAAGTTGGGTGCTTATGTTCAAATTAACCCTAAGTTCCAACCTACACCCTAGATTTCATTCAGTCTTCCACTGAAAGATCTTTGTAGGTAACCAATGACAAAATTCATTACTTTGATTTTTGTCTTTCTTTTTATGTGCACCTTTTCTAGCAAATACATAGTCAAACTTATACATGTTACTTGAAGGGGGAGAATTAAAGCCATGTTAATGTTCTAAAGAAAATAACAAGTATCCTAATATTCTAGTTTCCATGTATGTTCAGAAAACTATACCCAGGGTCGAAAGCCCATCTGAGATGCTTGTGTCTGAAAAGGCCAGACGTGAATCGGCAAGATAGCTCACTTGGATAATGCACCTGCTTTTTCATGCCTGCATCCCTTCTTTGAGCCCAACCCCACATTGTCCTTAATTTTCTCCCTCTGTCTCTGTCTCTTGCCTTCTATCTGATAAGGCTGACTTCAAGCACTGAAGCCCTGGTGACAACAAAGGGGAAAAGTCCTGTGTAAGCTATGCCCTTAAAGGAGAGTTAAAACCATCCAAAAATTCTCTTACATTTTTTTAAAATCTGAGAGCATGCATATATATTAAGAGAATAATTTATTTTTGAATGGTCAAAATAAAGGTCATCTTGGACATCAAAATGTTTAGTTTCAAGAGGAAATATAAAGTCTTTGCTTATATAGATACTTAAGAATATCCTGAACTAGTAGATATCTATCAAACAATAAAATGGAAAGCTATTTCCACATAAATTATTTTTTGCTTATTTGATGTGGAAATAAATTATTTTTTGCTTATTTGATGGTAAATGTCATGCTTATTAGCTCAGCATATTAGAATTTCTATTTGCTGAAATGTTTACATAGTTGTTTCTGCAAGCAAAATTTTGCATATTAATGCAAAGAGATCCTAATTGAAGTATCAACTATTAATTACTAGACACTCAGTTTACTGCAGAGACATTAAATCCTGGTCTGATACTATTGATTTCCCTCCTTTAAATACAGTTACAGTTAACACTTGAAATACCACCATTAAACCTAATCAAGATACAATCTTTTATGTGCCTTATGCAAATTGCTAATGGAATGACTGCTGGGAAGTATGTATGAATTGTACATAAGCTGTGATATTCTTTGATATTCTCATGTCAAGGCATTTTTGGCCTGTAGTAACAAAGGTGACAATTTTCTTTCATTTTATTAGCTAGACAGAGAGAAATAAAGAGGGAAGGGGGAAAGAGAGAGAAGGAGAGAGAAAGTGAGACATCTGCAGCACTGCTTCACTGGTCATGAAACTTCTCCCATTGCAGATGGGGACTAGGGGTTAGAACCTGGATCCTTGATTGTGGTGATATGTATTCTCTACCAGGTGTGCTGCCCCCCTGGGTTCTAGAGTAGTTTAAAAAATGAAGAGAAAGTTACAAGTCTTTCTCAACGAAGAGAAAGTTACAATTTTTGGTCAGTAATTTAAATTTACTTCTTCAATTTTGAAATTCCATTAAAATTTCACTTCTCACCTCTGTAATAATTGAGCATACTGTCAATTTTGTTTAATTACTGGTAGAAGAAAGAGTTGGTAATATAACTCACAGAGACATAATCTCTGTCTGTCTACTTGTCTCATGCCTGGTCTGTGAAATACAAAGCATGTGTGTGTGGGGTCACCATGTGTGAGAGTCTATACTTCAGCCATTTAGTGTAATGTTCAGATTGTACTTCCTGTCTACAGCAGAAAACTAAAGAAGTATGACTCCACAACCCAGAGTTATCAACTGAATCTCCCTGAATTGACCACCCTACTTAACAAAAATAAGCAAACACAGTCACAATAGTATGGTACAGTGAAAGATACTATTCTTTAGTCACATAGAATGGAAACTAGGATTTATTACTATTATTTTGTTCACTTATTTTTTTAAATCAAAGCACTGATCAACTTTGGCTCATAGTGGTGTGGGGGACTGAACCTGAGACTTTGGAGCCTCAGGCAGGAGCGTTTCTTTGCATAACCATTAAGCTATCTACCCCAGCACTGATCAACTTTGGTTCATGGTGTTGCCAGGGATTGAACCTGAGACTTTGGATTCTCAGGCATTATACTATCTACCCTAGGCTAGTTTTATCTCTTTCTAATGGGTTGACAAAACGCAAGCCCATTCTGCCACCTACCTTATCTGCACTCTGAGAATGAGATCCACTAGGTGTGGCAACACAGTGAGACAAGAAACAGACAAAGCCTAGTAGGTATGTGGCCCTCAAAGATAATGAGTTCTAACCCCATTCTCCCTTTAGATGCTACTGGGGCAGGACATACCTGTGGGACTTCACTCTAAGTCACTTTCTTCATTCAGATAGAGAGACAAAGAGAGAGAAATAGCACCTCTCATGTGGATCCGGCTCTCAAACCTAGATCACACATACCCTCTCTGCCTTTCTTTTTGTTTTTAGTAATTTTCTTTTGGAAAGTTTGACCCAAGTAAAAACTTCTTTCTGGTGTTAGAGTGTGAAAGTTAAAAGCACCAGCTACTTGGTGGACCCCAAAGCCAATAAATAGCACAGCAGTTATTTGAAAATGATTCTAAATCATTCATGAAGTCAAAGTTTCTTGAGGAAATTAGATTCCTGTACACTGCCATTGCTATCTTTGTCCTTCTAAAAGTCCTAAGGTGATATAAAAAGAAATGTGTTTTCAAGTAGAACCTGAACTGGAATCGGCATATTGCACCAAAGTAAAAGACTTTGGGGTGGGTGGGGGTGGGGGTGGAGAATACAGGTCCAAAAAGGATGACAGAGGACCTAGTAGGGGAAAACTGGGAAATGTTATGCATGTACGAACTATTGCATTTACTGTGGAATAATGTAAATAAAACATTAATTTTCCAATAAAGAAATTTATAAAAAAGAAATGTGTTTTAATATCCAAGAGAATATTTAAAATTAGCATGCAATTGTAACTGTTGTATGTGCTGGTTTTGACCCTATGAATGACAGCTAACTGACTGTCAGTCAGAAAAACCAAGAAAATTTAGAGTTGGTTATAAAACACAACTCTACCTACCAACAACAGCAGTGCTGTCCTTGAGAATAGTAGGGGAGAGTAGAGAAAGAAGTTGCGTAAACTTCAAGGCATATAGGAATTCATGCCATCTGATGTTGCTTTTAGATAAAATAAGTTCCATGTAATATTATCAAAAGCTATTATCAAATATTACTATTAAATTAAACATTAACAAAAATATTTCAAACTGGGAATTAAATGAATGAAACAAAGAAGGGAAGAATATGTAGTAAATGACTCCTAGAAAGAAAGCTCATAAAAAAAATTATTCTAGATTTGGTCAGGAATGAAAAATCATTGTCATCTGTGTGGGGAGATTCTGATACTTTTGCAGAGCAGAAGAGAGAAATTATTGAAATCCAGTGCATTCAGTTTAGCAAGAGAATTGCTACCCTGATGACACATAGCCTAAAAATCCTAGATCAATGAATAAAAGAGTCAGGGGAGGAATTTGGATCTGCAAAGCCAAGACCCCAGCCCCTATCTGCTCCATACCAAAGGACTAAGCAAGTAGATTTTCCTTTTCATTCCTGACCAAATCCAGGATAATTTTTCATTAGCTCTCTTTCTGGGAGTCACTTACTACATCCTCTTTCCTTCTTTGTTTCATTCACTTAATTCCCAGTTTGAAATACTCTGGAACCTATTGTGGTGTACTCTGTCCCTGTGAATGTTGCCATCTCCAAGAATATCCATTTACTCTATTCTATCCTTTATCTTTTCTTTTAGTTTCAGCTTCTCTCATTTGGTTTTATTTGGCATTAGAGTGCGGTTAACAATTACATGCATTTTTGGTTAGGACAGGTTGTGACCCAATCTCTGTTTTATCATTTTTCTTTCTCTTTTAGTTATCCATGTAAGCCTATAAAGTTGACAGTATAGCAACTTTTAAGTGTAATTTTTAAAAGTACAAAATAAGCTGGAATGCTTTCCATACCTAAAAGCCCTTAAGTGTTTAACTTACATAAAAGATTTTCCACTAATTCAGAATAAAAAAAAAAAAATGTCATTCAGGGGTCTAGATCAAAACCCAGATGTCAGACCAGGTAAGACTGTCAGGTAAATATGAGTGCAGTTCTTAGGGAGCTCTCCAAGGCAATAACTGTGCTCCTGAGGTTACTTAGTCACACAACTCAGTATGTCCTTACCTTAATGCTCAGTAGCAATTCAAGGAGAAGATGCATTTCCTGTTCCTACTGGTGGGTCCAAAACATTGTTTAATATCAAATATAGTCATTGTGCATCTCACTGTGTTTCTTTCTTGTCTCTGTGTCTGCTTACTTGAGGACATTTGCAAGCGCAGTCTCAATGCAGGGCAGGAAACATGCTTCTCAAAGGATGTTAGTAAAGAGTCCAACCCAGCACTGGACTAGCTCCCTGAGTTAGGGTTTGGTATCATAAATATGGTAATTAAAAAAGGCTTTCATTCAAATGTTATTAATTTTAAAACCTTAAACTTCCACAGAGAAGTATACCCACCAATCTCATGGCCAGTCTCATGGCATTTAATGGGTTATTAAATGCAAACACAATCTCCTTTTCAGGCTTCATAATAGTTTTCAAATCTCCATTTTTGATTAGATTTCATTGGGTCACAAGCAACAACTTTCAGGATCTTCTGAGAAAGATTTCCTTCCAAGCATAACAACTGATGATAGTTTTCAAAAACAATGTGATTTACCTGGGGAGAACAGGGATGTGGGGATGAAGAACAAGAAGAAGGAGGTAAAATAGATTTTATTCATAGATATCTGGATCCCCCAAATCCATGCAACATATGCAACCTTACACACCATTTATCTCTAATGTTCCTGGGTAACTCAATTAATTAGCACTAAAGACGGAAAAAGAAATAGTCCAGAAAGATTTGAAACATAACAGAAGACCAAAGGAGTGAAGGATTAGAGAATGTTATATGCAGGTACTGATTTTGACAGTGCAGAAGTGTTGTGACAGGGATAGCCACTGATCACAGCCCTGAGAAGAATGGAGGCACGCTACATCATGGGGGCCAGGCCAGAGTGAAGAGCCCATTTTCACATCCCCAGTGTACTCAGTGGATGTGCTATGTGGAAGGAGGTTCCAGACAGTCTGAAGCTGGTCAGAAGTTATTCTTATGATCAAGATCTTATATCAAAGTTTATTCTTTGTACCCTGCTAAAGTAGGACTAGGAGAAAGTGAAGCAAGTTGGAAAGTGGATTGGGTAGGAAAAGGGTGTTTTGGTAGAAATTAGCAACTAGAAACTCCTTATATGTAGGAGTCTCTGGAGGGGTGATCTCCAGGGGAAAGGTAACAGACCAGTTCTTTCTAGAGTAAAGACACTGGGGAGACCTGCCACGTGCTCAGAACTCGTTTATTAGCAGGTGGACATGAGTTAAATAAAAAACCAAACAAAGGGAATTATTGAAATATGTCAGAAATGACAGGTTTCTTAAAGATCAGCTTGCCCTTATGGTAGGGGGCTGGTATGACAGGAATTGATGAGATACAAGACAGTTATTCTTCATGATGCAAGCAACTTAATTATCCAAAGGTAATTGAGAGAAGCATAGGGGTTAAACCAGTAGGGTGAGACAGAGAGAAGATGAATATCAAAAAGCCATATAGTTTGGAATTTCTCTTGTCTGGGGTCTGAGGTGTGTGATGGAATGTGTGATAAGGTGTGTTCTTCTGTGATCAGAAAGTGACTTTGAGTAAGTGAATCTTTTTTTTGAGTAAGTAGGCAGCCATGTGGCCTGCAATTAATGGGGAGAAGTATTGGGGTTTCTGTAGGCTTGAGAGACTAACAAGGCAAGCTTAGTCTAGGAGACTTTTTCCCTCTTGGCTTACCTCTATGATGAGAGAGACTTACCAGTGGGGTGTCTATCCAGACCTCCATCCAAGGATGGGAGAGCTCCTCTATGCTCTACCAAGCTATCACATAGTCCCAACACTTACAGATAGTATGGTGTCTATCTACGGATGTGGTATCACTTGACATGAAGTTCACACAAACTGAGTACGATTATCTGCTAATGGGTGGGATCTGGCTCCAACACCACTTAAGACTCCAGTGTCCTGGAGCCAGGGGGCAGGAAGAAAAGCTAGATGTGTGAAGAGGAAGCAGAGCAAACTACTCAACTGATGCTAACTGCACACTGCTCTTGCTTTCTCTCCTGAGTTCTAAAAAGATATTTATTTATTTATTTTAATAAAATATTTATTAAAAATTAAATATTTCTGGGAACATATGAGAACCAGGTCTCTACAAACCTGACTCTTGACATTAGTAACTGGCTGAAGTAAACGGCTCTTAGTAGCAAAGACTGAGAGCACTATCACAGAAACACCTGGTAATTCTATTTAAAATAATTTATTTGAAATAAATCCAATAAAAGATTAAAAATAAATAAAATAAATAAAAGCAACCAGGTGCCTAACAACATGAATTGGCTGAGAAAGCTGTGATCTATATACTCAGTGGAATACTACGCAACTATTAGGAACAATGAACCCACCTTCTCTGACCCTTTCTTGGAGGGAGCTATAAGGAATTATGTTAAGTGAGCTAAGCCAGAAAGACAGAGACAAGTATGGGATGATCCTACTCATAAACAGAAGTTGAGAAAGAAGAATTGAAAGAGAAACTCAAAGCAAGATCTGACTGAGTTTGGAATAGGGCACCAAAGTAAAAATCTCTGGTTGAAGGGTGGATGCTCAGCTTCACTATAGGAAACTGGGGGTAGGGGCACAGGCCTTTAGTGATGGGAATGGTGTTAATATACACTTCTGTTAACTAAAGAAATGAAATTTTTAAAAAGCAAAAAAAAAAAAAAAAGGTAAAAGAAATTAATACTTGAAAAAAATCAGTTTTGCTCTTGTATAAGAATTGACAGCCTCTCTGGCCACAAATACATTTACAGCTTCTGCTGGGGAATGGAGACAATGAGGGCTTCACATCCCAGTTAACTGAAATCTGGACTCACAGTTACAGTGTGGTACAAATGTTTTGTTTACCAGCTCTGGATGGAAGACAGATGTTGACTTATGTAGCCATTTTATCCCTTTGTTTCTGTTATCACAGGGGTGCAGCTCCAGGGTCCCATTATCAGGTATGGGAGCTAAGCAGCTTTCTCTGTGTTTAATAAGTCTTAACCAGGTGTAATTAAACTGTTGAAGCTGTGGGAGAAATAAATAAGTAGAAGGTCAATTCAGGGCAGCAGACAAAAGGAAGGAAATTGTTAATGGTTTTCAAAAAGCAGTGGTTCTGAATCTAGCCATTCTGGTATAGTCAGACCCTGGTTCTTCCACTTTAGTTGACAGTATGAGCCTGCTATCCTGCTTCACCTTGTTTTCTGCTTTTGATAACTGAATAGCAAGCCTACCTCAGAGGATTGAAATAATGACTGTTAAGCACTTAGCAGACAGTAAGATCTCTTATTGTCCTTCTTTATATCTTACTGCCTTTCAGCCACCAACTTGCAGATGCCATCCTGACCTCCCTGGGCAGACAACCTCACCAATGTGTCCTAGAGCCTCCTTTCTCCAGAGCCCTGCCCCACTAGGGAAAGATAGAAACAGGCTTGGAGTATGGATCCACCGGCCAACACCCATGTCCAGTGGGGAAGTAATTACAGAGGGGCCGGGCATGGTAGTGCACATGGTATGAAGTGTAAGACGAGGTACAAGGATTCCCTTTTGAGTCCCAGCTCCCCACATGCAGGTGGGTGGCTTCACAAGTGGTGAAACAGGTGTCTTTCTCTCCCCACTCTATCTCCCATCCTCTCTCAATATCTCACTGTCTTTTCCAAACAAACAAACAAATAAATAAAATGGCCATAGGAGCAGTGGACTACTAGTACAGGCACCAAGCCCGAGTGATAATCCAAGATGCAAAAAATGAAAATTGAAAAAAAAAATCACTGCCCACTATCACCATTACTATTCAACATAATGTTGGAAGTTCTTGCCATAGCAATCAGGCAGGAGCAAGGAATTAAAGGGATACAGATTGGAAGAGAAGAAGTCAAACTCTCCTTATTTGCAGATGACATGATAGTATACATAGAAAAACCTAGAGAATCCAGCAAGAAGCTTTTAGAAATCATCAGGCAATATAGTAAGGTGTCAGGCTACAAAATTAACATACAAAAGTCAGTGGCATTCCTGTATGCAAACACTAAGTTCAAAGAAGATGAAATCCAGAAATCAATTCCTTTTATAATAGCAACAAAAACAATAAAATATCTAGGAATAAACCTAACCAAAGAAGTAAAAGACTTGCATACTGAAAATTGTGAGTCACTACTAAAAGAAATTAAAAAAGACACAAAGAAGTAGAAAGATATAACATCTTCATGGGTTGGAAGAATTAACATCACCAAATGAATATATTACCCAGAGCCATATACAAATTTAATGCTATTCCCATCAAGAACCCAACCATATTTTTTAGGAGAATAGAACAAATGCTACAAAAGTTTATCTGGTACCATAAAAGACCTAGAATTGCCAAAACAATCTTGAGAAGAAAGAACAGAACTGGAGGCATCACAATCCCAGATCTCAAATTGTATTATAGAGCCATTGTCATCAAAACTGCTTGGCACTGGAACATTAATAGACACACTGACCAAAAGAATAGAATTGAGAGCCCAGAAGTAAGCCCCCAAACCTATGGACATCTAATCTCTTAAAAAGGTATCCAGACTATTAAATGGGGAAAGCAGAGTCTCTTCAAAAAATGGTTTTGCAAAAAATGGGTTGAAACATGCAGAAGAATGAAACTGAACCACTATATTTCACCAAACACAAAAGTAAACTCCAAGTGGATCAAGGACTTGGATGTTAGATTAGAAACTATCAGATACTTCAAGGAAAATATTGGCAGAACTCTTTTCTGCATAAATTTTAAAGAGATCTTCAATGAAACGAATCCAGTTACAAAGAAGACAAAGGCAAGTATAAACCCATGGGACTACATGAAATTAAAAAGCTTCTGCACAGCAAAAGAAACCACTACCCAAACCAAGAGACCCCTCACAGAATGGGAGAAGATCTTTACATGCTATACATCAGAAAAGAGGCTAATAACCAAAATATATAAAGAGGTTGCCAAAATCAATAACAAGAAAACAAATAACCCCATCCAAAAACGGAGAGAAGAGATAGACAGAATATTCACCACAGAAGAGATCCAAAAGCCCGAGAAACACATGAAAAAATGCTCCAAGTCTTGGATTGTTAGAGAAATGCAAATAAAGACAACAATGAGATACCACTTCACGCCTGTGAGAATGTCATACTTCAGAAAAGGTAGCAGCAACAAATGCTGGAGAAGTTGTGGGGACAAAGGAACCCTCCTGCACTGCTGGTGGGAATGTCAATGGGTCCAATCCCAGTGGATAGCAGTCTGGGGAACTCTCAGAAGGCTATAAATGGACCTACCCTATGATCCTGCAATTCCTCTCCTGGGGATATATCCTAAGGAACCCAACACACGCATCCAAAAAGATATGTGTACACCCACGTTCTTAGCAACACAATTTGTAATAGCCAAAACCTAGAAGTAACCCAGGTGTCTAACAGCAGATGAGTGGCTGAGTGAGTTGTGGTCTATATACATAATGGAATACTACTCGGTTGTTAAAAATGGTGATTTTACTGTTTTCAGCCCATCTTGGATGGAGCTTGAAGAAATTATGTTAGGTGAGATATGTCAGAAACAGAAGGATGAATATGGGATGATCTCATTCACAGGCAGAAGTTAAAAAATAACATCAGAAGAGAAAACACAAGTTGAACCTGAACTGGAGTTGGTGTATTGCACCAAAGTAAAAGACTCTGGAGTTGTGGGGAGGGTTCAGGTCCTGGAACATGATGGCAGAAGACATAGTGGGGGTTGTATTGTTGTCTGGAAAACTGGGAAATGTTATGCATGTATAAACTATTGTATTTATTTTCAGTTGTAAAACATCAATCCCCCAGTACAGAAATTAAAAAAAAAATTATCTTATCACCTCTGCCTGCCTAGGTATGTCTTCCTTTTTTTTTTCAAATAAAATTTTGATTTTAGAAAAAAAAATTAATAAATCAAAGAAGAAGGAAAAGAAGCAGTTATAGAAGCCAGACCTCCCACCTTCTGCTCCACACCCACCTCCAAACTGTGCCTGTTCTGTCCCTGTTGGTTGAACTTTCTCCCCTGGCAGCTGAATTTGTCAGAGTTGGTCAGTTCTGCTGCAGAGATTGTCACATGGACCACAGATTGTGAGAATGGCCTCACTCTTAAAATGCAGGCTGAGTGTAGCAGATGGAATCAGAGTAAACCTCCCTGTGATCTTGATTCTATATTTACCTAGAAGAGGCCATTTTTCTTATTCTTCTGTGACTGTTCATGGGCCACTCTCAGATACTGTTGCTCCACATGCAAGGCCTCATTTAATTCTCCTGGAAGCTGTGTGGCAGGCACTGTTGTCTGCTTTGTCCCTGGGATTTCATCCCTTGTGATGTTAGCTTGTGTCTGCAGGAGACACTGAGTCTGGTGGCTGACATGAATACTCACATCTTGATGGCCTCTCCCACCAAGCTTACATTTGACAGTGGACCTTCTAGCACCAACCTTAAGGGCAGATTTGGAAGTTGAGTTTTGCTTCTAAATGGATCATTAACTGAGCAAAACAAGATTTGTCAGAATCGCCTCTCAGCAGGAGCTCAACTCCTGCAGAGAGAGAAAATGCCAGCTCAGCCTACCTGCTTGCTTCTATCACATTCTTCCAGAGCTGCTGTGGCGTTTTCAATAGAGATGCATTTACCCAGCTCCACATTAATAAGCTAGGAGGCAAGAGACAAAACATGTGTTCAGAGAAATACATGTCCAAGATTAACAACACACCAAGACACATCTGGAAAAAAAAAAAACAGCTGGATTAAGGCTAACAGAAGAGCTGAGAGTTTGCTACTGCTGAGCGCCACAGGACCTTGCTGGTTGCTTTCTCTGACAGAGACACAAGGTGATCCTGCTAAAGCTCTGCTCCAGTCTGTCAATTCCACGCACAGCCAACCAGTAGAAGCTTTTAATTAACCCTTCCTTGCCTGGCAGGCTGAACAGAAGAGAAGCAAGGGTGGAATGTAAATAAGTTGTGCCCGTATTTCCAGTCTGTCAGACGCATATTTTAAAAGTCAAAGCACACACCTGTAATTTCAGCTGACTGAACGAACCCTCTCAGTTGTTCCATGGTATGGGCACTGAATCCTGGATGCACTGACTCCCTTCCTATTGACTCAGGCAAGCTCCCACTCAACATGGCCAGTCACCAAAGTGAAGGCAGAGAGGCACCTTAATGGATTTACAAGGTCAAAAGTGGAAACAGCTTTCTACAAGTCGCCATTTAATGCAGAACAGATGTTGTCTCTCTTGCCCTCCTTGCATCTTGGACAAGGCTCAGGAGATGCTGAGTTCCCAACATAATACAGTTTAGAATTCTAGGAGAATTCTAAACCTGGAAGAGTCCTGTCTACATCTAGGTAAACCTCCTGGACTGGGAGGCAGTGACATCTTCATTACCTGAAACACAAACTGTGTCCTTTCCTGGGTCTTGGGACTTAAAACCAAACTCTAACTCAGGGTGCTGGGTGTCACAGATGGTGTAGCTCACAGGGCACTCAGACGTAATAACTGGGCCTTCCCTGGTCTGCAGCCCATGACTCAGGGAAAGAAAGAACTTCCCCTCGGGAGTCTGAGCTCCAACACTGACCTTCCTCTGGGCTTGAGATGAGCATCTGTGTGATTTGCTTTGAGTAAGGAATTAACACAGATTCCCATGACAGAGAAAGAACCAGGGAAGGGATAGCGGAATGGTGGAGGGTGTGCCTTGCTTGACAGAAGGCCTGAGTTCAATCCTAGCATCACATATCAAGAAATATAAAAAATGGAGGTGTAGTGCTCTAGGTTCACACACATAGATAGTAAATTATGAAAATAATCTGTAGGAGTTAATTTTGAAAGTGTAAACATACAAATACTACCTGGCCAGCTCCCTCTGTGGTGTCAGCTCTGACATAGCTCTGGAGGTCTGAACTTTCTATCAGAGACCCTAAAGGCCAGGGAGAGGCACAGCATATAAAGTATTGGCCTCTCAACTATGAGGTCCTGAGTTCAGTCTATGGAATTGCATGTGATAAAGTGAGGCTCTGGCTGTCCTATATATCTGTGAAAAACTTTATTAAAAATAATTATGTTTATTTATTATTGGATAGAGACAGAGATAAATATAGGGGGATAGAGAGAGGGAGACAGACGGAGAGACACCTGCAGCCCTGCTTCACCATCGTGAAGGTTTCCCCCTGCAGGTGGAGACCAGGGGCTTGAACCTGGATCTTTGTGCACTGCAATGTGTGTGCTTAACCAGGTGTGCCATTGCCTGGCCTCCCCCCCATTTCCTTTCTTTCTCACACAGAATAACTGCCCACGGTAGTGTTTGGGAATCTCTGGTTTAGCTGACATCCATCTTTGTATGTATATCTTCCACACCCAATTTGCTGTTATTACAAAAGCAAAACAAAGCAAGATTTTTCACTGGATTAAAATTCTTTTGCTTAGATTGAAATGGAATGAAATGGGGTTGTGGAGGGGAAACAAGCAACAAGCAAAAGCAATTTAGGTAGATTATTTCCTTTGAAATTTTCCAGATTGTCTAGCCAAAATCACGACCTAGTTAGTCTTACTCTGAGTTTTCTGAAGAGAGGTTCAAATTTAAAACTAGCATAGTCATGGGCCCTTTGGAATATAACTAAAATAGGCCTACTAACTATCTACAAAATGGAAACCCCAACTCTTCATCTGAACTATTCCAGCCTTTAGGTTCTTGATTAGTCAACAATTTGTTTAGCTTTATATGTTAATTCTTTTTTCAGCCACCAGGTTCCAGATGCTAGCATGATGCCAATTGGACTTCCCTTGGCAGACAACCCCACCAAGGTGTCCTAGAGCCCAGCTTCCCCAGAGCCCCACCCCACTAGGGAAAGAAAGAGAGAGACAGTCTGGGAGTATGGATAGACCTGTCAACTCCCATGTTCAGCAGGGAAGCAATTACAGAAGCCAGGCCTTCCACCTTCTGCACCCCATAATGACCCTGGGTCCATGCTCCTAGAGGGATAAAGAATAGGAAAACTATCAGGGATACGGAGTTCTGGTGGTGGGAATTGTGTGAAGTTTTACCCTTTTAATCCTATAGTTTTTGTCAGTGTTTACTTTTTATAAATAAAAATTAAAAAAATAAAAGGAAAAAGAGGGTTCTAATTTTTTTAATGCTTACAATGTTGCCTTTGGAAGAAATTCTGTGCTTATTCATACTTGTTTAACGTAGAGGAAAAGTAGATGGTGAGGGGAGCAGAATAATGTCTGTTAGTCATTTTCAAAAACATTTTCTGTATATTAACATGTTATAATTCAGACACCAGGAAAACTGCTTAGAGTTGTGTAAAGATTCCATGGGAGCTGCCTCAGCAAAGAGCAATGGTGGGTTTCTAGTTCTCTCTAGTGGCGAACACTAGGTAATGCACCATTGAAGTTGGTGTCAGAAGAAAAAAAAATCTTTTAAGGGGGGTTCAGGCTGTAGCGTACTTGGTTGAGCGCACAAATTACAGTGCACAAGGACTTGGGTTCAAGCTCCCAGTCTCCATCTGGAGGCAGTGAAGCTCAAGTGGTGAAGCAGGGATGCTGATGTCTCTGTCTCTCTATCTCCCCTGCAACTCTCAATTTCTAGCCAATAAAATAAATAATAAAAAAATTAAAAAAAAACTATTCTAAAACAAATTTATTTTATAGGTACATTATTATTTTCACATTTATATTTTATTTGCATATGATCCTTCCTTCAGTTTCTCTTAGTTCCCCAAAGTTTTTGTTTTAAGAAGTTTCCAACATATATGACAGTAGAGGAAATAATGTAGTAAATCTGAGATACTTAAATTATTCATGCATAGTCAGATTTTTAAAAACTATGTTTCTTTGACTTTCTTTTTATATTAATATTATTTTACAACAAATTCTTAACATCATATAATTTCCTCCACAAATATTCTTTTTGTAAAACATTTAACTCATTTAAATGTTTTTTCTCTCATTTACTGAGAGAAATATAGAAAGATAGACCAGAGCACAGCTCATGGTGTTGTGGGGGACTGAACCTGGGACCTTGGAGCCTTAGGCACAAAAGTCTGTTTTGCATAACCACTGTGCTGTCTTCCCTGTCTGTGTGTTTTTCAACATTGATTTACAAGTGTTTTTTCTTCATAAGGAAAATCATGTCTTATTTCCCTCTCTTTCTGTGTCACTGCTTCCTATTTTATTTGATAGGACAGAGACTATCAGAAGAAAGGGGAGGGGAAGCAAGCAACAAACAAAAGCAATTTAGGCAGAGATGGAGAGGGAGAGGGAGAGGGAGAGGGAGAGGGAGAGGGAGAGGGAGAGGGAGAGGGAGAGGGAGAGGGAGAGGGAGAGGGAGAGGGAGAGAGAGAGACCCTGCCTCAGCTCTCTGGCAGCTTGTGAAGTATCTCCCTGCAGTTGGGGAGCTGGTTGGGTCTGGAACTTGGATCCTTGCCATGGTAAGGTGTGCATTCAGCCAGGTATGCATTCATCCAGGTGTGCCACCACCCGCCCCTAGAGCCAGGTTGCCCAGCTTACCACACCAGTGGCTCTCACGGCAGGTGCCTTCAGGTCTGGGAAGACGTGCTCCAAATACCACTTGAAGCTTTTGCACCTTAGCTTCTTCCTCAGCTCCCGCTGCTGGCTGAGGTCCCCCACCTGCAGCTCCTGGTCCATGAGGTGGTCACCGTGGCCATAAAACAAGTCCTTGTACTCGTCCAGCCAGACCTCCGCAACCCGCACCAAGTTCCGTTCCACCGTCCTCATCCGATCTCTGGGGAAGGAGTAGGGATTGTCGTTCCTGAAGATGTGGCCCACGCGGGAGCAGGGGATGATTTCAATCTCACCACCGCACATCCACACCTGGAGCAGAAGGGTAGCAAGCAGGAATCACCACCCAGCCATCCTGAGCGAACACCAGGAAGCCACCTGGTGGCAGTCTCTTCCCCCTTTAGAAGTCTTGGGGTCAGGCGGTAGTGCAGCTCATAAAGTGCAGGTGGCAAGAAGCACAAGGGCGGGCATAAGGATCCCAGTTGGAGCCCTGGTTCGCCACATGCAGGGGGGTCGCTTCACAAGTTGTGAAGCAGGTCTGTAGGTGGCTGTCTTTCTCTCCCCCCTCTGTCTTTCCCTCCTCTCTCCATTTCTCTCTGTCCTATCCAACAACGACAACATCAACAACAACAACTACACCAACAATAAAGCAACAAGGGAACAAAAGGGAAAATTAAAAAAAAATTAAAAAGTCTCAGCAGTCTGTGGCACACATGGCTGAGCTAGCATGTCTCCATGCTCACGGGCCAGGTTCAAGCCCCCATTCCCCACCCAGAGAGCTGAGGCTTCTCAAGCATCTTCTCCCTCCCCTCCCCTCCCCTCCCCTCCCCTCCCCTCCCCTCCCCTCCCCTCCCCTCCCCTCCCCTCCCCTCCCCTCTCCTCTCCTCTCCTTTCTTTTAATTTTTTTCTTTATTTTCTTTGTTTTTATATTGTTACCAGGGTTATTTATTAGATAGTAGTTTTATTGATTTACCACTGGCAAGTTAAAGGCATTGAAAGATAACAAAATCTTAACTGTACAGAGAATAGGAGAAACACTTGGTTATACCTTGAATGAGAGTTCCATGTTTTCTCCGCCCCAAACGTCAAGCCCATGGTCATATGTTCCAAGTTCAAAAAAGTAATTTTTGTCTATAGAAAACAATCCACCCGCCATTACAGGACATCTAGAGGGAAGCAGATATTTTATTTTAAAAGAGCAACTACCTGTGCTTCATGCGAGTTTGATGTTGAGAGTGACCCCCTTGCACAACTGCAATGGTTTGGTGGGTATCTCAGACACGTCTGCCCAAGGTGGGCAGGTCTGGACAAGGAGGCAGAGACAGATAGCACTTAGGTGATGATTCATTAGCTCATCTCAGCAGGATTTTTTTCTTTCTTTTGTCATCACAGTGCTTTACTACTCTGACCAGCTTTTTCAGATTGAAAGAGAATGACAGAGATGGAGAAACAGTGCAAGGGAGAAAGACACCACAGCACTGAGCTACCTCCAGGGTGGTGGAGGCTGGGATCAAAGCTAGGCTTGGGGTTTTGTCCATGGCAGAGCAGGTGGGTTCTCCAGGTGAGCTATCCTGCCAGCCACCTGATGACATATTCAAGGTCAGCAAAGATGGGATACAGAAAGCTTCTTTTGTCTTTTACTTTCGAGTCTTTCTTTGATACCACTTACTTTGTGCTAAGGGTATA
The DNA here is from genome assembly GCF_950295315.1 of Erinaceus europaeus. NCBI lineage: Eukaryota > Metazoa > Chordata > Mammalia > Eulipotyphla > Erinaceidae > Erinaceus > Erinaceus europaeus. Next base: position 35,966,761 of record NC_080179.1, read on the forward strand.
TCAGGCAATGTTGTCAGCAGAATGTGCAGTGTGTATATCAGATCTCACCAAAGTCCTGTCATTGCATATGTTTAAGAAGGTGCACCTTGGCAAAATCATTCACACCGGCATTTCTTTGCCACGAGTGTAACCTGGGTTCAAGGCTGACCTCCACTGCATCAGTTGCTGTGACTCCTTTCCCTCTCTCCCTTTATTATTCTTATTCTTTATGAAAATAAGTTTTTAAAAAGGGGAAGAAGAAAAGGAGGAAGGAAGGGAGGAAGAAGGGAGGAAGGACTGGGTAGTGGTGCACCTTGTTGAGCACACATACTATGGTGCACAAGGACCTGGGTTCAAGCCCCTGATCCCACCTGCAGGGGGAAAGCTTCATAAGTGGTGGAGCAGGGTTTCAGGTATCTCCTCTCTATCTCCCCCTTTCCTCTGGATTTCTGTTTCTATCCAATAAATAACTATGATAAAAAATTTTTCAAAAGGAAGTTCAGGGAGGGAAGGAGAGGAAAGAAAGAAGAATCCACAAGGCACACAAGGTAATGAACTACCTGCCATCTGGTATACAGGGTCCATGCCAGGCATCCAGTATGAGTCTATGTTCTTCTACTCTGCTGGGCAGCTGCAACTGCAGATACAGCCGCCTGGCAGCTTCCTAAAGCACAGACTCTGCTGAAAGCCCTGTCTACTGATCACCTGGTCTGATTATGAAAGCAGGTTAAGAGGTTGCTACTTAAACACCAAGTCTGATGCAGGAGTCCACACTTCTGTCGACTGTGGATTAGAGAAACTCTGTGCTAGCATCTAGACAGGCAGTGAGCATGTTCTACGGGGGTCCTCAGGAAACCTCCCAGAAATAGCTTGTGTGGAAAGCCTCCTTGTGTGGACTATGCAACAAGGTCAGGGTAAAAGACTCCACACACCTCTCCCCACTGTGCACCACACAATTTCCAGAAATTCCAAATTCTGCACATGCACATTCTGCCTGTGTCCCAGACACCCTTTCCAGAAGGCTCCAAATCAGTCCTCTTCTCCATAACATTATGTCAAATACAGTCTGAGCTCAATCACTAGGTTAAACTTCACAATAAAAATCTGTAAAAAAGCCAAGTGTCTCTTCAGGTGTAGTATTAGGAAAAAAATATTCAATTCAGGCAGATCTGAATTTAAATCTTAACTCCATGTTCCACTAGCTGTGAATTTGGGGGGGGGATAACTTAATTCTCAAAAAAACTCAAAGGGCACAAAACTGACACACATGGGGCCACCTTTTAGGTTGCAAAGCCCAGAGAAGAGGGTGTGTTGGCGGATTTCTCTGTGCTCAGAACTGACCATTCAGAATGTGAGCTTTGCCGTTGGGCCATGAATTTCTCAGGCACACTCAGCCCACTTGGTGTATCTAGACACCTCTCAGTGTGCTGTTTGATGAAAAAGCAGACTTATTTGTGGAAGTACTTTCCAAAAACAATGCGGAACTCCGGCTGGGTTTGGTGCACTACATCAAGTAAAGGGGGTGGGGGGGCAGGGTGTTTTCAATACCTGGTGCCTGATGGTGGAGGAGGACCTGGGCTGAGGGTGGGACAGTGCTTTGCAGAAAACTGGCAAGTTGTGCACACATGCCAACAGCTGTATTTGCTGTAAACCATTAATCCTCCCAATAAAACAAAGCAAAACAAAACAAAACAAAACAGAAAGGTTACTTCCTCGTCTCCTACTTCACACTTACCTTATTATATCAGTTTCTTTAATTCTATTCTTGGCAACAACATCTGGAGGAATTGTTCTCCAAGCGAAGTTCATGGGCCATACAAAGATGCCTCTTTGAAAGTTGTCCACAGTCATGTAGCTAATCCAGGGAGAGAAGCAGAAGTCCTGTCTGAGATTGTGCACAAGTCTCTGCACTTCCCCACTGAAGGCCATGACTTATTCATATGAATGAAACAGGGGCTTAGTCAGATGTTTTTGGAATATCAGAAAGATACAAATGACATTCCAAGAAAAACTCTCAGTGAGTAATGGACCAGCTTGCTTGCGCTAGCATATAATTTTTGTTTAATAATGTTCAGGTAGTTTTTTTTTTTTTTTTAAAGAAGAAACCATATAGGAGCATATGCAATGTCTTCATAACTTTTAAGGAAAAGTCATTGGAAATATATGAATTTCTTCCAAGACAGAACTCAACACAATGAAGATTAAATGTTTGCAGGCTTAGCCCAACATAAAGAGCAAATAATTTCACACCAACTATTCAGACTTCCCAGTATCAAGGGTTTAGGATTTGTGATGGCAAAAAAAAAAAAAAAAAAAAAAAAGACTCATTAAATTGATCTGTTCTGATCCCCAGGTCCCAGGCATATTTTCCATTTATTTCAGTGAATCGACTATTGGACTACTATGTTTACTAAATTTGAAAAAAACAAACAAAAAAACATCATCAGTGGGAGTTGGGCGGTAGTGCAGCAGGTTAAGTGCATGTGGCACAAAGCAAGCACAAGGACCAGAGTAAGGATCCCTGTTCGAGCCCCCGGCTCCCCACCTGCAGGGGAGTAGCTTCACAGGCAGTGAAGCAGTTCTGCAGGTGTCTATCTTTCTCTCCCCTTCTCTGTCTTCCCCTCTCTCCATTTCTCTCTGTCCTATCTAACAATGATGACATCAATAACAACAACAATAATAACTGCAACAACAATAAAAAGACAACAAGGGCAACAAAAGGGAAAATAAATAAAAAAAATTAAAAAACATCATCAGTATTTTTTTTTTGCTGATAATGGTTCAATAATTACTTTAGATGTGTCATTGTGTAATATGACAACTTTACCTCATGTCCTTGTCACTGATGACTTCGATTACTGGGCAGGCCACTTTATTTTTACTTAAATAAACTCTTTCCAAAAGAGGTTCCAACCAACCGATGTTGCATTCCACATGAGAGTCTAAGAAGGTCAGCACGTCACCTAGAGAGAACAAAAGTCAACAGAGAGCAAAGAGAAAAATAAGAACACTGACAAAGGGGCATGCTGACTGTGTATGCTTCAAGTGGAGGGGCCTCAGGATTCCTTCAGAGAGGTGGTTTGAGAGGCAGCAACCTTCCCTCACTCTTTTTCTTTTCTCTGTAATCTTAGTTTACACTAAAAGAAATTTTGTTTCTAGTTCTTTGGAGCAAAATTAATCCATGCTTGGAAATTCAGTCAGAACGTATAACCAAACTCTAAAAGAATTGGTATTGCTACCATGACACCATCCTGACTTCCCTGAGCAGCCGATCTTACCAATATGTCCTGGAAACTCCCCTCCCCAGAGCCCTGCCTGTACAGGGAAAGATAGAGACAGGCTGTGGATGTAGATCCACCTGCCAACACCCATGTCCAGCAGAGAGAAGCAATTACAGAAGCCAGAACTTCCACCTTCTGTTCCCCATACTCCCAGAATTTTGGTCCATACTCCCAGAGGGATAAAGAATAGGGAAGCTTCCAATGGAGGGGTGGGACATGGAGCTCTGATGGTGGGAATTGTACCCTCTTATTCAGTGGACTTGTCAGTCATTGTTAAAACAATAATAAAAAAAAGATAGTTGCTTATGTCACTTTTTTGATTAGGGAATTAATATTTTACAGTTAATAATTTTTTTGATTATTTATTTATTGGATAGAGACAGTCATAGATCAAGAAGGAAGTGGTAATAAAGAGACAGAGAGACATCTGGCAAAACCACCACTGGCAAAACTTTCCCCCTGCAAGTGGGGACTGGGGGCTTGAACTAGGGTCCTTGTGCACTGTATCATGTGCACTCAACCAGGTGTGACACCAACCGGCCCTATAAATACAGTTTTTGGTACATGTGTAAAATTTCTCAGTTTTCTGCAAAACACTCTCACCCCTAGCCTAGGTCCTGCCCAACCATGATGCTCTAGGACCTGAACCCCCCACCCCGACCTCAGAGTCCTTTTCTTTGGTTACAAAACAAAGGTGGATCTCATCAGCTCTGGAAGTGAAGGCCTGGAACTGTGTTGTACTGGAGACCTGGAGGAATTTAACAGGACAACATTTGCTTTAGGAAAAATACCACACATTATAGAAGTAGGAAGAACTGAAGTATAGGAGCCAGAAGTACAGGGATGGTGTTGAAAGGGTTACAGCAGAGGCAGGGGCATGGGGAGTTGATTAGTGGGTCTTGGATTTGAGTTTCCTAAGGTGAGGAAGTTCTGGAGATTGGTTTCACTATGATATGAATATGATTCACACTAACAGAACTGTACGACTAAATGGTAAACATTATGTTTTGCGGATTCTACCAGACCAGAAGAAAGATGGTTATAGGGAATAAAAAGATAAATTTAGAGGTCAGAATGTTTTATTCAGAATGCCTTTTTTATTTATTTATTTTTTTTGTTTACCAGAGCACTGCTCAGCTTCGGCTTATGGTGTTGCCAGGGATTGAACCTGGGACTCTGGAACCTCAGGCAGGAGAATCCCTTAGTATGCTAAGGGATTATTATGCTATCTCCCATTATGCTATCTCCCTCGCCCTCTTTCTGTCATGTCTATGAAATAGCACTGCATCCCCAGTGAACAGCTCAGTAGCAGCTACACTGCACCAGGTGACTTCATACAAAGTTGATTATGCATGAATGCCTTCCTGTGCACACAAGCACATGCATGTGAGCAGCTAATCATCATGTGAACGCATTGGTCCCTGACCCAAATGCTACCTATTCTTCCTCATGTCTGACCACAGGAAAACACAATGGCTTTAGCCTGTAGAGAGAAAGTTAGCTTCCCACTCAGGGCCATGCTCAGCCAGCACTACTGTTTCTGAAGGGAATATATGTCCAGGACTCAGACCCTGTGCCCCTCTCCACAGAGTCTGCTCATACCCTCAGTGGTCTTCCTACCCCAGAGTCCTGCACTAGGAGGTCTTTGAAGGCCAAGAATATGGCCTCCTTTTGAGTGAGGGGGGTAAGTTTTATAGTGTTTCCCCCATTAGTCACTATCTTCTTTTCCACCTTGACCTCTTTATCATGAAAGAGGAAGAATCTTTTATTCTGGGCTCCTTATCCAATGAGAGGTCCTTACAAGCACTCTGAGCCACCAGCCCAGTAATATTCCATTGGGGAGGGGAGGGAGGAACCACAATGAAGAAGCCAGCACCTGGGTCTGCTCCGTTTCTTAAGTTTTCTACTGCTGTAAATAGTTAAAGATTACCTGCTGCTTTCATCTTGGCTTACTACTTTAATGGTCACTCCAGTACCCAACAGCTCCTGAAGCTCTTTACAAACCTACAATGATAATATCAGCTATCATCCACTAAGACCTCACTCTATGGAAGATTGTGTTCTAAGCATTCTACATGGTTGTGTCATTCATCCTTTCAACAAACCTGAAGCAGGGGTCTGATTTTGTTTCTCATTTAAGAGATAAGAAAAGCGAAGAATAAGGGATTTAGGTAGTGTATTCCAAAGTTTCATAGCTATGCAATAGCACAGTATTTGATAATAGTTCATTCACTTGTCTGTGTTATCTTAAAAAAAGTCAGGTAGAGACAGAGCTTTGAATATGGAAAGATTTAAATAAAAGATGATAGTCACAGGTAAAGAACAAAATAGAAACAAATAGCTAAATGATAGCTTTCTACCTATTAAAAATTATTAACTACCTTTAAATTAAGGTCAGTTCACTATATGCTGATTTCCTGGTCAACCATGGCATTTTTGCTTGAAGGTAAACAGACCAACCTTTGCCAAGAGCTTGGTGAGGACTTCTCTGGGGCAGTCTCCTTAGACAAAACCAGGCTACATTAGACAAGAAGTCCCTTACCTGAATACCCCCTCATCTCCTTTCTCAGTCCAATCCTCTACTCTTGTAGATAGCTCAGACCCCCTGACCATGCTGGGGTTCAAATTTGTAGGGGACTATCCTTTGCTTGAGAATGCAAGGTCATTATCTCTTAAAGCTGTTCCTATAACAGTCCTCCTACCTATTAAGGGAAAGCTTACAGGAGTCCTCTAGGTATGTAGAGTTCATAAGCATGGCCCATGCAATATCCTGTGTTGCAAGTAGTGTGGAGTATGCAAGAGTCTCTTTTCTGTTAAGGGTCAATGGTATTTATATACTTTCTTCATGTTTGGGATATTTTCTCTGCCCTAATCCAGCATTCTAGGCCTATTCTCAACTCTAACACCATCTTCCTAGACAATACTTTTAGTACACCTGCATGTTAGCTGTGAGACTCAGGCAAAAATTAGTAAAATCATGGTCCCCTTGGAACATACCTAAAATAGACTTTGTGGCTTCTTCCATCCAAAGACCCCTAATTTCATCTGCTCCAATCCTGCCTTTGTCTTCCTGTTTGTTGAACAATTTGTCCGGTTTTGTATCTTATTCCCTTTTAACTACCAAGCTGCAGATGCTACCATGATGAAGCCCTTACTTTCCTGGGCAGATGACTTCACCAATGTGTCCTGGAACTTCACCTTGCCAGAGCCCTGCCCTACTAGGGAAAGATAGAAACAGGCTGAGGGTGTGGATCCACTTGCCAACACCCATGTCCAGTGGAGAAGCAATTACGAAAGCCAGAACTCCCACCCATTGCAAACCATAATGACCCTGGGTCCATACTCCCAGAGGGATAAAAATGGGGAAGCATCCAATGGAGGGATGAGACACGGAACTCTGGTGGTGAAAACTGTGTGGAGTTGTAACTCTGTTATCTTAAAATATAATTAATCCGCATCCAATAGCACAGCTATATACAAGATACTGGATACTGTACAGAAAACCATAACAAAGGGACTTTTCAAAGTTAACCCAATTAACAAATAATGTGATGATAATATTAACTATCGATTGTCTTTTTGAACCCTAAGACAGCAGGAACCTCACATCTCCACTATAGAGCCCCTACTTCCCCTAGTCCTGGAACCTTTGGATAGGGCCCACTTTCCCGTATGCATCTCCCAATCCAAACCAAATAATATTGCATCCGCCGATCACAACCTAACCAACGCAACGATTGCCACCTCAACATGCTTCACCTCAGACTGTATCCAGAGACTTCACGAGTGGAATGACAACCCTTCAGCTTCATTACTCGGGTGAGACCTTTCCTTTTATAGTACACTCTAATTTCATCTCAGGTAGTTCACTTTCTAACAAAGTCCCATAACCTAGATATACACCAGTTTCTGTGAGAGAGAGCTTATGTGCACACGTATCAATAAACTACTGCAAAATATATACCTGAAAGCAGAAGTACACTAGAGTTTGCAGTGAGTACCTCCCTAACACTTCCTCTCCACTATTCCAAGCTTGGGATCCATGATTGCTCAACAAATTGTTTGGCTTCATATGTTAACTCTCTTTTCAATCACCAGGTTCCAGATGCCACCAGGATGCTGGCCAGGCTTCCCTGGATTGAAGACCCCACCAATGTGTCCTGGAGCTCAGCTTCCCCAGAGACACACCTTACTAGGGAAAGAGAGAGGCAGACTGGGAGTATGGACCGACCAGTCAATGCCCATGTTCAGCGGGGAAGCAATTACAGAAACCAGACCTTCTACCTTCTGCAACCCTCAACAACCCTGGGTCCATGCTCCCAGAGGGCTAGAGAATGGAAAAGCTATCATGGGAGGGGGTGGGTTATGGGGATTGGGTGTTGGGAATTGTGTGGAGTTGTACCCCTCCTACCTTATGTTTTTGTTCATTAATCCTTTCTTAAATAAAAAATTAAATATATATATATATAATTAATCCTAATTAAATCACTAGTAAAAAATTTAAAAAACTAAGAGAGAGAGAATATCTCCTTTCACCACTCTTCATCCTTCCCCATTCTCCCAGTGGTTAAGGAAAAGTGTTGAGAAGGCCCTATGTTCCCTTCTAGACTTACAAGAAAACCAACCAGGTCTGAGCCAATTTCCTCATTTCTTAGCAGCAGCAAGATAGGGCCCCATATCTGCATTTCCCTTTCACTTGGCCCCAGCCCCAACTAAGGTTCTAGCCTACCTGTTGCCAGATGCTCCTGAAAAAGGGCTGCTAATAGCATGGAATGACATGTTTTGTTTGAGTGCAAAGGAATACTCTCAGGCATGAGTGTCATTACTCCATTTGCAGAACACTCTCCATTTACAAAACAAATGGCTCAGCCTTTTTAAAGAACCAGTTATATGTAATCAAAGCATATGGAGTTGACTAATCTAAGCTGAGAGGCCAAGGAGGCCAGAAAACCAAACCCAGTTTAGTTATATCTCACTTAAAAGGAAGTGAGCAGCTGTACAAAAATTTTAGGAGTAATTAGGTCATTGGAAAAGAGAAAATATTAGATACCATTTAGACGTGAACATGCTCATTGAAGAGAGGATATCTTCTTCAGAGATGCCTGCTGTGGTCATCAAAATTATCCATGAATTGCTTTTAAAAGACTTAGGCAAGAGAAATGTGCACCAATAAATATGTGTCTGTCATGAAAAATTTGTTGCAGATGGCTTCAAAATTATGGGACTAACTAGGAATATATATGTGTATGCCTTCTCTATATAGACTTGAAAAATTATAATAGACCAGAAATGTGATCACAAAAAACAAAGAAAAGTCACTCCTTACCTGTTGCTTGCTCTGCTCCTGCCAGCCTGGCTCTTATTAAGCCGTGTCTCTCTCTGAGGCGGAGAATCCGAACTTTGGGGAACTGAGCCATGTATTTGTCCAGTTTATCTTTTAAGTAGTCTGTATCAGAGCAGGGACACACAAGAAAGCTTAAATTCCTTGGCTCCAGATAATGACAGAACCAGTACCACCCAACTGAACATTTCATGAACTATGACATCTACAATTTTATTACTTTTACCATGATTGTTTTTCTGACACCATTTTCATGAATGGATATTTGAGTATATGGGTTCCATACTCCCAGCTATCAGGAGGGACAAACTGACTTTGGAAGTACCAACACTCAGGTTGCTGTGAAACCTTCCTCCTCCCATAAGGAACACAGTTAAGATGGGGGGAGGCATCTGTCATTGTGTGCAAAGAGAAAAAATTGCAAATCCAAGTCAGTGAAGATACAAACTGATTCCATCCAGTTCCACTACCTTCCCCCTTATTGGGTGGTCTTTAGGATCCAGCTGTAGGAAGAGTATAGAGTTTGTGGGAGCCAAGGGCTAAGGGCTATACTTATTTGTTTTGCTGATCATTTATTTGTGATTGAACTACAGGTAGGGGGCCTCTGTGGTGGTTCACATGGTAGAGAGCACACCTTACCAGGTGATAGCACCTGGGTTCAAGTGCTTGGCCCTACTTTCCTTTCCATGAGCAACAGAGCTGGACTGCCCCACCTTCCATTCCGTGAGCAATAGAGCTGGACTGCAGTTGTCTCCCTTTCCTCTACCATCACTATCAGAAAAGGAATGAAGGGGCCAAGTGGTGGTGAACCTGATTAAGCACTCAGGTAACAGTGTGCAGGAACCCAGGTTCAAGCCCCTGCCAGGTGAAATTTTCAAGAGTGGTGAAACAGGGCTGCAGGTGTCTCTCTGTCTCTCTCTCCTTCTCCTTCCCCTCTTAATTTCTCTCTGTCTCTATATAATTATAAATAAATTCATAAAAAAGAAAAAGAAGAGAAGACATTATCGATAGGTATCCTAAATAGGAGTGGGTTCTAGAGTTATTCCTGCTGCTCACTTTTCAACTAACTTTTGTGTCCTTTTTCTTAATAATAACCTGAAAACCATATAAGAGTCGGGCTCCATAAAATCTAGCTCTGCTATTCATGAAGAATTGCCCCCATGCTAATCAACTAGGTCTAGTCTCTGTGTATGTTTTCTTTCATAGACTTGCTAAAAGTTTTCATTAGATTGGCCTTCTGGACTTCAGTGTGCATGCTGGTGCTGAGGAAATGACTTCACGTCCTCAGGGATGTTTGTCTGATGTGTGTTTTCATCCTCAGCTCTTTGCCATCATTTTCCACATGGTTCAACTGAATCCTGGTCTCCATCCCTTGAGGCCTCTAGTGCACATCAGACCCCTCACACATGAGACCTTTAGCAGCAAAAGGAGAGCAGTTCCTAAGCAAAGGAAGAACACATGTAAAGGCCCTGCTGGAGTCTGATTCTGACTTGGGCTGCAACCTCATTCATCTTTGCGCTTAACTGACACATATGCTCTTGAAGAAGCCAGACACTTCTGTTTCTCTCACAGATTCTCACTCCATTTCTGGTTATTACTAGTAGGAGAGGTATTATATAAGCTCTAGGGTATTTGCTTATTAGATTATATAAAAAGGTATTTGTGTAATTGTAGAAAATATCCTCTAGTCTCTGTGACTTCAAGATGCCAGTCCCAGGGACCTGCAGTTAGATGGTCACATTTCCATGCAAAGATGTCCAGGTGAGGCAGCTAACTGAATAGAATCCTGAATGATAGATATAACATTTTATTTTTTATTATCTGTATTTATTGATTGGGTAGAGGCAACCACAAATTGAGAGAGAGAGAGAGAGAGAGACAGAGAGAGACAGAGGCAGAAAGAGAGCTGCAGCCCTACTTCACCACCCTCAAAGCTTTCCTCTTATAGGTGGAAACTGGGGCCTCGAACCCAGGTCCTTGCCCATTGTAACCTCAACCAGATGCACCACCATCTGCCTCCCAGATATAACATTTTATATCCAGAGATGTTCAGAGTTGTACTTTCAAGGCACCACATCAAACAGTGATCTGACATTGCTAACTATTTCTATCGCACAAAGTATCTTGTATTTTGTTAGGCGTCTAAACTGCTGTTGCCTCACAGCAAGCTGGATTCACCAGGAATAGGATTCTCACCTTTGGTACTGAAGTCATCTACCAGAAGGATCTCTTTGATGAGGTTTGGAGGAGAGCGGTTGAGGACACTGTGCACAGACCTCAGCAGAGTGGACCACACCTCATCCACAAAGCACATGATGACACTGGTGGTCGGGAGGCTATCATGAACCAGTTGCTCCTCACACCTGCACAGGGACACAGCAGAGCTCAGAGGACGCAGTGAGACCCATAGCTCATATAGCCATGATATATGACTCTGCACACAGGAGTCGACTCACACAGCCTAGGTAGCTGCCTCCCCATTCATCCATCTTCAGTCTGCAATGTCTGAGACTCTCTGTCTCCACATAGGATTATATATATAGTATAATCTATATATGTGATTGCACATGATATAATCAATATGTACATAATAACATATGATCATCTATGATTTCTTTTTTAATTTTTATTTATTTATTCATTTTTCATCTATTTCTTCAGGAAAGGTATAAATGCAATCCAAGCAGAGTATCAGCAGCAATAACTGCTATGAAAGGAATGGTCATCCAAACATGACAACTTCCTTGAGTCATCATTCTGTAGTGGAAAGGTGGTGGGCTTGGCAGTAGGCAGCTAGATGCTGTTTGCTTCCCACCACCAATATTTCTCATGTATTCCCCCATTGATTATGGGCCCAGTTTCTCTGTGCCTCTAGTTCCTCATCTAAGAAATGAAATCAGGGTGTCATGTTCTGTTTGACTGAGCAGAAATTTACTGCTTAGTGAGGATGCACATGGCATGTCTGGCACAGAAATTTACTCATAGGTGGCGATCACTGATTAGATCACATGCCACCAGAAAACATTCTAATGAATTCCCCATCACTGAGCAGTTTGTGTTCCTCCTCCCAACAGAGCTGCCAAACTCCAAAGGAAACATCCTCTGTCCCACTCTGCATGTGGATAGATGAAGACATCATCTACACCCAATAATTAAGCTCTTGAACTTGTATGTCTAGGGCTTTCCTGTGGAGATTTTGCTACAGAGTAGTGCAATGAAATAATTTCCAGGCCCAGCACTGAGAACAAGCTCCAGTGGGACTTGGTGTCCAGGTGGGTTGTCACTGTTCTTGGTGGTGGTGGTCTATGGCATCCAGTGTGTTTGTGTTGAAGGTGAGAGTCCTCCATTTCCTGTGTCAGCCTTCACTGCATATTTCCCACGAGGACCTCACAAAGATTATTTGCCATCCTTCCAACTCTACTAGTGTTAGGAATGTAACAACTAAATCATGATAATCATAAATAAATGCAGCATCCACTCTGCAGAATTTCAGTTTAAACACCAAGTCACAGATCCCAGTTGTTGAGTGCACCATTACCAACAATCGAAGGACAATTGTGTTACCAAACAAGCTTAAACTCTAGAATTCTTTTCAGATGGCAAAAAAATCTCTTGTGTGAGGATTGATTCACTCTTATAGCTGTGGGTTACCAACAAAGGGATGATATTGAAATTTCCCAGAGAGGACAGAGTATGGAAAATCTAGAATAAAAGGTTATTTGGGTACTGAAACATATTTGGTAGACTTTTAAAGAAGAAATCTGGAAAAGAAAGACATCATTGGGTAGGTGGAATACAGGGAAAATTTCTCATCTCAGTTTGCTCTCTCGAGTTGGAAGGGGTAGAATCATATTCAATAACTTCTGGGAAAGTATAATAAGAGTTCAGAGCTGATAGAAATCATGAGAGAATTGCTGGGGAGAAAATTTTCTCTCCTTGCTCTGATTAATCTTTCTAAGGCTGTTGACTCAGCTGACATATATTTCTTTCCTCTTTTAATGATGCCTCGTTATATTATTATTCACACACACATACACACACACACACACACACATTTCTTCTCATAAAATGCTGCACTCTCCTGGTTCTAATGCATCGTTCACTGATTTTACAACTTATGTCTCCTGGTATTTGCTATTTCTTGATCTTTAAGTAGATGAATCTCAGGTTTGAGTTCTGGTCTTTGTTATCTTCTATGAACTATGTCACTATAATCTAACTCATGCCCTCAACATTAAATATGACATATTTTCAAGTTATAACCAGGTAAGATATTTCTTCTGGATATAAATACCAGGTTCATCTAACTAACTAACTAACTAACTAACTAACTAACTAACTAACTAACCGCTTAATGTCTTCTCTGTCTGTCTCAGGGAGCTTCAACACATTGTGTGCCTGTGTCAGGTAGCTTCAACACACCTGTATGTCTGTTTCAGTTAGTTTCAGCATACCTTTATGCCTGAGTCAGGTAGCTTCAATATACCTGTATGCCTGTGTCAGGTAGCTTCAACATTCCTGTATGCCTGTGTCAGGTAGCTTTTTTTTTTCTGATGAACAAATCTTAAACTTTATTATAAAAAATGGACTTCAAAATTACAATGGGAAACTATTTTCTGCCTTTAGAATTTTTTTTTTTTTTTGGTATTATACCAAATTTTATTTTGCAGATTCTTTGAGAACAACAACTTTGAGATTGTTTTTTTAATTTCTTTATTGGGGAATTAATGTTTTACATTCAACAGTAAATACAATAGTTTGTACATGCATAACATTCCCCAGTTTCCCATTTAACAGTACAACCCCAACTATGTCATTTATCATCCTTCATGGACCTGTATTCTCCCCACCCACCCACTCCCACCCCAGAGTCTTTTACTTCTTTTTCTGACTTATGTCACATAACATGAATTTTTCAAGGTCCTTCCAAGATCGGCTGAAAATGGTGAAGTCACTATTTTTCACAGCTGAGTAGTATTCCATTTTGTATATAGACCACAACTTGCTCAGCCACTCATCTGTTGTTGGACACCTGGGTTGCTTCCAGGTTTTGGCTATTACAAATTGTGCTGTCAAGAACATATGTGTACACAGATCTTTTTGGATAGATGTGTTCGGTTCCTTAGGATATATCCCCAGGAGAGGAATTGCAGGGTCATAGGGTAGGTCCATTTCTAGCCTTCTGAGAGTTCTCCAGACTGTTCTCCACAGAGGTTGGACCAATTGACATTCCCACCAGCATTGTAGGAGGGTTCCTTTGACCCTACACCCTCTCCAGCATTTGCTACTGTTACCTTTTCTGATGTATGACATTCTCACAGGAGTGAAGTGATATCTCATTGTTGTCTTTATTTGCATTTCTCTGACAATCAGAGACTTGGAGCATTTTTTCATGTGTTTCTCGGCCTTTTGAATCTCTTCTGTGGTGAATATTCTGTCCAAGTCCTCCTCCCATTTTTGGATGGGGTTATTTGTTGTCTTGTTGTTGAATCTGGCAAGCTCTTTATATATGTTGGTTATTAAACTCTTATCTGATGTATAGCATGTAAAGATCTTCTCCCAATCTGTGAGGGGTCTCTTGGTTTGGGTAGTGGTTTCTTTTTCTGTGAAGAAGCTTTTTAATTTGATGTAGTCCCATAGGTTTATACTTGCCTTAGTCTTCTTTGTAATTGGATTTGTTTCATTGAAAATGTCTTTAAAATTTATGCAGAAAAGAATTCTGCCAATATTTTCCTCTAAGTATCTGATAGTTTCTGGTGTAACATCCAAATCCTTGATCCACCTGGAATTTACTTTTGTATTTGGTGAAATACAGTGATTCAGTTTCATTCTTCTGCATGTTTCAACCCATTGTTTCCAACACCATTTGTTGAAGAGACTCTGTTTTCCCCATTTAATAGTCTGGGCACCTTTGTCAAAGATTAGGTGTCCATAGGTGTGGGGCCTCATTTCTGGGCTCTCAATTCTATTCCACTGGTCAGTGTGTCTATTCATGTTCCAGTAACAAGCAGTTTTGATGACAATGGCCCTATAATAAAGTTTGAAATCTGGGAATGTGATGCCTCTGGTTCTGTTCTTTTTTCTCAAGATTGTTTTGGCAATTCTAGGTCTTTTCTGGTTCCAGATAAACATTTGTAGCATTTTTTCTATTCTCCTAAAACATGTGCTTGGGATCTTGATGGGGATAGCATTAACTTTGTAGATGGCTCTGGGTAATATATTCATTTTGATGATGTTAATTCTTCCAACCCATGAACATGGAATATCTTTCCACTTCGTTGTGTCTTTTTCAATTTCTTTGAGTAGTGACTCATAATTTTCAGTATACAAGTTTTTCACTTCTTTGGTTAGATTTACGCCTAGATATTGTATTGTTTTAGTTGCTATAGTAAAAAGAATTGATTTCTGAATTTCAATTTCTTCTAACTTAGTGTTTGCATAGAGGAATGCCACTGACTTTTGAATGTTAATTTTGTAGCCTGACACCTTACTGTATTGCCTAATGATTTCCAAAAGCTTCTTGCTGGATTCCTTAGGTTTTTCCATGTATACTATCATGTCATCTGCAAATAGGGAGAGTTTGACTTCTTCTCTTCCAATCTGTATCCCTTTAATTCCTTGGTCCTGCCTGATTGCTATGGCAAGAACTTCCAACACTATGTTGAATAGTAATGGTGATAGTGGGCATCACTGTCTAGTACCTCATCTGAGTGGAAATGCTTCCAGTTTTTCAACATTGAGTATGATGTTGGCTGTAGGTTTGCTATATATAGACTCCACTATCTTCAGGAATTTTCCATCTATTCCCATTTTTTTTAGTGTTTTGATCATAAAGGGATGTTGTATTTTGTCAAAGGCTTTCTCTGCATCTATTGATATGACCATGTGGTTTTTTGGTCTTGCTTTTATTGATGTGATGGATCATGTTGATTGATTTATGTTTATTAAACCAACCTTGCATGCCTGGGATAAACCCCACTTGGTCATGATGAACAATCTTTTTGATATACTGCTGTATCCGGTTGGCTAGAATTTTGTTCAATATTTTGGCATCTATGTTCATCAGAGATATTGGTCTGTAGTTTTCTTTTTTGGTTGTGTCCCTGTCTGCTTTTGGTATAAGAGTGATGTTGGCTTCATAGAAGCTGGCAGGGAGTATTCCAGTGTCTTCAATATTCTGGAAGACTTTTAAAAGTAGAGGTATTAGTTCCTCTTTGAAAGTTTTGTAGAATTCATTTCTAAAACCATCTGGTCCAGGACTTTTATTTTGGGGAAGATTTTTGATAACTGTTTTAATTTCATTAGCTGTGATGGGCCTGTTCATGTTATCCACTTCCTCTTTACTTAGTCTTGGAAGTTGGTAGGTATCTAGGAAATTGTCCATTCCTTCCAGGTTCTCTAGCTTGGTGGCATATAGTTGTTCAAAGAAACCTCGCATGATATGTTGAATTTCTGCGGTGTCTGTTGTGATATCTCCTCTTTCATTTACTATCCTATTTATTTGGGTCTTCTCCCTTTTTTGTTTTGTGAGTCTGGCTAAAAGTTTGTCTATTTTGTTCACTCTTTCAAAGAACCAACATTTACTTTCGTTGATCTTTTGTATGGTTTTCTTATTCTCAATGTTATTGATTTCTGCCCTAACTTTAGTGATTTCTGTCCTTCTGGTTGCTTTAGGGTTCCTTTGTTCTTCTTCTTCTAGGTCTTTAAGATGTGCAATCAGGCTGTTTATCTGTGCTTTTTCTTGTTTCCTAATGTGTGCTTGTATAGCTATGAACTTCCCTCTTAGGACTGCTTCAGCTGTGTCCCAAATATTTTGATCGCTTGTGTCTTCATTTTCATTGAAGTCTTGAAACATTTTGATTTCTTCCTTGATTTCCTCTTTGACCCAGAAGTTCTTAAGAAGTGTACTGTTGAGCTTCCACATTTTGGGACTGTTACTATTCTTTTTTTTCTAATATTTATTTTATTTATTTATTCCCTTTTGTTGTCCTTGTTGTTTTATTGTTGTAGTTATTAATGTTGTTGTCGTTGTTGGATAGGACAGAGAGAAATGGAGAGAGGGAGGGGAAGACAGAGAGGAGGAGAGAAAGATAGACACATGCAGACCTGCTTCATCGCCTGTGAAGCGACTTCCCTGCAGGTGGGGAGCCGGGATTCGAACCGGGATCCTTATGCCGGTCCTTGTGCTTTGCGCCACCTGTGCTGAACCAGCTGCGCTACAGCCCGACTCCCGGGACTGTTACTATTCTTTTGTTGATTGTTAAGTGTTAGTTTAATTCCACTGTGGTCTGAGAAGATGCTTGGGATGGTTTCAATGCTCTTGAGTTGGCTGATGCTGTCTTTGTGGCCTAATAAATGGTCTATCCTTGAGAATGACCCATGTGGATTTGAGTAAAATGTGTATTCCAGTTTCTTAGGATGAATCACTCTGAAAATGTCCAATAGTTATAGTTTATCTATCTCTTCACTTAGCTCCCTTATGTCTTTATTGATTTTCTGCCTGGATGATCTGTCAAGTTGAAAGAGTGGGGTGTTGAAGTCCCCTCCTATGACTGTGTTGCTGTTAATATATTGCTGTAGCTCTTTCAGTAGATGTTTGATGTATTTTGATGGCTTCTCATTGGGTGCATAGATGTTAATAATTGGTAAGTCCTCTTGATCGACTTATCCTCTGAGCGTTAAGTAGTGTCCATTCCTATATTTTTTAATCTTATCTATTTTAAAGTCTATCGTGTCAGATATGTGAATAGCTATTCTTGCCCTTTTTTGTGGGCCATTGGCTTGTATGATAGTTTTCCATCCTTTCAATTTAAGTCTGTGTTTGTCTTGTTGAGTCAGGTGGGTTTCCTGTAGACAGCATATTGTTGGGTTGTGTTTCCTGATCCATCTACCTACTCTGTGTCTTTTAATAGGTGAATTCAGGCCATTGACATTTAATGATGTCAAAGATTAAAGATATTTTAACGCCATTCTTGTAAAGTTTTAGAGTGTCTTGATATATATCCTATTTGTGGTGGTCTAATTGTTTATAGGAGACCTTTCAGAACTTCTTTCAGGGCAGGCTTGGTGATAGTTGATTCCTTCACCTGTTGCTTGTCTGAGAAGGTTTTGATGCCTCCATCTAGTCTGAATGACAGTCTGGCAGGATATAGTGTTCTTGGTT
This sequence comes from Erinaceus europaeus, assembly GCF_950295315.1. Classification (NCBI taxonomy): domain Eukaryota; kingdom Metazoa; phylum Chordata; class Mammalia; order Eulipotyphla; family Erinaceidae; genus Erinaceus; species Erinaceus europaeus. The sequence goes on from NC_080179.1 coordinate 35,984,525, forward strand.
GAAAGCCTTTCTCATTGAGCACTCGATAGATATCTTGCCATTCTTTTCTGGCCTGTAGTGTTTGTATGCAGAAGTCTGCTGCTAATCTTATGGGTTTTCCTTTGTAGGTGACTCTTTGTTTTTCTCTTGCAGCCTTCAGGATCCTTTCATTATCCTTATTCCTTTCCATTCTAAGTATGATATGTCTTGTTGTCTTTAGGTCTGGGTTAATTCTGTTTGGGACCCTCTGGGCTTCTTGAATCTTTATGTCTTTGATGTTGTCTAGACTAGAGAAGTTTTCAGCTATTATGGCCTGGAAAATGCTTTCTCCTCTCCTTCTCTTTCTTCCTCTGGTATGCCAATAATGCATATATTGTTTCTTTTGAAGTCATCCCATAGGATTCTGTTGTTGTTTTCAGCATCTATTAATCTCTTTTTGAGATCTCTTAATTCTTTTATAGTTGTCTCTGATTAATCCTCAACCTTGCTAATTTTGTCTTCAGCCTCATTGATTCTATTCTCTCTGCCCTCTACTGTTTTCTGGAGTTCATGTATTTTGTTTCCTTGTTCTGATACTGTTTTAGCTTGCTCAGCTAGTTGCATTCTTAGCTCAGTGATTTCAGCTTTCAGCACTCTAATAACCATGAGATAATTTGTATTTTCTTCCATAGTCTCATTTGTTGTTCCTGTATTTCTGATTGTAATTTTTTCAAATTCTTTACTCACTCCTGTTATTATTTCCTTACCTAATGTTTGGATGTTGAACTCGTTATTTTGTGCTTCACCCTCTGGAGGACTTTTAGTTGGAATCTTGTCCTGGTTCGATTCTCCAATATTTCTTCTTGTTGCTTTAACCATTTTATATATTATGTTATGAGTTCCCTTTATCAGTCTTTTCAAATTACTGATTGCTATTGCCTGTATAGACTTGTGTCTAAGTAAGTTAATTAAAGGGTTTACAGTGGTGGAAGTTAAGAGTTGTTTCAATAGTATTTTAATCCCTGAGTTGGAGCTCAGTGGTTTAAAAGCCTCTTTTTTTCCCTTCCCTGTAGGCTATGGGAGCCTGAGGGCTTTTAAACTATCAATAGGGTTCAGCTTAATCACTGACTCCTGACCAAGAGACAAAGCAGGGTGTGGCAGAGATAATCCAGTGGTTATGCAAAGAGACTTTCACAGCCCCTCAGCTATGCCAGCTATGTCTTCTCCTGAGTTTCCTGGTTAGATCTCTGTCCCCTGGTGTGCCTCCCTGTTGCTGCTCCAGATTCTGAGGGTAGTAGCAATGGAGACTCAGAGTTGCACTTGGTGAGTCTCTGGGGAGTCCTCTCCTCCCTTCAGCTGTCCCCTTGTTGGTGGAGGAGACTGGAGGTGTCTCAACTGATAAACTGCTGGACTGTTACCAGTCACTTAATCTATCCTTACACTCCTCTCTGTCACCAGCCACACTTGATTGTACTCACCAGTGATTTAGTGGATTCCTGTGGTCATTCTAGTTCTGTCTTGTTTCGGTCCCAGGTGGTCTCCTTTGGTATTCCTAGTTGATCCGGGAGAGGAGAGGAGAGAAAGCGATCTGCTCTCAGGTAGCTTTAACATACCTGTATGTCTGTGTCAGGTAGCTTCAACACACCTGTGTGCCTGTGTCAGGTAGCTTCAACACACCTGTATGCCTGTGTCAGGTAGCTTCACCACACCTGTATGCTTGTGTCAGGTAGCTTCAACACAACTATATACGGTAAGAATCTTGACTTTACTCCTTCTGACTCAACCAGTCCCTCTCAATCAATGGCATCATTACCTAGCTCACTGAAGAAAACATTGACATTAACCTAGGTTTATCTACCTCCTCCATGACCACCAATAAAAAACGATCTCAAATACTATCCAATTTATTACCAAAATGTATTTAGCACCAACTTCAATGTGCCTACTCAGTCATCCTTCCTAGTCCTTAGCCTCAGAATCATGTTCCTGGGATTGTTAGAGCATCCTGATTTGGACTTTCTGTTTCTACTCTTCACCAAACCTACCTTTCTGTTTCAAATTATTTGTGAGATTCTCATACATCAAAACAAAGCAAAGCAAAGCACTTTTTTTTTTTTTTACCTTATAACATTTAAGGATCCAGTATGCTTTGACCCCTTCCCATCTTTTTAGCACCTCGCAGGTTCCTTTTATCACTTCACACATTCTGACTAGATCTTTAAGGACAGCATTTGCCTTTTAATTCCCTGGAAAATATTAGACTCCTTCCACTTTTGTTCCTTTAACTTCCTGTACTGTCACTACTCCACCGGGGCAAATGTCCTTCCAGTTTCCTCTTTCTCTCTTTTGAATAAGAATGGAAAGAATCATATTTATGGATCTCAAGTAAGGTACAAAAGAGTTGAAACTTGAAATGATATATGATTCTTAGAGTATCTGGTGGAGCAACAAGGTCTCTGTCCATGAATTAATCAAGCTTGAGGTGGCTTAGCACTGACACACGGTCTTCTTAAGTAGCTTTTGACTGGATTTTTCTGTTCATTTCAATCTTAGCTAAAGTATTGCTTCTACAGAAAAGTCTTCTTTGACTACTCTGCTAAAATTGAGTTAACCCAAAAAATAATAATAAGCACAGTCATCTGTGCTTAAGTTATTGCATGAATTTGATGTGATTCTCTTATCTTCCAGACCCAGTATTTCCAGAGAGTAGGACAAATCTACTTTGAATACTACAGTGTCACAACTTTCAGTATGATTGCATATAATAAAAAATGTTTTAAATGGGAGCCAGAGAGTTCACTATGTCTGTGTATGCCTGGCCATGCCTGCAGCTAGCTGGGAACCCTAGAACCACATGGCATGTGACATGGTAATGGTGGATGCTATGGTATTGTGGTCTCTCTCTCTCTGTCTCTCTCTCTCTCTCTCTTTCTCTACCCCCCCCTCCAAAAATAACCCAAAGGCAACAAAATTATACATGCTCCATCAAAACAAATTTATTAAATGGATGAGTCAAATAAAATGCAATAATTCTTGGTTCAAAAGTTTACATCCTGCATTTGCCTTTGACATAGAAAAGAGTAATAAATGTGAATAGATGAGTTTATATACATGTGGATGAGAAGCTGAAAGAACTCATAGCTCACTCTGCAAAAAGTCTTTCGAGAAATTGGAAAGAGTGATAGATTGACAGAGGAAACACTATCACAATGGGTAAGTACTAGTCGGCTGGCAGAGGAAGGTTTCTGAGGGACATCAGGTACTTTGCTAAATTTTAAAATGTCAACATTTTGGTCTAAATTTAAGTATTATGTTCTCTTCAAGTGTCTGAAAGGCTGGGTGTTGCAGGCTACAAAGTACTGGAACCCTCAGAGCAAATACATAGAAAGTGAGTGGTGTGTAGAGGGTGCTGGTATAGATGAGGGTGTTGAGGGTGCTGGTGTGGATAAGGGTGCTGATGGTGCTGTTATTGATGAGAACCCTCTGAAGTATGGCTTTACTGCTCTTATGGCTTTACTGCTCTCCTGTGATCTTCTGTGCCCCCTTTCCCCTGCAGGTAGGGAAAATCATCTTTTACAGAATATACTGACATCATTAAAGGATGCTGAGGAGTGGCGAGGAAGCACAGGTAGAAGCTTCAGACAAACTTTCAGAATTGTTTTCTTGGGTGACTAGGAGCTTAATTCATTCTAGCCTGAATTCTAGTCAGAACCTGGTGTGCTTTCTCACTAAACAGGTTAGACATGTTTCCAGTGTCTAGAAAAACAGTGTGCTTGCTATATTCACTTACAGTGGATCAGATTAACTAGGTTTTTACCATCATTCTTCCCCTTTCTTATGTACTGATAGTTTCTATAGGTTGTAAAAAGTAGTTCAATTTGTGTTATACTGACTCAACAGAAACAAATCTCCTCTCTTCTGCTTTGCCCTTTGTGAATATTGTTTCCTGCTGTTACAAGCAAAGTCAAATTTAATTTAAATGAAAGATATATATATATATATATATCTGAAAAAAATTATGTATTTTTATTTTTAATTATAACAGAGGTATAGAGAAGCAAGGTAAGATGTAAGAGAGAGGGAGAATCACCTGAAGCTCACTCCATTGCTTGTGAACCCCCACCCCTCTTGCAAGTGGAGACTGAGGGCTTGAACTTGCATCCTTGCACATGTTAACTTGTGTGTTTTACCAACTGCCCCACTGCCTGGCCCCTGTAATACAGTTTATACAGCTTCAGGATCTCATGCATATATAGTGCATACTACCTCTGCTAAAAGGCCTCTTGGGAACATACTTTAGTATTAATTTCTTTGGGGTAGAGGAAGAGAAAGGGAGAGAGAAAGATGCAAAAAGGAGGAACAGACACCAAGAAGAGAGATACCAGGGAGATGCTGTACTCCCCTGTGAATGGAATTCTGCTGGTACTATCCACGGTGCTCTCAGTGGGCCTTGTGCACAGAGAGGCAAGGGCTATACCAGGTAAACTGCCTTCTAGCCCTGGTTTTATGATGTCTTCAAGGTTAAACAGTCATATTTTAATCTGTCTATATCTTTTTATTACAAAAATTATATATTTAGAATGTTATAGACCAATGGGGGAGCAAGCAGTGACATTCTCAGTAGAATGTCACCCTTGAGAACCTGGGTTCCAGTTCCCAAGCCCCAATTGCAGAGAGTAAACTCCATGAGTGAGAAAATAATGCTGAAATTGTCTCTTTTCTCTTAATCCCCATATCTCTTGGACTCTTGCTGTCACACAGGCACTAAGTCCCATTGATAACCTTGTTGGCAAAACATCACCAGCAAAACTATCTTGTTTGAGAGATCTAGACTCGATTATTGTGGGCAATCCAAGTACTAAAATCAGATGCAGACCCATACTTGGGGCTTCCCACACCCACAGGAATTATCCACTTCTATGTCAGGAAAGACTCGGGGTGTGAGAAGGGTGACAAGTCATTTCCTTTTTAAATCATTTTGTCTCTTAATGATGTGTATATCCATGAGTAAATAATATAATTTTCTGGGACTTTAATGTCTTCATTTCAAATATGAGGATTACAGTATCATCATAACAGAGTATGATCTGATAAGCTAATTAATATAAAATTATTTTGTAGGATTCACTGTTAAAAAAAAGTTCACACCTTGGATTAGTGCAAAAGGACACTCTGCCCTTTTCCCAGGCAGTGCGTTAGTTCAAGTCTATCAAGGCTCCTCATTTATCAAGAGACTCGGTAAGTAGTGTTTCACCTTTGCTGTATGAGCTGGAAGCTCAGCCACTAAGCTGATTTGAATGGAGCCCATCAATGAAAGGAAGTGTCAACTCAGAAGACTAGGAGAATGATAACATTCTTTCATGTTTATGAATTTTTCATTTTATTCCAAGACAGTCAAAATGGACTACATGGGTCAAGTCTCGGTTTTCTTGGTTTTGAGCAGAATATTCCTCTTAAGGTCTATTTGCAGTTCAGCTAAGGTCTTTGAGTAGGCCTGTAGGGGCTTCCTGTACCCCTATCACTGATATCTTCAGGAAGATCAGAAGAAGAATTGAGCATCTAGCTGCAGAGTTCTGTCTGAAGGGAAATTCTTTTCTCTGAGATCTTAGAATTATTGGCACTTCTCACTTTTCACTGATGAGAGACTGTACCTGCTGAAATTTCTGCTTTTATGGGTTGTTTTTTCTTTGGTAGACTATCCCTGAAATTCAGTCAGAATCACCTGCTTACTAATTTAGGCCAGTCATACTCTCTATTCCACAGGGCTTGGCCAGCTAGAGGCAACCATATATCCATCTAAAGCTCTTGGATGCAGGCTTAGAAATAGAAACTCCCAGCAGCAATATTCACCACCTCAACTGTAGTCTATTTTGAGCAGGCAGCTGTCATAATGATAGTGGGATGGAGGGGGAAGAACAGGAGGTGGTATGAAGTGGCAGAAATAGTTCTGGGTTATGCTAGGGCATCTTGGGTGGATATTTGTCTCTCCTATATGGTGGAACTTTGAGGGTGTCACTTTTATACTCAAGGATTTTCTGCCACATAAGGGAATGGACTAGACTACTTTTCAAGACTTCATCTGGTAACTATGCAGTTTTATCCTACCTGTCCACCACAACTCCTTTCCTCTAGGTCAGAAAACCCCTAAGAAACATCAGACTAAACTGTACTCTCTGTGGCTTAATTGTGTAGGCTTTCACACTGGCCCTTCCACGACTTTACAGAGAAATCTAAAATGGGCAGGATAACTAACTGGGAGCTCACGTGGCCACCCTGGAGTGAGTATCAGACTTGGAAGTCTTCTGTATGACCATTGTTCTTTGTCCCCGACCCAAAATCACTTTTTTAATATAGAGGAGATTCTAAACAGTTCCCTTAATTTTGAAAGTATATAAAAAAGAGTTTGAAAACATTGCTGTTTTTAGGTTGGGGAGACAGCATAATGGTTCTGCAAAAGATTTTTATACCTGAGACTTCAAGCTCCCAGATTCAATCTCCAGCACCACCACTAGCCAAAGCTGAGCTCTGGTCTTTCTGTATTTGTCTTTCATTAAACTAAATATAAGTAAATAATATTTAAAAAAGTAAAATATTGCTATTTTCTCCAACTTTTCTGATCCTTACTGAAAATGTTTCCTTTTCAAAAGGCTTTGTTCTAAGTGGGACAGCTTAGACTATTCCAACAGGAAGTTATTTTCTGGGACAAGGGTATCCTGGAATTATTTTGGCAGGAATTTGATACAGTAATAGGCTGATAAAATAGTTCACTTGGATGGTGCAGTGCCATGCACTGTCCCAGGCTGGAACCCAGCCCCCATTGCTATGGTCTTTTTTACTCTCTATCTCTGTTTCTGTGTATCTCTGCCTCTACATAAAAACAAATAAATAATAATTGGATAAGTTAGACTGAAAGTTAATATAGGCCCCAGACTGGATATTTGAAAAAGGAAACAGAAGCCAGACAGTGGCACACCTGGCTCAGCTCAAATGTTATAAGGAACAAGGACCCAGGTTCAAGACCCTGGTCCCCACCTGCAGAAGGAAGGTTTTGCAAGTGGTGAAGCAGGAATGCAGGTCTCTCTCTCTCTTTCTCTCTCTCTCTTATCTCTATCTATCTATCTGTCTCTATCTCTCCCTCTCTGTCTCCTCTTCCCTTCTCAATTTCTCTGTCTGTATCCAAGAAATAAATACATATTTAACATTAAAAAGAAAAAAAAGAAAATAAATGCATTTAAGGAAAGAAAAAGGAGGTAGAAAAACATTACATTTCTGCACTCACTAATCTCTCTCAGAAGTATCTCTAGGCCTCTACTATTATGTATTAGAAAAAGTCTCTGCTTGGCATTAACATTTCTCAGTTGTAGATTAACTAGGTAACTAGACAGTGTCTAGCTAGTTTTCTCTTAGAGTTTCTCTTGTTGCCATAATATCTTTTGTGTTTTTGGCCCTATGGTCATATTCCTCCTCACTATTCTCCTGTTTGTGGGTGGATGTCATAAGTAAAAGTCTCCAAAACTTCTGTGATCATCTTTTTTCTTTATTATGATCCCACTTTAAACTTTTAGACAAATTTTTGGTTTTTGTTTCCTGCTTTTTATCAACTTTTTAGTGAAAGTACACAATGTGTCCTAACACACAATGACACAATGAATGTATATGAATGCAAGTGAGCCTACACATGTAAACACATGCACACATGTAAACACACATGCACACACATCTACATACACGTACACACACAATTCACAGGCTTTACTGAAAGGTCAGTAAGTAGCTCACCTGGATAGTGTGTTTGCCTTACCATGTGCATCACCCAGGTTTCAGGTGGGCTCAAAACACTGGAGCAAGCTGCAGTGACGCTGTGGGATGTTTCTTCTCTCTCTTTGTCTTTCTAATTCTATCTGAAAAAGTCTGCCTGAAGAGACTGGCTCACTTAACAATGGCCTTTTGGGTCACTACCAGGACACCTAATGTCTGGGATCCTAGTCAGGAAATCCTTGGACTCCCACAGAGATATTATGGAGCTATACCTCTAACAGATACCTCTCTCCACCATCTCTGGTCACTTCCATCAGGAACATCATCATAACCCTCCTGTGGGCCTCTCCAGGACCTTGCCCTCACTGTAGAGCAGCAATGGGAGGGTTGGCCCCACTCTCTGAAGGGAGGCTGGGTCAGCCTGCTCTGCCACTTGAGGAAGACAGGTCCTGAAATGAGTGCAGCCTAGAATGTTCCCAGCTGTGATCATGGACTGTGAGCTCAGATTGACAGGGACTCAGAGGCTGTACAGGCTCCTCTGCTAAATATGAATAGATATGGGCTCTGGGTTAGATTATTGTGGCTATCAGTTAATTGCATTTGTATATCTTCCTCAAACTTTTGAGCAACTCTCTGCCCTAATTCTGCTTCCTAGTTCTAATCTCAACTCTGATACCATCTTTCCAGATAATATTTCTAGTCCACTCCTATGTTAGTTATCAAGTCAAGTAAAGATTATTAAGACATGGGCTCCTAGGAATATTCCCTGAATAGACTTATTAGGCTCCTTCCACCCTAAGTTCACTACTTTCATCTGCTATACTCCTACTTTACAATTCCTATTTATTAAACATTTATTCTGTTTCCTATCTTACTGCATTTTATCCACCAATTACAGATACCTCTATGGTTCCATCCTGACTTCCCTGGGCAGACAACCTCAGACAACCTGTGTTCTGGACCCTCCCCTCCTCAGAGTCTTGCCCCACTAGGGCAAGACAGAAACAGGTTGGGGGTGTAGATCCACTTGCCAACACCCGTGTCCAGTGGAGAAGCAATTACAGAAGCCAGAACTTTCACCTTCTGCTCTCCATGAAGAATTTTGGCCCATACTCCCAGAGGAGTAATGGTAGAAAAGATGACCAGAGGGCTCTGCAGCTCAATTTCATCAAGACCCAAAGCCTTTGTCACCAGGAATCTTGTTTTTATATCATTACAGAAAGGGAACTGAATCTGGAAAACACTAGAGAAAGCCAGACACAATTTCACTTATCTGAGAAAGAAGACACTGGGAAGTAGTAATAAGTATAAGGGTGACTTAGAAAGGAAGTAAAGGCAAAAACATTGAAAACACCGTGGGTGGGGGAAGAAATATATAGAGATACAGACATACAGATATAGACAGAGGTAGAGAGTTATAGAACTAGCCTTACCTGTGACCTTGGGAGAACTACTGCAGTTTCAACACAGAGAGTGAGGACACAGAACTATGGTGGAGAGAACGGCTGTTGGGCAGTATGCCAGCTCACCCTGCTTAACGCTGTGGTCTATTTACATAATCACTGTTTTACCTGAGAACCACCCTGCCTGCAGGGCACTGGTTTAATCCCACTGGTTTGAACTCTCTTTTTGCTCCGGCCCCTCTCCTAATCACACACTATTTTCCACCACTAGTTTGCACTCTCTTTTAGCTCCACCCTCTCTATGTCACATCCTGTTTTCCACCCTACTATTTCCTTCTTGGTGAGTATAAATACAGATGCTCTTCTGATTAAACATTGGATTGCCTTCCTGGCTCCGAGAGTCCCAAAGTCTCTCTCCTGTGACACTAACCTGGCACATGTTCCTGATGCCTCTCCCATGCAGCAGCCTAGGTTGGCTCCAGTCTAGTTCTCTCCAACCCAGAGAGCACTTGCTTTGGAAGAAGTACCTTCAGGCTATCCCAGCATCTGGCACCTGAACAGGGACCTGAACCCCTCAGCTTCACACAAAACCAACAGACTTACGAGAAGACGCCCCAGATATGTATATGTGCTTGGCTATCTGCAACCTCATGTTAAGGCACTGTGATTCTTTTTTTTTTCTCTTTTCTTTCTTATTATTTTCCTGAAACCTCTCTGCCATGGGCAATCTTTTCCAAATCCTTTACTCTTTTTTATTTATACAGTTTTTATATCTCTGGGACATTTTTCTCAGGGCCACACCTTGGATCCTTTTCACCATGGTCACAGCTTTTAGGGGATATATAGGGTAACCTCCGAAAAGGCTAAGGGACCTTGAGGCTGAGGTCCAAGAATTAAAGGAAATGGTCATAGCACTTACCCAGCACCATAAATGCTTACAAGAGGAAGCAAAGCCTGTCCTGATCCTGACCCACACTAAGCCCTCTGAATCTTGCCCTGAGGCTCTCATTTTGGCAGACATATGTCCGGATTCTCCTGCAGCCTCCACAGCTGCTTCTTCAACCACCACTTATCCAGCGGCTTCCACTTCTGTGACTCCTCCCCCCCCCCCCCCCCCCGCTGCTACACAGCTAACAGAGCAACTCCACACATTCCTGGTCAATATTGCCCCCAATAGACAAAAACCTCAGGTCTGATATCCACAGAGCTCATATAACTTTGTCAGGCTATTATGGAGGATGTACTTCATGCTTCATGGACCAGGTCCATTTTACAAGGCCTGCTCCAGAACCTTAATATCCTGCAAGATTGGAGGGACATAACTCATGCTACACTCCCAGGCCCCTTCTTTCTGCAATGGGAGGCATTTTTTCATGATGAATGTTTACAGCAATCATGGAAAAATAGTCAAAATCAGCCAGAGGGGAATTTTGATGCATTTTTTGGAATGGGTCATTTGGAAATAGGAATTCAACAGGCAGAGGCCAAGTTTCCACCCGGGTATTTTGATCAGGTTTGCCTCTGAGCATTACAAGCATGGGAGAGGTTAACACCACCCATGGGAGTGGCCTCAGCCCCCATTCTCTCTCTTCACCAAGAACCGGATGAATCCCTGGCTAAATTCATTGCCAGGGTTCAGTCGAGTTTGGAAAGAAAGATTTATAATCCTGACACCCATTTTCTCCTCCTGCAATCCAATGTCTAGGATGGTATACTTCCGGATTTCCAACAGGCATGTCTCAGTCTTAAAAACGAACACCCAGATAGCTGTATTTTAGCTACACAGTATCTTAGATCAAGCTCCTGTCGGGCACCTATTATGCAGGCCTATGCAGCTACCCTACATAAGTGAAAAGGGGCTTGCTTTCAGCACAGTCACCAAGGACATTGGCGTAACCGATGTCCAGAAAATAAACTGCAACCCCGCCTCCATTCAGGGATGAGAGACCCCGAATGCCTTGTCCAAGATGCCAGAAAGTGGTTCACTGGAGGAGAGATTGTTGGTCAAGGTTCCATAGGAATGGCATGCCGCTGCCAAATGTAAACAGGGATTTAAACTAGGTGTGGGGCATCACTTAGCCCCACCTTCAAGAGGGAGTGAAGCAGATCGCTCGCTTGGTGCCACGCCCTTATTCCATAAACAAAAGCCCAGCTTGGGACCCAACCCATTGCTCCGCCCACCAGTAACAATAGCAGAGGGTAAGTGGAAGGAGGAGTGCATGGCATGTGGGAACTTCCAGCATAGTAATAACCAGCTGGAGCAAGTGAATGGCTCAGATTCAGAGCCTGAGATTTTGTGGACCACCCCTCTTTTAGAAAGGGGTCTATCCTTACCAACTATGATGGTAAGGATTGGTAATATTCCCTTTAAGTGTTTGATTGACACAGGGGCAGACAAGACAATCTTAAGACAAGCAGAGGTTCCCCAGAGTTGGGAACTCCTCCCAGGGCCACATTTACATCATGTTGGAGGGTTGACTCAAGCATTTCTCACGAGATTCGCTTGTGTAGGAAGATCCAGAAGGGACTACCAGATGCTTTCGTCCTTTAATAGCTGATATAAGTACCAATTTACTGGGCAAGAGACTTGCTGGAATCTGCAGGGCACCACACTCACTCCTGTGAGACTACTAGACCTGACCAGCACCTCCAATGCTAACTGCCACTGTTGGTAACAGAACTCCCTGCTTAGACTGACTTTCTAAGGAGCCTGTCTGGGTGGAACAGTGGCCTTTGCCAAGGGATAAGCTAGAAATTTTAAAAGAGCTCATCTGAGAGCAGTTGTCCTTGGGACACATTCATCATTCCCAGAGCCCATGGAATATTCCTGTCTTTGTGATTAAAAAGCGCTCAGGAAAGGTGCGCCTCCTCCAAGATCTCTATGAGGTTAATAAAGCCATGTAGGTTTGGGGCTGACCTCCTCGCCTCCACAGGAATTCTCCTAGCCTCTGTCTCTAATCCTGCTGACTTTTATTCCCTAACCCATGTTAATCTTAAAGGACTTCAAGCTAGATTTCCTGATATTCCTCTGGCACAGTTAAAACGTATTCTTGCTACACTTTCCTCCTGTCCAAGTCTAATCAAAACATCTGCTATTCAAACTCTTGGGGTTAACCCCCGAGGCTTAAAAGGCTCTTTGGAAAATTGATGTCACCCACATACCCAACTTTGGCAAACAAAAATATGTGTTTGTCTCAATTGATACCTCTCTAAGTTTATGTGGGCTACAGCTCAGACGGGAGAAAGCTCAAAAAAGCTTATAAGCCATATGCTCTCCTGTTTTGTTGTAATGGATGTACCTTTTCAACTTAAAACTGACAATGAGACTGCTTTTACCAGCAAGCAATTTAAAGATTTTTGTTCCCTCTGGAACATTACTCATACTACAGGCATTCCCTATAATCCACAGGGACAAGGCATTGTAGAGAGGGCTCATCAAACCCTTAAGGCTCAATTAAATAAAGAAAAAGGGGAAAACGTACTCCTCCGATATCCAGCTGGCAAAAGCCTTAACTACATTAAATCTCTTTAATATTTACAAAAACTCAGACCAACCTCCTATTATTCTTCATTGGCAAACACCACCCACCCTCCCAGCTATTAAGGTCAAATGGAAAGACCCACTCAACAAAATTTGGAAAGGGCCTGACCCCCTATTGACCATGGGGAGGGGGTTCGCATGTGTTTTTCCACAGAATTACTCCAAACCTGTCTGGGTTCCTGCCCACCATGTCCAGCAATACCCACATGATGGCGTTGATATCCCTGAGGAACAAGAAACACTGCAAGAGGACTGGCTGCAGGACGCATCCCAGGATCCATAATATGACATGGCAGAATCTGAAAAATCTGATTAACAGAGCCCCCCCCCCCCCCAATGTCTTATGCTATGTCTTATGGCCAGTTGTGTTTTGTGAGTGAGTGAGTTGAAAAAAAAAATTGAGTGAGTTGAGTGACCAAAAATATTTGTAGGACCCATTTTGCTCAGAGTACTCTGAAACTTAATTGACTTTATATAAAAATGATGGATACAGCCATGGTTTCTGGAGACATCCAGAAACAGTCTAAAAATTGTTTTTTCCTCTTATTGATTTCTTTTTAGTCTTGATATAAATATGAAACGTTTAGTCTTAAACTGTGTGAGTAAAGATGGTTCAACTAAACAGTAAAGATCTAAATTCATGTTTGAAATGATATGTCTTCATAACAAAAATTTTTCTCCTCCTGTGTGTTATAAACTACATGTTTTATGTGTGTGTTTCAAGTTTGATAAACATTAACTTAATGGTTAAAAGTGTAACTTTGAAGCTACATTCTTACCAGGAAAGATAAAATCAATTCACTAAAGTAACTGAGTATTTAAGGTAAAAGTCTAAATATTCAATGTGACAATTCATCATCTCCAAAGTTAAAATACAAATTCTGTATACAGGACATTTTTGGAGGGCCACCCAAAATGCCCTGTAAACTAATCTTGTGGAAATTAATGCACAGCAAATCTGGCATCAATCTGACATTGTAAATGTTCAAAAAAAATAAAAACATTGTCACTAACATGTGTTAACTCTCTAAGTAACCTGAGTTTGTTTAAAAGTCCAATGTAAAAAATAGTTAAAAATCTATATATATTTTACCTAAATTTGGTCTGAAAATTCTGCTGTACAGAAACTGCTACATGAGGTCACATAAGATGACATTTAAACAAAATTATAAAGATACCTAAACCAGTTATAATCATTGAGTTATCAATTATAGTAAACTTCTAATTTGTTACAAGTTTTTTCTTTACAAGTAATTGACTACAGCTATGGCAAGCCTTCATATGATGAAGCATCTGCTCATATGGAATCCCCAGAAATCCATCTTGGACCCCTGTCCTTTGACATCGCCCACAACTACAGCTACCCCCCTGAAACCCATGATGTGACTTGACATGATCTGGAGAACCTGATTCATGAGCTCCAAAGGACAAGACTTTTCTACTGCCTTTCTCTCACCCATTGCTGTCTGCTCTTCCTGCTTCTGCTTCGCCTGTCATATTTTGGCGGTTCCAACTCACTCTCTACAGAGAAGAAAAGTTCCAGTGGCTGCCCTCCCCATCAAGATAGATGTGTGGCATTTTTTCCCTGGTCATTGACATTGGACTGACGCTTCTATCAGACTTGCTGGTACACCTTTGGACACTCCCTTTACACTACTGGACTTCTTGAGGACTGAGTGTAGCAGTCCACGGACCTTTCTGCCAGCTGTCTCAGGACTTTGCAATGCCAGATCACCCCTCTCACCCCTCGGCTTATCAGGCCCCCACTCCTCCACCCATCAGGCAGCCCTCCTCTCTGCCTACCAGACCTCTCTTCAATCTCACTCTGTCCCTTGCTACTCTTAATTAGCCCTCCCTGTCTTGTGCTAGTTCTTTATGAAGACACTTACACGCTATCATTCAGGTTTCTTCCCAACAGGTTTCTGTTCACCCCTACACTGCTATTCCCCTGATAGAGATGGAGCCTTTTACAGACATTGACTCATTTATATATGGCCATTAAGTAAGAGGGAGATGTTGGGAAATTGTGAGGATGTGGTTGAGCTTGGAAGGGTTTGAGCCTGAGAGGTGTGTCAATCCTGTTAGTCTCTCTCTCTACTGAGAGGTTGATCAAGGAGGGACAGTAGAGCCTCCAGGATTATTTCTGGGACTTAGTGCCTGCAGTACAAATCCACTGATCCTGGAGGCCATTTTCCCTCTTTTGTTGACCTTGTTTATCACTATTGTTGTTATTGTTGTTGTTATTGCTGTTGTTGTTGGATAGGACAGAGAAACAGAGAAAGAAGGGAAAGACAGAGAAGGGGAGAGAAAGATAGACACCTGAAGACTTGCTTCACTGCCTGTGAAACGACCTCCCTGCAGGTGGGGAGCTGGGGGCTTGAACCAGGATCCTTACGCCACTCCTTGAGCTTTGTGCTTAACCCACTGCATTATGGCCTGGCCCCCTCTCAGGATATTTTTAACCCCACTACACACCTATGTTCTCCTGAGGTCTCTGTCTTCTCCAGTCAATTCTAGGCAGTACTCTCTAATTATCTCTAATCTAAAGAGCAGTCACAGCTAGAATGTTTATTCTATATAAAAATATTTTAAAATATATTTATCTCACTTAAGGCTTTTCTTTCCTCTTATTCTGATGTACTTGGAAGAATATGTGGTTAGTTTATTTTCTCCCTCTTATCTGTTGCTGCTCCTTCTCTTCCTGGTAATTCATCAGTTAAAGGCTGTGCCCTCACTAGAGGCTTTGGGGTCTTGGGTATGAAGGCCCTGGAGAGGTTTCTGTTACCCTCAGTAACTTAGACCAACTTGTGGCAAATGCCTGGTGCTGTCTTTGCTTTCCACAAGTGCCCAAGAAAAGTCCCTTTACAGGACTTTGCAGGGAGAAAAAAACATCACCGGTTGGCAGTCCTAGCTCAGGCTAAGAAAATAAAGAGGTGTTTTCACTGATTTATGGAGGGACTTTTCAATGTCCCATAGGTAAAGCAAAATACAAAAGTCAGCAATAAAGTGGCATCATGTTGACACAGCATAAACCGTGTGCCAATCCCTATTTGACTTAAAAATTCAGTGTTTCAGCGAAACCTCTTTTGGTTACTTGTTTACCTAAATGTTGATTCAGGATGTTCATTCTTAAAGTAATCTCATTTTTTGAACTTTATTTTAGGTATATTTTCTGAAAAAAAGATGATTATCTAAGAACTATCTGGCATTTTTAGTACTTAGGGTCAAGTCTGAGCAAAACCTAGATAGGTATGCATTGATTATTGCTGAATGAAACAAATTTTCGTTAAGAGCAAGAAGTGCAAGATTGGTTTTTATAAAGAAAGTATCAAACAGGGAAATATAAAATGATAGTCAAAAGAGAGAACAAAATGATAAACAGGAATGAACCAATAGATCACAGTGTTAGTACAGGGTGCCTTGACCTTTAACAGAGTGCTCACATATTACACATATTCAAAAAGAAAACTACCAAGAGATCACCGTTACTTTATTTAACAAAAAGAAAAACAACTCACTGAAAGCTTCATGTGAAGAGCCATTTTCATCTATTTTTAAAAATGGGATCAATTTAAAAAAATGTTTCTAAGAAACATAGTTTTGAAACCACACTGTGCTCACTGGAATCTCCGCAGTCTCCAGCACTGTGCTCAGGGCTACGATAAATGCGAGCATCAGCTTAAAGACAGACTTTTTCTTTCTTTCAGAAGCCTATAATTTGAGAGGATAAAACAGATCCTTGGGATTCTAGTTAGTGAAACGTGCATAAGGGGAGTTCCAGACACAAAGAGGCCTTAAGGATCATCAGGTTTGAGAGGCCATGTTCACAGTTCCATTTTAGAATGCATGGAGGCAAGACACAGCTGGAGTTGGAGTGAAGTTAGGTCAAGATATGAGGGAAACACAGGTAAGGATCCAGCAAGGAGGCAATGATGGGGAGCTCTAAGTATAAATCAATATCTAAATGCACATATTACCTGCCGCAAGGACCGGGGTTGGAGCCCCCACTCCCCAGCTGCCCTGGGGATGATTCTTCTCTCAATTCCTCTCTGTCCTATTGAAGAAGGAGGAGGAGGAGGATGTGGAAAATGAGGAAAATAAATCAATAAATAAAAACACCAGTAAGTGTGAATGAACATGTTTAGAGAGTGTAGTGAGGAAACAAAGACATAGCTCACTGATTATGGTGCTTTCTTTGCCATGCACACGACTTCTTTTCAAAAGAACATTCTAGTGAGTTGTTAATGGGTTCACATGGGAAAACTATGGTACTATGGGACATTCTGGTGCTGTGGTGTCTCTTTCTCTGCCTTGTTATATGAATATGATACACACACACACACACACGCACACGCACACGCACACACACACACACACGCACAATTGGTGAAATCATGCCTACATAAGACATAAGGTCTTGACTCAAAATAAATACTTAAATATTAACTATGTAATGAAGATAACTTTTTTTCTTTATTGGGAGGGGGATTAATGGATTATAGTCAACATAAAATACAGTAGTTGGTACATGTGTAACATTTCTCAGTTTTCCACATAACACTCTCACCCCCACCCAGGTCCTACTCTGTCATCATGTTCCATGCTCTGAACACTGCCCCCCATATCCCCACCCCACCCCAGAGCTCTTTACTTTGGTGCAAACTACCAACTCCAGTCCAAGTTATGTTTTGTATTTTCCCTTCTGTTCTTATTTTTCAACTTCTGTCTATAAGTGGGATCATCCCATATTCATCCTTCTCTTTTGGGCTGATCTATGATTCCTTCAAGCTCCATCCAAGATGAGGTGAAGAAAGTGAAAGGGAGGGAGGGAGGGAAGGAGAGAGGGAGGGAGGGAGAGAGAGAGAGAGAGAGAGAGAGAGAGAGAGGCAGAGTGGCAGAAAGAGTAGAATGAAGCATGTGATAAAGCTGCCTTTTCTTACTCTGAGCATCTACACTGAGAGTGTGGATGTCACAGGCAGAAAGTCAAAGCTACACAGAATTTAATTTTATAAGAGGAGGTACTGAGAAGGCCTGAGATAGACTCTGAAGACAGGAAGGGCATGACTGTGTCTCCATCTCTAAGAAATGATTCTTTAGGACTCAGTAGGAAACAGCTAAGAGCAGCCCGGACAAAGAGATTCGGATGTGCACACTGGAGTCAATACAGCCATGCTGGGACACTTGTTCCTTTCCTCTCAGTGCCAGTCACCTATTGGGAGAGCAGTCAAACCACCCAGAAGATACTAATCAACTGGGAGCCAGTCATTCTCTTTATAGAACTTAACTGAATTTGAATGAACACATTGGCAGATCTAAGACCTTCATCTCTGTTTTCTTGTTCATTCTGTATTAAATGGCTGCCATTTAATGTGTTATTCTATAATAGTGGACTTGGGGAAAATAAACAAAGAGACAATTCCTAGAGCCATTAAGATGTAAAGATTCTAGTGAGTTGTTAATGTAGTTACTTTTAAGTTGTTAATGTAGTTAATTTTAAGGTCAGTTCCTCCCTCCCATCTTCCTTTATCTTCCTTCCCTTGCCCCTTCTCTCATGCACACTTCAGATGCTTTCCTCTTGTAGCTCTTGTAGTCTCTAACAATGTCTCCTTATTCTGACTTTTCAAATTTGCTTCCTAAAAGGTCTTGCTGTATACTATTCTTATGTCATCTATATTTTTGAGCAAGGCTGAAAATAAATAAAATCAAAGTAAGGAAACTTCACGCCAAATCATGGCAGATTGATGATTCAAATTTTTTTTTTCATTTGTCATTTCTCACAGCCTTCTTTGATATGAATATGGGAGGCTTCACATATTTATAATCAAAGAAAAGAAAGCATGTTTAGCTAAAAAAAAAAAAAGACAAACACCAACCTTCTTTCATGGAAGAGTAGCTGAAAAGGGCTGTAAACTCTCCTCTCCATCTGTTGGTAAAGCCCTGAAGAGAAAGCTCCTTTATTTAGCCAAGGTGGGCTGTGAGATAAGAGGGAGGCCACCTGGCCACATGCCCTATGACTCAGCCCTATGATTCCAAACAAAGCCATTGTTTAGCTATTATTTGTACTGAGTCTGAATCTGGAATCACCTAAGTTCAAGTTCCGGACCAAGACTTATTGGCTCAGGAATTGAATATAAAGACATAAATGGGGGCCAGGACATGGTGTACCTGGATAAGTGCATGCACTACAGCACACAAGACCTGGGTTCAAGTCCCTGGTCCCCACCTGCAGTGGGGAAGCTTCATGAGTGGTAAAGCAGGGCATCTCTCTGTCTCTTTCTCTATCACCTCCTGACCTCTCAATTTCTCTCTGTCTCTGTTCAATTGAAAATAAATAAATATTTAAAAAAATAACATAGAGACAGAAATGGAGCAGTTAGATCAAAGAAGAGGAAACACATAGCTACAGTATGTGCTCACTTATCATGGTACCCAACTATATCTGAAGTACTTTTTTTAAATAAAAGATTTAATTTATTTAGTTTATATTAGATAAAGACAGTTCCACATAAATCTCTAGAGTACCACTCAATAAATGCAGCAATGAGAACTGAACCCTGAGTCTCAGGCATAAAAATTCTGCTTTCCATGGCACAGCTAAGTACAAATAATCTCAAAGGACATAAACTATGGTGATGTTGTGTATGCAAGTCCTAACAAAGGAATATTTCAAAGTTAACACAATTGCTAAATAAAATAATGTGATTATAGCAATAACTATCTATTGACTTCTTAAACGCTAAGACAGCAGAAACCTCCCGCTTCCTTTTTAAAGCCTATATTTCCCCCAGTCCTGGAACGTCTAGGGTGGGGCTCACTTTCCTGCAAGCTTCACTCAGTTCATACCAAATGATATTGCATCTGCTGATTCCAACCTAATCAACTCAACAAGTACCATCTCAGCGTGCTTCATTTCAGACTGTGTCCAGAGATATCAGGCATGGAATGTAAACACTTCAGCCTCATTACTCAGTCGAGAACTTTCCTTTCATAGTATTCTCTAATTCCATCCCAGGAGGTTCACTTAATAACAAAGTTAGTTCCAAAACTTAGATATAGACCAGGTCCCATGAGACAGAGCATATGTTCACATGTATCCATAAACTAGGGCAAAATATATACCTGAAAGCAAAAATACACAATAGTCTATAGTGAGTCAGTATAAAGTTCATAATGAAATAGTGCCTACTTAGACTTAGATACCTTCCTCACCTGCTTCCTATTATGCTTCCCTCACTCACTCCAAAGTTAACCTTATCAAAGGAAGGACTGCAAAAACTAAATAAGGGCAAGAGACTGGTATAATTTAAGGCTGACTCTTCAGTCACTATCAGGACACCCTGAGGCCCTAGTCATGGAATAATCCTGAGATTCCCAAACAGACACGATGGGCCTAGACCTCGAATAAATCCCTCTCTCCATTGTTACTGGTCACTTCTATCAGGGACAACACAATAGACCCCTTTGTGGGGCCCATAGGAACTTGCCCTCAACTTGGATCAGCAATGGTAGAGAATGTTCCATCCTCCCTTTGGAGGATGGATAACATATTCCATGCCACACCTTAGGAAAATGGGTCCTGATATTGGAGCAGCCTGAAATGTTCCTACTCATGACCACAGAATGTGAGCTTAGATCTAGAGGGATACAGAAGTCATATAGCCTATTAAGCTGATTATGGGTCCCAGATCACATCAAATTGATGGGGTTTATAGTCTACAATGTTTATACCCCTTTCCCATATTAGGGAGATACTCTCTTCCCTGATCTAGCTTTCTGATCCTTTTTCTTTTTCTTCTCTCTCTCTCTCTCTTTTTTTTTTTTGTTAATTATCTTTATTTATTGGATAGAGACAGCCAGAAATTGAGATAAGGGGGAGATAGAGATAGAGAAATATATAGAGAGACCTGCAATGCTGTTTCACCACTTGTGAAGGAGTTCCCCTGCAGGAGTTCTTGCACACTTAAGAGTTCCTCCTTTGTCCCTACATTTAACTGATAACTTGATCCTATGTTGAATTTGGGGGTCATGGCACACTAATGGAGTCTAGTATAAAGTTTTAACTGATCTTGGCTTATTTTCTTTGTCAGTAGTGTTTGAATATTTTATTTATTTATTTAATTTTATTTACTTTTTAAAAATTTATTTAAGTAAGAAGACATTAACAAAACCATAGAATAAGAGGGGTAGATTTCTGCACAATTCCCATAACCCGATCTCCACATCCCTTTTTCTAACCATGACATCATCTCCCCAATAACTTAGATCCACTGGTATATCAGATTTCAGGCTCAGGGGGAAAAAAAGAAAAAAAAAACTCTTATAGCCACAGGCCCTTTGAATATAACTCAAATATGCCTACTAGCTATATACAAAGTTGGAGAACCCTCCAACTTTTCATCTGCACTATTCCAGCATTTAGGTTCATGATTGGTCAACAATTTGTTTGGCTTTATATATTAACTCTTTCAGCCACCAGGTTCCAGATGCTAGCATGATGCTGACCATACTTCCTTGGACAGACAACCCCACCAATGTGTCCTGAAGCTCTGATTCCCCAGAGCCCTTCCCCACTAGAGAAAGAGAGAGACAGGCTGGGAGTATGCATCGACCTGTCAACACCCATGTTCAGAGGGGAAGCAATTACAGAAGCCAGACCTTCTACCTTCTACATCCCACAATGACGTTGGGTCCATACTCCCAGAGGGTTAAAGAATAGGTAAGTTATCAGGGGAGGGGAAGGTATACAGAGTTCTGGTGGTGGGAATTGTGTGGAGTTGTATCCCTCTTATCCTATGTTTTAGTCAATGTTTCCTTTTTATAAATAATTTTTTTTTAATTCTGCTTTCTTGCAGTGGAGCTATTTGCACTGCTTCCACAGCTGTATTTGAATTAGAACAAACATTTGTGGTCTAATTCACCATCTAGTGATGCAATTGAAGGGATTTAATTCTTTTCTTTGTTTTAATTTTCATCAGTTATTCACAAGGTTATAAAGTAATAGGGTTATAACTGCACACCACCCCAACCACCAAAGTCTTGTGGCCCCCCACCCCACCCATGGTAACCACTGGGGAGAGACTTAACATTTTTGAAGACTGATTTGTTAATGGTCATCGGACAACTTTAAGCTACACTGCCTTGGGGGAATAACACTACTTCTGCACACCTCCATCTGTTGACCTGAGACCTGAACCCAGAATACCTGCTGTTTCCTTCCCGGTATCTGTCTGCTTTCCTTTCCTCATGAAGTTTACCTATGTGGGCTGTATATGTTGGCGTTTTTTGAATTATGAACTTTAAAAAATATAAGTGGCCCTAGCCTCTTATATGTACAGGTGTTTGTTAGTTAATAGACTTTTTCAATGATATTTCTGCTTAATAGATCTTCTGAAATATCTTCCTTCTCTACCTATAAAGAACATTAGGGTTTAGAGATTAAAGCCAGTTCTTGACTTGCTATTATGGTGTCATTACTCCTGATTAGGTGGAATTCTGCTAGCTGAGATATGGCTCCTGGGAGGCATAGGATGTTCCATTTCTGAGGTCCCTTACCAAATATATTCCTGGCAAACTCACTAGTAATGCAAAGTCCCAACATTGGAGATTCAGTTTGTCACTGTTTTAATGGAATTACACCTTGACTCTACCATTTATAATGTCCTTATTATGAGTCACATTCATCTAATCATTTTAATGGACTGTCACTAAAGTGAAGGAAGAGGAATGTGGGTGGACAGAGATGAGGGTCAAGTATTTCTTAGGGGAGAAAAAACACATAATGATGCCAGAGTGTTGTGCTGATACCATTCTTTCTTTTCTATCTGGATGGTAGAATATTTGGACTGTGTCTAGTGATTCAATTTTTTTTTTAATTTCTCTAGTTGGCAAAAATGACCTATAAATAAATCTCTGTGTAGGAGTGAAAATATGGGGGTTGGGGTTGGAGAAAATAAAGAGAAATGACTTACCCAGCAGGTCTTGTGTCTTCAATGGCCCTGTCCACGGGGATCAAGTCACTAAGGTAGACATTGAAGTTGCCTTCTTTCCATCTCCTTTCTGCCTCCTTCTCTTTTCCAAGGGGAACAACAACAGGGCGTCCAAACTGGCCAGGAGCTTTGGGGTCCCTTGGAGAAACTGTCACATCAATTTGTAGCACACGGTGCATCCCAGGGTCTTCTGGCTGAGGGATTTTTACTTTATGTTGGCTGTGTTGTACAGACTGGAACTTGGCAGTTAACTTGGCTCTGGCTGGCTCTGGTGCCCCAGAGAGGGTCTGGTTGATCTGAGACACTGCTGCTCTCTGCAGAGCAAGAAGAGAGAAATGAGTATCATTCCTGTTCCTGGGAATCTGTTTTCTTTGATCTTCATCCAGCACTAGAGAAAACAAAGCTTTGCTTTCAGTAGCAGGGACTTCTTTGGTGCTTGTCTTTTCCTCTTCTTTGGTTATAACAACAACATGACTGTCAGAGAAACTGAGTTCCTGCCCACCACCTACTTGGGTTCCCTGCTCCTTCGCTGGAAAGTCTTCCAGTGGGGTGCCATCAGACTGCTTCTTTACCTGAACTGAATTTCCTATGACCTGGGAGAAGGGAAGGTTCCTATGGACTTCATTTTCCTTTGCATTCAACATTTTGCTCTGGCTCTCAGTATCATTTAAGGCTTCTCTAGATGCTGACACCAGTGGTCTGGTAGGCTTGTCAGCAGGAAAACTAGTGGCTTCATCCAGGTCCCTTCCCAATGCCTGTTTTGAAGTATCCCTGTTGAGACCGGGACTCTTTAGGCCTTCCTGACGTATAGCTCTAGATCCAGTGGATGCGGGGATTTTGACAAATGGCATCCCTCTTGTTGCTACAGACAGAGTTTCCTGAATCTGCAGGGCTGGCCTGTGCCTTGGTGTCATGGTGTGAGAGGAGGGCTCAGTTCCCATGTGTCGTCCTTCTTTCTCTTCCCTAATAAGAGTCATGGGGGGGATCTGCTGAGGTGCAGAATCCTGCAGATGTGCAGCCTTGCCCCTTTCTGGGATCTTGTGGATTTTATTCTTCTTCTGGAATTTGTCCAAATCAGCACCTTCAGTCTTTCTCCAGTTCTCCTGGGCCCACAGGACCTTCCCGGATCTCTTCATGGGGGGTTTCATGTCCTTGATGCTGTGGTCTGGCCCAGCTCTGAGTCCCTTCCATCCCCTCCTTAAGATGTCCTCCTTGTTGATATCTCTGAATGAGAGGCGGAGAGCTGCCATGTCAAAGAGCAGCCAGATGACAGAAGCTACAAATATAAACATCAGGAAGCGCCCACTTCCTCGGAAAAACTTTCGGATCTTGTTCATGGTACAGAGGGCTTCCTCGCAGTCTGCCCTGCATCCAAGCTTGCTTACCTTTAGAATAGAGGGGCTGAAGTATCAGGAAGGGCAGAGTCAACTTTGCCAGAGAGCACCCAGCCTGTTCGACACAACAGGAAATAGCAGTCAAGGGGAGCTCAGCTCCAGCTGCCTGTCAGCCTCTGCCTGCGTGGCATTTCAGGAGCATCAGTGCCTTCTCCTCCAGCCGGCTTAATCCTGCTGTGTGCTGGACTCCTGTCACCCACCCTGGGGGCAGTGGTCCAGCCCCACCCCCAGCTCCACCGATCCCTCTGAGCCCAAATTCACCTTCTAGAAGCCCACACAAGGTGTCTGTGGGGGAGTGGGGTGGGCAGGCTGGGCTTGTGGCTTCTCTTCTCCTCCCAGTTCTCTGCTCCGGGCTGTAACTCAACACCGCACCTCATAAGGAAAACATTTGCAAGTTGTTACCCAGAGAACTTCATCAGCTCCCACCTTCTGCATTGGGCCAGAGCATGTGTGTTTTAAAGGCAATTAGAAGGAAAGAAAGCTACCTCACTCAGAGGACATTTTTTTCCTGGTCTGTGACCCCACCTACCTCACTCCTGCTCTTTAACCCTATGCTTTCCAGGTCTCTGGATGATCTGCATGGAGCTGACCTGAAGGTTTCCCCTTTCAGAGGGGCACAGTTTCAAGACCACCTCTGGCTTCATCTCAACACCAATGCTGTTGAATGGCTCAGAAGCTTCCTTAAAAGGAGTTCTTCAGAAGTTGATTCTTTCTCTCTCTTTTTCATGTAATATCCTCAGATTTATTCCTTTCAAAAAACACTGACTGATTTTTCATACAGCCATAAAAAAAGTTCTTACCACTTCTCTCAGTGTTAGAGCTGAATTCTAAACAATAGTGCTGTGAATATTATGTGGGGACTTGGGTGAGACCCTGTATGACACTGATAGACCAGGGTATCAGTGCTCACTCTGAAGGCTTCCCTCCAAGTCCCTGGGCCACGATGAGGGAGACGGCATAGTAGAGATGGGAACTTTGGCATGAGATCATGACTTTAAGCTCCGGCACCAACTTCCCAGACAAAACTTTTAGCCCACCAGCATGTTAGCATGTATGTTAACTCTTGGGCTCAGGCAAAAATTACTAAAGTCATGGGCTCCTTGGGACATACCTCAAATAGACTTCTTAGCCTCTTCCCACACAGAGACCCTTAGTTCCATCTGCTTTATTCCTACCTCTAGGTTTCTGATTATTAGACAATTTGTTCTGTTTTATATCTTACCACCTTTCAGCCACAAAGTTGCAGATCCTACCATGACACTATCCTGACTTCCATGGGCAGACGACCTCACCAATGTGTCCTGGAACCTCCCCTTCCTTCCCCAGAGGCCTGCCCCACTAGAAAAAGATAGAAACAGGCTGAGGGGATGGGTCCACTTGGCAATGCCCATGTCCCACAGAGAAGCAATTACAGACACCAGCCCTCGCACCTTCTGCACCTCACAAAGAATGTGGGTCCATAATCCCAGAGGGATAATGAATAGCTCTAATTCGATTCCAGGTGGTTCACTTCTTAACAAAGTCCCAAAACCTAGATATAGACCAGGTCCCATGAGACAGAGCTTATGTTCACATGTATCCATAAACTAAGGCAAAATATATACCTGAAAAATATATACCTAAAAGCATAAGTACACAATAATGTGCTGTGAGTCAGTATAAAGTTCATAGTGAAATAGTGTCTACTTAGACTTAGATACCTTCCTCACCTACTTCCTATTACACTTCCCTCACTCACTCCAAAGCTAACCTTATCAAAAGCTGAATAAGGGCAAGAGACTGACATACTTTAAGGCTGACTCTTTAGTCACTATCAGGCCACCCCATCAGCTGGGGCCCTACTCAGGGAATCCTGAACCTAGACCTCGAATAAATCCCTCTCTCCATTGTTACTGGTCATCTCTATCAGGAACAACAGAATAGACTCCTTTGTGGGCTCCCATAAGATCTTGTCCTCAACTTGGATCAACAATGATAGAGAATATCCCATCCTCTGAAAGGAGGCTGGATAACATACTCTATGCTACTCCTGAGGAAGATGGGTCCTGATATTGTGGCAGCCTGGAATGTTCCTACTCATGACCACAGAATGTGAGCTCAGATCTAAAGGGATGTAGAGGTCACATAGGCTCCTAAGCTGATTATGGGCCCCAGATCACATCAAATCGATGGGGTTTACAGTCCCATATTTGGGAGCTACTCTCTTCCCTGATCCAGCTTTCTGGTCCTTTTTCCAGCCATAACATCATCTACCCAGACAATAAATTGGATCCACCTGCATATCAGATTTCAGGCTCAGGGGAAGAAAAAAAAAGAGAGAAAGAAAGAAAGAAAAAAAAAACTCGTATAGCAACAGGCCATTTGGAATATAACTAAAATATGCCTACTAGCTATTTACAAAACAGAGACTCCCTTCAACTCTTCATCTGCACTATTCCATCCTTTAGGTTCATTATTGGTCAACAATTTGTTTGGCTTTGTATGTTAACTTTCTTTTCAGCCACCAGGTTCCAGATGTTAGCATGATGCCAACTAGACTGTCTGTCCCTGGACAGACAACTCCACCAATGTATCCTGGAGCTCTGATTCCCCAGAACCATGCCCCACTAGGAAAAGAGAGAGTCAGGCTGGGAATATGGATAGACCTGTCAATGCCCATGTTCAGTGGGGAAGCAATTACAGAAGTCAGACCCTCCACCTTCTGCATCCCATAATGACCCTGGGTCCATACTCTCATAGGGTTAAAGAACAGGAAAGCTATCAGTAGATGGGATGGGATACAGAGTTCTGGTGGTGGGAACTGTGTGGAGTTGTACCCCTCTTACTCTATGGTTTTGCCTTATGGTGATATATATATATATACATATATATGTATATATATATATATATTAGGGAAGTTTCTGATGGAGGATGTGGAACTATGTGGATTTGTACCCCTGTTATCCTAAAATTCTGTTTGACATGAGCTTATGTTCTTAAGAAGTAGCCTAGGCCAACTCTGATACCATCTTCCCTGAAAAAACCTTTAGCCCACCTCCATGTTAGCTATTGGGCTCAGGCAAAAGTTATGAAATCTCTAATAAAAAGAATATACCCTAGGCATCTCAAATGCCTTGTCATGGCTGAGAACAAAACCCTTCACATTTTTGTATTCTCACACTGCCTATATTTTTTGTGAAATTCCTTCCTAGACAGAACAAAGTCTAAAAAAACTGCATATTCCTAGAAAAAAATGAAACAAACTCTATTTTTAATATCATTTGTTGTAAACATTGTTGATGAAGTATGAGAACCTCTTTTTAGGAACACTGTTCTCAGAGTGATCTACATACCATGACAACACCTAGGACTTTAGTGCTAGAGAGCAGGTGTGTTGGAGGGCCGGGTTGTGGCGCACCTGGCTAAGTGCACTCATTACAGTGCACAAGGACCCAGGTTCAAGCCCCCAGTTACCAACTGCAGGGGAAAGCTTCATGAGTGGTGAAGCAGGGCTGCAGGTCTCTTTGTCTCTATCTAATAACAAATAATAAAAATTTCTTAAAGAGAGAGAAAGATTGAGAGAATTGGTGTCTCTGCTCTGAGATAAACTTAGGCTATCGAAGACATTGGAAAGGAGGAAGGAGACACCATGAATTCCTCACATTCAGGCTCGGCCTTCTGGAGCACTTGCACTTCCAGTTTGCTTTGACACAAGGAAGAAAGCCCAGACAAACAGAGCTATGATAATGTTTCTCCTGCCTCTCAGATTCTTTTCTACTCAGTGTCTGCTTACTCTCTGATTTGCGATATTTGCATTAATGTTTGCTTCAGTATTTCATCCATTTTCTCCACTTCTCCCTGCCTTGACTCTTTCATTCTTCCCGTGTTTGTTGAATATATTTCATGGCTTCTTTGTGTTTCATACTGAGGTATTTTAAGTTAAATAAAAGGACACAATCCTTGGAACTGTCCAGATAACTAACCTGGGAATCTGCTGGCTTTGTCCAGTGCTTAACCCAGGGAAGAGACCTTGGTGTTCAGCTCGGGGACGCTATAGCACTGGAGGGGATTTCAGGACTATGATATCTCTCCCTCACTTTAGACTTGAAAACTGACCTAGAGCAGTGGAGCAAACAAAAAGAATACAGTTCTGGTCTTTGTGAATTGTATTCTATTGGCAGACACAGACAGGCAGGCACATATACAAGGCAAACCAAGGTAGAGGAGAAACCACACCCTGCATTTCAGGGTAGGCACTGACTCAGCTCCCTGTCTGTGTGACCTTGCAAGCTAGTTAGCCTGGTGTGTTCACTGGAAAATGCAAATATGTCTCATCAGGTCTGTGTGAAGGTTAGAGACAATGGCATAACATTCTATCCTGTTGACTCTTTCCTATAAATCATAATCACTGTGCTTAGGATTGTTGCCTATCTTATTCTGATAGGCTATATAGCTCATGAGGGAGACAGCATAGCAGTTCTCCAAAGTCAAATGAAAGATGGATAGCTAAAATGATTTTAATCAATTGGATCAGAGGTTTGTTGTTATTGCTCTTATTAATTTTATTAGTACTACAGTCAATAATCAGTTCTTCACTAAGAGATGAATCTGCCCCAGACACACAGAAGGCAACATTGTTTTTGCCCCTAATGGTTTTAAAACTCCACTGAACAAACTAGCAACATAAAAGAAGGAAACTATTTTGAGTCCACATTCTGAAATAAAGTATGAGCAACATTCCTCTCCTTTTTCTTTTCTTCTCTTTTCTTTTCTTTCCCTTTTTTTCTTTTTTTTTTTTTTTTTTAGTATCAGAGATAGCTTTCCTTATAACATTGCTTTAAACATAAACACAGAAGGCTTGGAAAACACTTTACTTATAAGATTTAAGTCTTGTCTAACTTCATTCTCACCATAAATGGGAACTGGAGTTCCTCAAACTCTTGCTAGAGAAGTCAGCATTTGTTCTGTCTTTATACTTCACATATTCTAAAGTGCTAAAAGTCACCTTGAACATTCATGTTCATTTGGTCAAGAACAATGATTTACTTCTTTCCTTTGGGCTTGCCATTACTAATCAAAAATACAAATTAGTCACAAACAGAGAGAAAGATGTTACAAAAACTGAAGAGTTCTGATTTTCCTTGCCAAGGTAAAGGTACTTGTTACTTCCAGTTTAGTCTTCTGGTCCTAAGGATTAGTCTTCTACCTGCTGGATAATTTAGAGTAAGACATGAAGCGTACAGAAGAGAGGGGTGGGAACAATGCCTATGTCACCTATATAAGGAGAAGTGGACCCAGATTAAACATGGAGCTGACCATTAATAGACATAATAATAATAATAAAAATAATAACAATGATGATGATGATAGACATGCATGTTGATATCACACAAGAAAGAGCTCCTCTAAACTGTACCTTTTACCTTTTTCCTTGACTCCATCCTGGATAAGTGTATCAGACTCCAGGGGGATGACAAGTTAGTTACAAGCAACACTGTCAGCTCAAATCTACAGGAAGAGTTTGGGGGTTCTTATCCTCCTCTCGTCTTTTCCCTTTCTTCTCCAGACACATGTGATGTTAAGACCACAGACAAAATATGTGTAGAACAGGGTGGAGAACCATCCTTTTTTAAAAATAGTTTTAAAATTTATCTTACTTATTAAGATTTAAATGCATTTTAAATATTTATTTTAAATTGTTGATTGAATAGAGGTAGAGATAGACTTGGGGGAAGGGTGGTAGGGTGTGGAAAGATAGAGAGAGAGAGAGAGAGAGAGAGAGAGAGAGAGAGAGTTAGGCCTGCAACTCTGCTTCACCTCTCCTGAAGCCTTCCCCTCTGCATGTGGGGAGTAGGGGCTTGAATCTGCGTCCTTGAATATTGTAGCATGTGAATTCAACTGGATGCAACACCACCCAGGCCTTCTTCTGTCATTTCATCACAGCTTCATTTGATTTCATTCATGAGACCAGGAGATAAAGCAGAGCTCTAAGGTCCAGAGCAGCAGCCTGAACACGCAGGACTGGGAGTGAACTCAGGCCCACCTGCTCAGAAGCTTCAGAATCTGTCATAGCATCACCAGTCTGCCTGCTGAACTCTTGCATTTCCTTAGCTCACAAAGCAGACTGTATTGACCATATTTTAGGTCTGTATCTATGAAAGCATTAATGCACTGCAAAAAGTATTTTGCAATAATGTTCAGAGGGCCAGTGAGATGCATGCTTTGCAGTGGAAGCAAATCAGGTCTGAACCCCCGATTCCCACAGAACTGGGGGAAGCTTGATGCCCCCCCATAAAAAAAAACTCAAAGCAGTGAATCCTTAATTACAATAAAACAAAGAAAGAAATATGGAAATAAAATAGTGTTCAGACTAGAGGAAAGAGCTCACTGTTAGATTACAGGGTACATGTGGCCAGGTTCTACCTTAAGCAGTAACATGGTATTCTCATTTCTCTTTCTCTCTCTCTCTCTCTCTCTCTCTCTCTCTCATCTATCTAACATCTATCTATGTATCTATCATCTATCTGTCATCTATATACTTACCTATCAACTATCTATCTGTCTATCTATCTATCATCTACCTATCATCTATCTATCTCTTTTGCTTACATTTAAAATGGGTAATTAAGTAAAAAGATCTTAATATAGTGTGTGTGAATCTGTACTGAATGCAAATGTTAGTTCTGGTGATTAATTGTTTATTGGCAATTGTTTATTGGCAATCACATCTAATCAGGTATACCAAGAAAATATTTATAAATGTTTCTGCTATAATTTGGAAGATAACGCTGAGTAATAAATATTCATTGTTGCTTTTTTATCTTCTAGGTTTTTAAAAATCAAATCTTGTACTGATAACCCAGTTACCTTAAAGTATTCTACAAATTGATCTATTTTGGTTAGAAAAATCAGATATGTTCATTAGAATTATAAAATTTATTTTAAAAAGAATGTACTACTACAGGACAACTGATAGTACAAATACATGAGATAGTTTCTTGATGTTTTCTATGTTAATAAAAGAAGTAAAAATATAATAAACTCAACAGCATAATTCTAAAGCAGGTTTATTGTTCTTTATCTCACATATGAGGAAGTAGGCTTCATTACAACTGTGTTTGATTTTATTGTATTTGGCAATATATTGTGTACAAATATATAATATTGATTGTCTTTTTTCACATGCAGAAAGATGGCATCTAGAGATATTTAAAAGTAATCCAGATGTCATGGAATATTTCCTGTAAAAACCAAATGACTGGGCCTTAAAGTGTGGTACAGTGCTCTGGTCTCTCTTTCTCTTTGTCATTTGACAGGTTAGAGCTGGAAGTTAGTACTGGGGCTTTTATAAATAATACTAGTAGAAAGAGGTGTGTGTAAGGTTGACTTTACAGGTGTGTTGGTGACTTTACTGCTTATAATTCTGTTACTATTGATAATATAGAATCCCCTTCCTTTGTTGCCTCATCAGTAAGGAGATGACTTCAGCTGCTGTCTGATGTCACTCACTTATTTTTCAATGACTCATGTAAAACCTTGGTTAGGAGAGCAGAAACCTGGGGTATTCTCTGGGGGGGGGGGGTGGCTAGACCAGAGAAAGATTGTTAGGTGAAGTGATATGATTGCTTAGTACCCAAGTCCTCTGCCCCAGTCCCCAAAAGCTCTGCTTGTCCAACTTCCAGCTGTTGCCTCTTGAACATTCCATGTGCTGAAGCATCTCCTCCACCTCTCTCCTCCACCTCTTCCCTTCCTGTGAAGCATGCTGTTCCCTTTGTGATCAGCATGTTAGCAAAGAGAAGAGGAAGAGGAGAGATTATCAAGGCATGTTTGGGAACAGGCAGACTGCAAGCTCTAAGAAAGGCATGGCACATGAGGGCACTTCTCATGTGCTGGGAAGGATGAGATCAAAGCCTTCCATAAAGACATAGATGATGCTGTTTCAAATATCCCTCACCCCAACACCTCCATCTCAGTTTCTGCCCCCAGGAGAAAGTTCAAAACAACCTTGTGTGGGATGAAATGACGGCAATGATTTTGGATTCAATTATGTTATCATAACCTGAAAACGACCCTTCCACATGGGTCTTGCAGAAGTGCTGAACTGTGAAATTCAAATCACAATGAGAGAAATGAAAGAAATTTGAACTCAGAGCCCTTTGGACATTTCTCTGGATATCAAAGAAGATTTACCCCCCTCTATTCTCTAAAAAAAAAAAAAAAGAAGAAAAAAATACCAAGTGATGAATTGGGGAATAAAAATGGTAGAAGCAATATCCAACTGGAAACTAAATTAAGAGAGAAAAAAGAAGTGAACCAAACTTGCTGGTTGATAGAATCAGAGCCCTGTTTTCCTTATCAGACATTATAAGAGTTACTTAAATCTTTGAACTTACAGGGTCTGGGTCACTTTCTTAGCTTTGTGAGTTGATGATTAAATCACTAACAAGACCACACACACAGGAGATGGGTGAGTCTAAGCATTTACTCTTGACTGTGCTAAGATGCGGTTCTGAGGAATGAAGTAAAGCTGAAAGCAGCCAGACATTTCCCACATTTCGGGACTTGAGTGAGGCCATATGAGAAAGAGAACATTTGAAAGAGAAAGATATGCACTGTGTATCTTCTACATGTGCACACATGTGTGTCTGTATGTTTATACACAAACACGCAAACCACATGTGTGGCTTGTGTTTGTGTGTGCATATCCATGTGCATATGTACATACAGAGTTCACAGAGTGCAGGAAAATAAGTAGACACCAGATGTGTTGACTTGGAGCCCCAGGAGGAAGGTTTGACCCAGGACTGGGGAATATGTTGATCAACCTTTCAGGGACCCTGCTGTTTAAGGGGGGCATATAATAAGTTCTGCCTATGTTTATATTGAGTGGAAAACTAGGAAGTAATATAACTGCTTTAGAATTTTGGAGGGATATCACATGGAAGAATGATTTAACTCATTCCATATGGTTCCAGGGGGTAGAAAGGAGGCCGAGGTGTAGCATATTTCTGTTCTAAATGAGAACAACTTTCTAACAATTAGTACTATACAAAAGACACATGGATGCCTTCTAAAAGTAGATAATGATTTGCTTGCTCTTGACAAAGCCATGTGGCAGAGAGGCTGCAGAGCCATCTGTTACCAGAGTGCAGGGCATTCTGCTCTTTGCTGAGGGTGTACACCACAGCCTGGAAGGCAATTTGTTTACTCAAATATAGAATCAAAGATTAGGACAAGTCATGTCACATAATTGTTTTTAATTCCTAAACATTTTTATGTATTCAATAACTTATTAGCAGCTAGCTTTTTTTTCAACAGGTCCTGAGCATAACAGATAACAAGTTTCTGTTTTATGTTTCATCTTTTATCCTTTCTTCCTCCCTTCCTTTCTTCCTTCTTTCTCTCTTTTTCTCTTCTTTCTGTCTTGATAGACACAGAGAGACAGAAGGAAAGGAGGAGGAGGAGTAGAGAGAGAAAGAGAGAGGGAGAGGGAGAGGGAGAGGGAGAGGGAGAGGGAGAGGGAGAGGGAGAGAGACCAGCCACAGCATGGAAGTTTCCTTCAATAGAGCTGGTGTCAGGTTCAAAGCTGGGCCTGGAGCATGGCAAAGCAGTGTGCTAACTCAACTGTTTTGGTGCTGCCTGCCCACCTCCACTTGGGTTTTTTTTTTTTTTTTTTTGCCTCTAGGGTTATCACTGGGGCTGGGTACCTGCACTCCAATCCACTGCTCCTGGAGGCCATTTTTTTCCATTTTTTGTTGCCCTTGCTGTTGCTATTGTTGCCACTGATGTTATTGTTGGATAGGACAGAGAGAAATTGAGAGAGGAGGGGGGAGGGAAAGATAGAGACCTGCAGACCAGCTCTACCACCTGTGGAGTGACTCCCCTGCAGGTGGGGAGCCAGGGGCATGAACCAGGATCTTTACACTGACCCTTGAGCTTTGTGCCATGTGCACTTAACTTGCTGCGCTACCGCCTGACCTCCCACCTCCATTTGTTTACATTACCTTTACTTCTTTGTACCTTTTTTTTTTCATTTTCCCTCCATGCTTACTAGATCCAAGGCATGCAGAGGGAGTCATTTTTTTGTTGAGAAACTATGATAGGAGGAAAATATTTATCTCAGGAGGTTTATTGCCACAGGCTGTGTTCTCCCCACCAAGCCATCTCCCCAGCTATTTTTTTTTCCTTTCAAGTCATTTTAGTAATCTGGTAGTGACTGAAATATGAAAAGATCTTAAGTTATTCCTTTTTGGAGTAATGACAGTAAAAGTCTGCAAATAATAAAATGAAAGCAGGAAATAATATACAAAATATAAGCACAAAATAGAGATCAACAAAGTTAAAAGTTAGCTTTTATAAACACTAATAAAATAGGTAAGTGTTTGGAAAAAATGATCCAGAAAAATTTAAGAATTCACAGCCAATATATTAGTGAAAATAATAACATTTAATTTTTCTTTTCTTTGTTTTAATTTTTATTTGTATTATCTTTATGTATGTATTGGATAGAGACAACCAGAAATTGAGAGAAAGGGGGAGGTAGAAAGGGAGAGAGACAGAGAGATATCTGTCGCCCTGCTTCACGATTTGCAATGCTTCCCCCCTGCAGATGGGGACCAGAGCTTGAACCTGGGTCTTTGTGCATTGTAGAATGTATTGTATGCTCGACAAGGTGCACCATGACTGCCCACCCCCAATTTTTATTTTCATAATGTGAAATTTGTATCACTTCACTGGGCAGAAGGTGTTGACACAGGTTCAGTTTCTTACCACCCATGACAAGTGTCTGCAAAACTCTTAACCCTAATTTAAGCCTTTTCTCATCATCCTACACCAGGGCTCTCAGGCTCCCAGACCTTCAGATTTAACAATATCAAAAATGGATTTGATAACTAACCACTTAGTCATACATTTGAATATTGATAGGACCTAAAAAATATAAAGCTTCCCAGAATGGCCGTGAAAACTTATGAATCATCTTTGACTATTAAAAACAGTGAATACTGAATTAAAAAGATAAATTCCAACAAGCAACCAAACCCCATCTGCCACAAAGATTACTCCAACCCACCTGCCATCTTTGATAAAGTTTATCAGTTTTAAATTTTAAAATGTATATCAACTTTTACCAGATAATAAGAGGAACAATTCTACCAAATAATAAGAGGAACAATTAACCTTCTTGTATGCACAAGTATAACCTTGATAATAACACTTCAGACCTTTCCTAGGTTGGTTTTACTAAGGCATAGATTAAAGACCAGACTAGAGACTGGGCGGTGGCACACTTGATAAAGCATTGTGTTACAAGGCACAAGAAACTGTGTTCAAGCCCCTGGCCCTACCTGAGGGAGGAAACTTCCTGAGCAGTGCTATAGGAGTCTCTCTACCTCTCTCCCTCTCTCCCCACTAACAGGAGCAGTGGATTAATTGTGTAGGTATCTTGTCCCAGGATTAACTTTAGTGTAATAAAAAAAAATCAAATTAGCTTTATTTTACAAAATAAAATAAAAATCGTTTTGTTATTTAAATACCACTGCATTTCACAAATTAGCAAGAAGAGAACAATCAGAAGACCATTTCAAATGATGCAGTAAATGCTCACGTGACAGAATGAAACCTTGTGCTGGGGAGACAGCACAATGGTTCTGTGAAAGAACTTTCAAGCTTTAGGCTCCAAGGTCCCAGGTTCAGTCCCCAGCACCACCATCAGCCAAAGATGAGTAGGGCTCTGGAAAATAAAACAAGCAAACAAAAATAAATTCTTATCTATGATAAAAAGTCACATAAATTTATGGGCAGAATTAAATTAATTTGGTAAAAGGTATCTACAAAAATACAGAAATGGGGTTCTTAGTGGAGAATGTCAAAGTTTTTCTTTAGATACAAGGAAGAGAAAATAACCACCACTTCTTTACAAAGTTGTTTTTTCAACATTATTTTGATCAAGGAAGTAAGTCAAGAAAAAAGAATTATATGAATTAGAAAAGGAAGAAGTAGAATTGTCATTATTGTACAATTACAAACACAAAACATTCAGAGATATCAATAAATAAGCTATTAGAAATCTTAAGAATGCTACTAAGTAAGAAGTCATTTGAAAACAGAAGCATGTATGCTACACACTGTGTTGCTGAAATAAAATTCAAAGATATGTTTTAATTTACCTATGTTTTAAAGACAGATGCTGAGGGGGAATTAGCTATAATTTGGTAAAATCTGTAAGACCATATCTTTATGTGTTTATTTGTTGCCACCAGGGTTGTTGCTGAGATTTGGTGCTTGAATATGAAATCCACCCACTCCTGATGGCAAATTTTTCCTTTCTTTTTATCTGATAGGTCAAAAAAAATGAGAAAGAAAAGGGGAGAGAGAGAGGGAGAGAGAAGGACACCTACACCACTAGTGAAGCTTTCCACTGCAGGCAAGGACAGTGGCCTTAAAACTAGGTCTTTGCACTTCGTAATGTGTGTGCTCAACCTGGTGCCTAATTGGCAGTGAAATGATTTCAGTTTTTTGAAATGATTTCAATTTTCTCTGAATTCTGTGTTTTGTAGCCTTTTCAAAGCAGAATCCTGCAAGCATAGTGAGAACCATTTGAGTAGCAGTCTAAATAAATAAATTAATTAACTAAATTATTTGCAGGAAGAGGGCTTTTTTTTGTTTGTTGTTGTTGTTCTTTTTTAACATGGATACAATATCTATGTAACCTCTTCTAAGGTAGCTCAAATGTCATGCTTGCAAGTCATCCACAGGTAAACGGGATTTTGTTTTGCAATGTCTTTTTTTTCACTGCATCTTTCCCAAGTGTCTGCATCGCCTCTTGAACAGTTTCTCTTTCCAAACCCTCCCTGCAGTGAGCCCAAATGTTGTTTATCAGAAGGCTGTAATTCAACCCACTAAAATGCCTCCTTGCCAAAGGGATTCGTGCTATGAACCCAACTCCAACCCCCGCTGCCCACTGACATATGCAAGTTATTCTCAATCTGCGTCACCTAGAGCAGTAGGGGAGGTAAAAGATGTAGGTGGTTCTTAACAGATGCAAACATTCTTGTTTTTCATTTTCCTTTGTAATATATAGTTATTTATTTACAAAAGACTCAGATTGAGAGAGGACTATTGATAAGTTATTTTTTTGCCCCACGTATCCTGCCAGACATTGTCAGAGGGCATCCATGCCACAGTTGACTCCAGCCCATTCAAGCTTCCTTCAAAGTCTATAGCAGGGCTGCACTCACCCCCTCACCCCATGCCAACATAATTACTGAAAAGGGCAGCAAGAAAAGAGGTGACTAGTAAACACAGCACACCGTTAACTTCCATTAATGGTCAGTTTTGGTAGGAATTATTTTCCATTGACTTTGAAACATTTTCAAAGCTGACTTCTAGAAACTCAGGGGGGAAAAAAAGTACATTTTAATTGTCTGATAAACTACTATAAGTTCAGTAGACAGATGGTAAATACAAGAATATAACTACAGGAGATATTCTTTAAGAAAAAAAAAATCTCTTGGGGTCTGGTAGTGGCACACCTGGTTGAACATACATGTCTCATTGCTCAAGGACCTGGCAGGGTTCAAGCACCCAGTCCCCACCTGCAGGGAAAGATTTGCAAGTGGTGAAGCAGGGCTTCTCTCTCTCTCTCTCTCTCTCTCTCTCTCTCTCCACCCCCTTCCATCTCAATCTGGCTATCTCTTTACAGTAATAAATAAGTAAAATTAAAATAAAAGATATTATAAAAGTCAATTTCTTTGACTGTGATTGACCTGTTCATATTTTCTTGTTCCTCTTGGTTCAATTTTGAATGGTTATATGATTCAAAGAGGTTTTTCATATCTTCCAGCTCCTCTAGCTAGTGGCAAATTACTGTTCAGAGAAGCCTCACATGATACTTTGGATTTCTGTGGTGTCTGTTATATTATCTCCTCTTTCATTTTTAATCCTATTTATTTGAGGTGTGTGTGTACACTTCTGGTCAAGGATATGTCAATTTTGTTTACCCTTTCAAAGAAGCAGAACTTAAGCACATCAAACTTTTTCTGATGTTATTTATTTCTTTCCTAATTTTAATAATTTCATTCATCTTGCTTGTGTTAAATTTTATTTGCTCTTTGAAGCCCGTAAGCCTATGTATTTGTTTGTGTTTTTTAAATTTTTTTCTAATCTTTGTTTATTTATTGGACAGAGATAGTCACAAATGGAGAGGTGAGAAGGAAATAGAAAGAAAGAAAGAAAGAGAGACACCTGAAGCCCTGCTTCACCACTTGCAAAGCTCCCCCACCCCAGTTGGAGACCAGAGGCTCAAACATGGGTCCTTGTGCATTTTAACATAGTGCTCAACCAGGTGCACCATCACCAGGCCCCATTTTTTTTCTAATGGCTGCTTGTATGACTATGAATTTCCTTCTTTTGTGTCTCAGATATTTGATAGCTTCTGTATTCATTTTCATTTTATTTTAGGGACATTTTAATTTCTTCTTTAATTTCCTCTTTGACCTAGTAGCTGTCAAAAGTACACTGTTGAGTTTCCATATTTTGGTGCTTTTTCTAATTTTCTGTTCATTGTTGAGTGTTAGTTTAATATACATAAATCAATAAATGTGATCCACCACATCAATAAAAAAACACATGATTATATCAATAGATGCATAGAAAGCTTTTGACAAAATCCTACATCCTTTCATAAAAAAAAAACACTATAAAAATGGAAATAAATGGAAAATTCGTAAATCTAGTTGAGTCTATATATAGGAAGCCTACAGCCAACATCATACTCAATGGTGAAAAACTGGAATAATTACCCCTTAGATCAGGTACTAGAGAGGGCTGCCCACTATCACCATTACTATTCAACATAGTGTTGGAAGTTCTTGCCATAGCAATCAGGCAGGAGCAAAGAATTATAGGCATACAGATTGGAAGAGAAGTCAAACTCTCCCTATTTGCAGATGATATGACAGTATACATAGAAAAACCTAAAACAATCTAGCAGGAAGTTTTTGGAAATTATCAGGCAATATAGTAAGATGTCAGGCTATAAGGTTAATATACAAAAGTCAGTGACATTCCTCTATGCAAACACTAAGTAAGAAGAAGAAATCCAGAAATCAATCCCACATACTATAGCAGCAAAAACAATAAAATATCATGAAATAAACCTAACAAAGGAAATTAAAGACTCATATACTGAAAATTATGAGTCAGTGTTCAAGGCAATAGAAAAATTATATATATATATATATATATATAGTGAGAGAGAGAGAGAGAGAGAGAGAGAGAGAGAGGATATCCCATGTTCATGGTTTGGGAGAATTAACATAGTCACAATGACTATTCTACACAGAGCATTATTTAATGAAATTGCCCTCATGATCCCACCAATTTAAAAATAATTTAAAAAGAAAAGGCTACAAAAGTATTTCTGGAGCCAGGATATACCTAAATTTCCAAGACTATCTTAAAAAAAAAAAGAAAGAACAAAATTGGAGGCAGCATGCTTTCTGATTTCAAAGTACATTATAGGGCCACTGTAATCAAAACTGCCTGGTACTGGAACAAAAAGAGACACACTGACCAGTGGAATGGAACTGAGAGCCTAGAAATAAGCCCCCACACCTATGGACATCTAATTTCTGACATGAAAGGGCCCAAACTATTAAATGGAGAAAGGTAAAATATCTCTTCAACAAATAATGAAGAGAAAGTTGGGTTGAAACATGCAGAAGAATGAAACTAAACCACTACATGTCACCACAGATAAAAATAACCTCCAAATAAATCAAGGACTTGGATATTTGATCAGAAACCATCAAATATTTAGAAGAAAATATTGGCAGGACTTTTTTCCATCTAAATTTTCTGGGCATCATCAATGATTCCAGTCCAATCAGAAGGAAAATAAACACATAAAATAAACCCATGGGACTATATCAAACTGAAAAGCTTCTACAAGGCAAAAGGAACTTCTACCCAAACTAAAAATTATTTACAGATTGGGAGAAGATCTTTACATGCCACACATCAGATAAAAGGCTAATAGCCAAAATACTATACAATAGAGTAAACCTCAATGTGTCCAGAGAGTAGACTTTGGGACTTCATCAGAAATAAAGTTGTGAACCCAGGAGTACATTATAAACCCCTGCAAATAAAATATGACCTGGGTTACTCCTGAAGAGAGACTGGCACACTGTTAAGACCTTACTTCACCTTTCTAGAGCCTTGCCTCACCTAAGAAAGATAAAAACAGGCTGGGAGTATGGATCCATCTGGCAACACCCATGTTCATCAAGGAAACGATCACAGAAGCCAGAACTCCCACCTTCTAAAGAGTTTTTGTCCATAATTCCAGAGGGAAATGAATAGGGAAGCTTCCAATGGAGGGGATGGGACACAGAACTCTGGTGGTGGGAACTGTGTGGAAGTGTACACTGTATGCCTATTATCCCACAATCTTGTTAATCATTATTAAATCACTAAAAAAAAAAAAAGAAGAAGAAGAAGTACTGAGCAGAAGAGAAACTAGAACATATTGACAACCATACAAAATAACAGCTTACTTTAGAGGAAGGGGGAGAGATTTTCATGAAAATAAGGAAACATACCTGGAACAGTTTTGAAGAGGGTGTCCTGCATAGCTGGTTTGTTCTTTAAGGCTTCATATGTCAAGAATCAAGCTCTGCAGGCTAGGATCTTTTCCTGAGGCCACCAATTCAAAAATACTCACTTGTGAGAATGAGGTAGAGAACATCCACATTCAACATTTTGTTCGTGAGGAATTTGTAAGGAATTGTCATTTTTCAACAGTCTTTAAATATCCAAGTGTATCATCTTGAATACAAATGGCAAAATCTGATAAACTTAGAATTAGGAAAACCAACTGTTCAGTGTGTATTTTTCCGACATAACTGAAGTAAGTCCTTCTAACAGTACTACTTTTGAAAACTATCCAATTAAGAAAATTATCTCAGGGCTGGGGAGACAGCATAATGGTTCTGCAAAATGTTTTCGTGTCTGAGGCTCTGAAGTGTCAGGTTCAATCCCCAGCACCATCATTATGCAGAGCTTAGCAGGGCTCTGGTCTCTCTATCTCTGTGTCTTTCTGTTTGTATCTCTCTCTCTCTCTTTCTCTCTCTCTCTCTCATCCAAATAAAAGATAAAATATTAAAAAGAAAATTATTTTACCTGACTTAATGATAATCTCAAGGTTATTTTGGTTGTTAATTAAACTATATAAAGTGAAATCATATTGTAGTTATTTGATTTAACATTGAATATTGCAGGGCCAGCTGGTAATAATGCCCTACAGAGTGCATATGTGGTCTTGTGCAAGGACCCAGATTCAAGTCCTTGGTCCCATCTGCTAGGAGGAAAGTCCTAGTGGTGAAGATGTGCTGGTGGTATGTCTTTTTCTCTCCCCCTTTATATACCCCTCACTTTCTCGTTTCTATTAAAAAATAAAAGAAAAAAGCAAGGAAAGAAAGAAACACACATAGAGAAGAACAACAGTTTCTTAAGGTAAAATATAGGATATAAATAAATGATGACTTTAATTTTTTTACTTAAAAAAGGAAAAACAATGTGAATACAGTTAATGAAGTCATTTACTCAACAAGTGAATTTCAGTGAATCCTAGACTGAAGTGGAATTTTTCTACTTTTATTTGAAGAAATATTATTTCTCAGTATTTATTGTATTTTTGAATTAGGGGATATTCAAACTGGACAAATGTAGTAAATCATAGAATACTCATTGCACGGTAGATGGTATTTAAGCACAGAAAAATAAGTATATTCAAGGGAAGACAGACTGATTTACAGAATCATTTGCAGCTTAACTGTTGGGAACAAGAAAAGAGGGAACAAAAATCATTATGCAGATAAAGGCTTTGCACCTGCAGCTGCATGTGCAGTTGGAAGGACATGACAGGTAAAGCCCGCCCTCATCACTGTGGCCTGGAGCAAGTCAGTGCAGGTTCTTTGTCACAGAAAAGAGAGTACAGAAAATAGCCTCACAGACAAGAGTCTGATCATGCATTTTTTTATTGGGGAGGGGGATTATTTCTTTTTTCTCTCTTTATTGGGGGGATTTATGACTTATAGTCGACACTAAAATATAGTAGTTCGTACATGCATAACATTTCTCAATTAAAAAAATTAATATCTATTTATTTCCTTTTGTTGCTCTTGTTGGATAGGATAGAGAAAAATGAAGAGAGGAGGGGAAGACAGAAACGGGGAGAGAAAGATAGACACCTGCAGACCTGCTTCACTGCCTGTGAAGCGACCTCCCTGCAGGTGGGGAGCCAGAGATTGGAACCGGTGTCTTTTCTCCAGTCCTTGCGCTTTGAGCCACCTGCGCTTAACCCGATGCATTACTGCCTCACTCACAACATTTCTCAGTTTTACATATAACAATTTAACCCCTCCACCATCATGTTCCAGGACCTGAACCCTCCCCTTTGCCCCAGCATCTTTTACCTTGGTGCAATACACCCACCACACCGTCCGGTGATAACCATGCCTTGCTGATCTATGACCATGCTAGCTAGGTGGACAAGTATGTAGGACTGACGATGTAATACTGTGCAATGAGGTCCAGTTGTGAGAGGAGTTAGGTAGAGCCTATAGACAGCTGAGTTCTTCACACCTGGCTAACCTGCTCTGAACTTTTGCTTCCTCTTTGGTAAGAGTACGAAACACCAATAAGAGGAGCCCGATCAGGTTTGGGGCTGTGTCCCGGAATGTTCTGTCTGTGGGAAAGACTCCAACATGCAGCCCCTGTGGGTAACCTTACTCACTGTGTGATGTATGTCTCTCTTCCTTGAAGGTCAGTGTATAAGCCTATGTGTCCATGTTCTTGTATGTGGTTGTGTCCATGTTCATATGTGAGTGTATCATGTTCATGTGTGGAGCATGTCATGTCTATGTCTGTGTGTGTGTGTATTCACATCATTTCCAATTTTTTATATTATTTTTCTGTGCTATTTAGGTTTCTTTCTATATCCCTTGAATCCTTACTCCAAGCTTGACTTTATCAATATATATTTATCTTTATAAAAAATAGTAAGTCGGGAAGTCAGGCGTAGCACAGCGGTTTAAGTACAGATGGCGCAAAG
Organism: Erinaceus europaeus; assembly: GCF_950295315.1. Taxonomy (NCBI): domain Eukaryota; kingdom Metazoa; phylum Chordata; class Mammalia; order Eulipotyphla; family Erinaceidae; genus Erinaceus; species Erinaceus europaeus. The sequence continues at coordinate 36,027,661 of NC_080179.1, forward strand.
CACAAGGACCGGCTCAAGGATCCCAGTTCGAGTCCCCAGCTCCCCACCTGCAAGGGAGTCGCTTCACAGGCGGTGAAGCAGGTCAGCAGGTGTCTATTTTTCTCTCCCCCTCTCTGTCTTATCCTCCTCTCTCCATTTCTCTCTGTCCTATCCAACAATGACACCAATAATAACAACAATGATAAACAACAAGGACATCAAAAGGGAAAATAAAAATAATAAATAAGATAGTAAGTTGAAGAAATACCTGAAAAAACAATACTAGATGCATCTTTGAGCTGTGCTTAATATTTTTGATTTAACTGTTTTAGACAGGGAAGGACAAGTAAAACTCTACACATTGAATGAGGAGTAGGAATAAGTGAGCTGGAAACAAACAAGACTAGCTGAGTCTCCAGTCAAGACATAATGTGAGGTAATGCCTATGATTTGACTTTTGCGATGCCTTCTCAGTGATTCTTCTGTGTCTTTGGGCTGTGAAATCAAGTGCTGCTTTGGCATATTCATTCAACCAGAGCTCTGCTCACCACAATAAAGGAAGGTTGGGCACTATGATCTCCTCCATTGTTCTCTCTCTCTCTCTCTCTCTTTCTCTCTCTCTCTCTCTCTCCCCGTGTCATGCTGTGTGTGTGTGTGTGTGTGTGTCTGTCTGTCAGTCTAAAAGCAAATCAAATAAATAAACAAACCTTCACTCTCCTTGTGGAATAAACGACATAAAACACTTTCAGTGCACTAAGCTAGAGATGACCTGAAGGTTGGATTCCCATTTCTGCAGCCTCACCTTCAATGAGTTTAGGGCTGTGTCTTTCTTCTTTTGTAGGCTTTCTTGGGGCTGGAAAGACAGCCTAATGGTTATGCAAAAGGCTTCTCTAAAAAGGCCCCATATATCCTACTTGGAAACAGACTTTTAGTAAGAGTAGTCGTTAAGTTCTTCCCTCATGGTAAGTCTTGAGATGACTGAGTCAGAGGACACATTTTAGTGTAGAATAGCGATATTATAATATACCCATTTGTGATTTATTAAGATCCTCAACCACTTTTTTACTCAATTCAAATTAAAACAGCATTTTATTACATAAATCATTTCCCTCTTACCATTCACTATGAAATAAAAAACAGATTTTGAACATTTCTGAATAGATCTATGCATCTCAACAGTCAGGTGCATCTTTCCCCCCTTTATAAGGAGTGTGGTATACTTACTGATAGTTCTGCTGGCTACATCTACTGCAGCTACATGAGATGTCTTGGCTATGTCATGATACCTGAGGATGCTTTTGTTGTGACACCAAATTAACTGTGGGTGGGAAGCCTTGGTCTCTGAAGAGAGTGCAGCTTTGAAACAACTGAGGAGAGCCTGCTAGGTCATATTTAGACTATAGTAGTAATTCAACAGACATTTTTTTTTTAGTATTTTGGGTGTTATGAACCTAGAAATTGAAGAGGCAGTGATATATTTTCCATATTGCTTTTCCTCAGTTCCCATGAAAATTGTTCTGAAATCATTTGCAAAAATCAAGTGCTTTTATTTGCATAAAAATTAGAAGATTATCATGCTATTGAGGAAGATTCGCTTACTTGTTTTTCAAAGCCACTTTTTTTTTTTTGGGCGCACATTTACTCAAGAAATATCCTTTCATCCTGGTCATAAGAGTAGAGGAAAATCAATTTTTCAGTTTTTTATCTTTGGTCAGTCATAGATTTGCACTTGACATCAGCACCCAGAGCTTTCATAAACAGCCAAGCTCAATAGAAAGAGACTTGAATACAGTTTTTATATTGGGTAAGACGCGGTGTCCTGGATACTTTGATAGACATTTTCAAATTCAGGGAGGCAGTTACATAATTTACAGGTACTGAGGCTGAGGTTGATGATAGGTTTGGAATGATTTATTATCTATCACGTCTCTTAGTAATGTTTTTTTTCAAGATATGTTTTTGTACTTTACAGCAGAAGTGAATGAGTAGGCTGTTCATACGGTGTGTAAATTGTCTCCCTAAAAATGCTCATATACTTTTTCAACATATTAAAATAATTTTGATCATCATGTATAGACTCCCAAAAGTCTGAATGGGAACAAAATTTGTACTGTCTATCAATGACTTAGCTACTGTTTCCCTGTGAAGACTTAGTATGAGATTGTTACATATCCTGCTCAGGCTAGTTTGTAAACTATTTGATCTAGGAGTACAGAACAGCTGATATCAGTGACTTGAAGTTCTCATCTCAGATTTCATTACCATCCTTGGACTTGGAAAAATAAGAGAGGAAAGATAATGTTTTATTGATACTACCTTTATAAACATTGTGTCAATGACCTTTGAACTTTCCAAGGTTATAGAGGATTTCTTTTACTTAAAAGTTGTTTTATAATGATGGAACCAGAGGTAGATAGCATAATGGTTATGCAAAGAGACTCTCATGCCTGAGGATCCAAAGTCCCGGGTTCATTTCCCTACACCACCAACCACCAATAAGCAAGAGCTGAGCAGTGCTCTGATTTAAAAATATATATATATATATACATATACATATATACATCTATATATACATATAGATAGGTAGATAGATAAATGGAACCAGTTATTGACAATTAAAATTAATATGTTTCTCTCTCTCTTTTTTCTCTGACACCTGGTGATCACTGAGGCTCAGTGCCAGCACTGAGAATCCACTGTTCCTGATGGCCATTTTTTCCCTAATTTTTATTTGATAAGACAGAGAGAGATTGAGAGGGGAGAGGGAGACAGGAAGAGAGAAAGACAGACACCTGCAGACCTGCTCCACTGCTCATGAAGAGTCCCCTCCACATGTGGGGAAAGTGGCTCCAACCTGTACACTTTGTAAGCTTAACCAGGGGCACCACTGCCCACCCCCATAATAGTTTATCCTTTTTAAAAATATTTACTTATTCCCTTTTGTTGCCCTTGTTTTTAAGGCATGCAGTCAGGTTGTTTACTTGAGCTTTTTCTTGTCTAATGTGTGCTTGATGAGTTTCCCTCTAAGGACAGCTTTAGCAGTGTCCCAAATATTTAGATAGCTAGTGTTTTCCTTTTTATTTGATTCTAGGAACATTTGAATTTCTCACCAGTACCTTGAGAAGCCTAACATTAATTCTATCTTACATGCAACCAATGCCATAGCTATGACCTATTTACCTAGCCCATAGTAATAAAGAAAAAAAAATACATTTACTTATTTCCAAAATGGACTTATTTTGCTTGACTAATTGTATATAAATTGAAACATTATTTTAAGGAGTGATGAAAGACATATTGACCTGGCTGTTTATTTTTAGGGAAAAGCTTTTCACCTGTCATATGAAATTTGATGTTAACTGGGTTGCTTTGTAGATGAATTTTCAGTGTTGATGACTTTTTTTTTTATAAGGGAAGCTTAGCATCACAGTGTGCAAGGACCCAGATTCAAACCCTCGATTCCCACCTGCAGGAAGGAAGCTTCATAAATGGTAGAGCAGGGCTGCAGGTGTATCTCTGTCTGTCTCCCTCTCTATCTCCCCTGTCAATTTCTCTCTGTCTCTATCCAATAGTAAATAAATTTAATTTAATTTAAAAGGATTATTAATTATGAAAAAATGGCTGATGAGGATTTAAACAAATTCATTATCTTTATGTATTTATTGGCTGAGACAGCCAAAAATTGAGAGGGAAGGGGGAGATAGCGAAGGAAAGTCAAAGAGACACTTGCAGCCCTACTTCATCACCTGTGAAGTTTTACCCATGCAGGTGGGGATCAGTGTCTTGAACCTGGGTCCTTGTGCACTGTGACATGTGTACTCAACCAGTACCCTGACCAACTTTAGCAGCTGAAAGCACATATGCACTAGAGTGCAGACATTATCACATATGCAGGAGTCCCATGAAATTGGATACTGGGGAATGCTGGGAAACTTTTGTGGTAACAGCTCTGTGATTAGGTAGGTGAAAAGAACCACTCTTATTAGCAGCAGTTTTTTTCTAGTATTTTCTAGCATCTTTTTAATTTATTATTACTGGAAAGAGACAGATAAAATTTGAGAGGGGAGGGGTAGATAGAAAGGGAGAGAGACAGAGAGACACCTGCAGCCCTGCTTTACCATTCATCAAGTTTTCCCCCTGCAGGTGGGGACCAGGGGCTTGAACCCAGGTCCTTGCACACTGCAACGTGTGAGCTTAACCAAGTGCACCACTGCTTGGCCCCCTTTGAAGCATATTTTATAACTGATGTTTGATTATAGTAACTGTAGGAAAGAATAACAAGCTATATTGGGTACATTATGCCTGATATTTTTATTTTATTGATGACTTGTCGTACTTGGAGTGCCTATGAAGTTTATGGTGCTGAAATTAATTACTAATTTATATGCTAATACTTTTAGAAGGATAACTATTTTAATACCTCTTTGGATATATCTGTTTGAAAAACACAAAACCACTAATTTAAGCATCTCTGTGCGTAGCTGTTTTCATTGCTGTGATACAGTAAGTTGAGAAGGATCACAGCTAGAGCAGATGAATGCATGGAGATTGTTTTTATTTGTGTGTTTGTTTTGCTGCCAGTGTTATCTCTGGGGCTTAGTGCTAGCATTGTGAATCCACAGCTCCTGGAAACGCACTTTCCATTTTATTGGATAGGACAGAGAGAAATAGAAAGAGGAGGGGGAGGTAGAGAGGGAGAGAGAAAGATAAACACCAGCAGACCTACTTCACTGATTCTGTAGCTTCCCCCTGCTGGTGGGGAGGCAGGGGCTCAAACCTAGATCCTTGCTTGGGTCCTTGCATGTAGTACTATGTCTGTTTAACTGGGTGTACCACTGTCTGGCCCCTGCACCTTAGATTTTTCACATGCAAATCTCCAGCTGGGAACTCAACATCTGTTCCAACATGGAACAGATCTACAGGTGTTTGTGCCAAGAGAAACCAATCAGAAAGAGGAGGGCCAACCCAAATGGTCTCACTGATATCAGGAATAGAGACAAAATAAGGAAGAAAAGTCAAACAAAACCAAACAAATACCAAGATTCTGATTTAGTGCCAAGACTGGAAGACTGGCTGAGGGAGCAGGGAGTGGACAGCACAGTGCTGGGCACGCCATGCAGTGGCACATAGGAAACAAATGCATGTGTGAGGCTAAGCACACAGTCCAGGAAGTCAGCTTCACCCCAAGAAAAGAAAACAGAGACAATACAAGTCTACAGCCCCAGTTGCACTGATTTGCTTACCAAAACAAAACTCAAAATAATAATCTGATTTCAGATGATGAAAATTCAAGCACTGGAGCTCTAGATTAATGGCATTTACTTGACTAATGAAAAACAAACTTGAAAAAAAACCTGAAGTTTTTTTTTTTTACTTTTGTAAATGTTTCTTTTTTCCACTTCAGGTTCACTTTATTGATTTATTGCCCTGAAGTAGGTCTGCAGATGTCTCTCTGTCCCCTTCTCTATCTCTCAATGTCTCTGTTCTATCCAATAAAATGGAAAAAAGTGGCTGCCAGGAGTAGTGGATTCATAGTGCCGGCACCAAGCCCCAGTAATAACCCTGGAGGCAAAAATTAAATTAAATTAAATTAAAAAATAAATAAATAAAATAAAGACAATGCTAAGTTTAGTTAAGAATCCACAAGCAGAAATGCACTGATATAAAGACACAGATAGTATTCAGTGCTGCTGTGAGAAAGCTACATAGTACCTCACACCTATGGTCATTTAATCTTTGACAAAGGTGCCCAGACTATTAAATCGGGGAAGGAGAGTCTTTCAAGAAATAGTGTTGGAAAAATTGGGTTGAAACTTGCAGAAGAATGAAACTGAACCACTATATTCCACCCCAAACAGAAGAGTAGCCTCCAAATGAATCAAGGGCTAGGATGTTTGATCAGAAACTATCATATACTTTGAGGAAACTATTGGCAGGATATTTTACATCTAAATTTTAAAGGCATTTTCAATGATACAAATCCAATTACAAGAAAGACTAAAACAAAAATAAAACAATGTGACTACACCAAATCAAAAAGCTTCTGCACAGCAAAAGAAACCACCACCCAAAGACCCCTTACAGAATGGGAGGGAGATCTTTACATGCTGTATATCAGACAAGAGGCAAATAGCCAAAATATACAAAGTTCACCAAACTTAGCAATGAGAAAACAAATGACTCCATCCAAAAACGGGGAGAGAATATGAACAGAATATTCACCACAGAAGATATCCAAAAGGCAAAAAAACATATGAAAAAATGATCGTAGTCATTGATTGTCAAAGAAATGCAAATAAAGACAACAATGAGATACCACTTCACTCCTGTGAGAATGTCACACATAGAAAGTATTCTTCATAGCAACACAATTTGTAATAGACAAAATCTGTAAGCAACCCATGTGTCCAACAACAGAGTAATTTGTGGACTATATATACAATGAAATACAATTCAACTATCAAAAACAGTGAATTCACCTTCTTCACCTTATCTTGGATGGAGCTTGAAGAAATCATGTGAAATGAGATAAGTCAGAAACAGAAGTATGAATATAGGATGATCTCACTCATATACAGAAGTTAAAAAATACTGCCATAAAGCCAACCTGACTTCCCTGGGCAGAAGACCTCAACAATGTGTCCTAGAACCCCACCTCCCTAGAGCCCTGTCTCATTAGGAAAAGAGAGAAACATGTTGGGAGTATGGATCCACCTGCCAACACCCATGTCCAGTGGAGAAGCAATTACAGAAGCCAGAACTCCCACCTTCTGCACCCCATAAAGATCTTTGGTTCATACACCCAGAGGGATAAAGAATAAGAAACCTTCCAATGGAGGGGATGGGATAAGTCGTGTTGGTGGTGGGAATTGTATGAATTGTACTCTTCTTATGACACAAGTTTGTCAATCACTATCAAACCACCATTAAAAAATAAAAAAAGAAGAAATTGAAAAATAAGAAAACATGAAGCAGAACTTGGACTGGGTTTGGTGTAATGTACCAAAGTAAAGGACTCTGGGGTAGAAGAGAGTGCTCAGTTCCTGGAACATGATTGCAGAGCACCTAGAGGAAGTTGAGCCGTTATGTGGGGGGGGAAAGAAAGAAAGCAAGCTACATAGTGGCTAAGTACTGTGGATTCCACTTTTTCAGTTTGTCTACTGATGTCTGAGTCATTCTTATTCATCTTCTTGCCTATTACCCCATGAATGAAAACGTTCAAATGCAAATGGTATAGCTCTAAATATATCATTTTATTAATTCTTTGAGAAAAATTGCTACCTCCTGCTGTATAAACTGTTGTTGTTGTGGTCAGGTGTCGGGCTGCACAGTGGACAAGAGAGAAGAGTGGGGTACACAAATCTTTATTATAGGATGGGGGGGTGGCTCAGGCCACGTGGAGTCAGGCGACAATGGCCATCCCCACTACATGACCACGGGGCGAGAGAAGGGAGAGAGATCTGAGAGAGAGCCAAAGAAGCCGAGAGGGGGGGGAGAGCCAAGAGCCCAGAGAGAGCGAGGGGGGTGAGGGTGCTTTTATTGGGTGACAACCAGGGGTGACGTGTGGGGCCAGGATTGGTTGAAGGGGGCACTGCTAGGATTTCGCGGGGCGTGGTAAAACCTGGGGGTTGAGACAGCATCAGAATAATTCCTCAGCATCATCTCCTCCTTTCCCTTTATATCTAAATGGACATAGTAAAGAAAAATGGAATGGAGCAGGCTTAAATGTTATTAAAGAGTGCTGTGCTCAGGTGGGAAGATGTAGGACTTTCTGTGGAGGAGGGAAGGCTTAAATGGCTGCCAACCTTGTGAGATTTATGTGTCCTCCTGTGCTCAACCCCTCTTTAGAGAGAGTGACTTACCTGGAGGGACTCATTTCATAGGTTTAAGCACAGCCGGCTCAAACATTTCTTCACAATATCTCTACATCTTTTCTATCTTTCTATCTAGTAATAGCATAAGATGGTTCAAAGTCTGTAAAAGACTATCATGGAGCAGAAACCTTTTGGGCATAAACCTAAATGATATAACAAAACAGGAAGGGACAAGTATGGGAGTAGTAAAAGCCAGTGTGAAGTGAAGGGAAGGATTGGTGTGTAAAGGAACGTTCTCTGCTTGGGGGGGAGGGGCAAGGGTACATAATGAGGGGGAGGCGGGAGGGCATGACCCACCAAACAGAGGGGCTATTTGGAATTGTATAGTCCTCAAGGCAACAGTCTGTAAAGTCTATGAACTACTCAGGATCAGTCTATGAAAAACCAGCAGTGTGAAAGGAAATAAGCTGCTTTAAAATTGTGTAAAATGTCTATAGGGTATGCCAGAAAGTCCGATACAAGTCTCAGTCCAAAGTAGATGGCTAGGGGAAGAATTGGCAGGGGATGAGATGCTGCATGAGGGAGGTCAGCCGCTGGAATTCTGCTTTTCTGTAGATAGCCAGCTGGAACGGCCAACACGTGACAGGCAAATCAGAAGCAGGAACGGCAAGCAGGCATTAAGAAAGTTCTGTCCTTGGAGTCTGTGTATCAGGTTCTTCAGATCGCGTTAAGTGACATCTAGGGTTTCGGGAGGTGTGCCACTGTAGTCGTGCCATCTAGTGGGTGACGTCTGGGTATGCAGGGGTTCAGATGGTTTTTCCGGGATTCCTGTGAAAGAAACACAAACAATCTGCTTCTTGTGGTTAATTTGAACTTGTAACAAGTTATAGGTTTGTTATAGTTGATACCTCGATTATAATTGGTTTAAATCTCTTTATGATTTTATTTAAAGGTCTTCTAATGTGACCTCCTGTAGCAGTCTCTACTGCAGGATCTTGAGACCAATTTTAGCTAAAATATGTAATTTAAACAGACTCAAGTTGCTTAGAGAGTTAACGCATTTTCGTGACAAGGATTTTAACGTTTACAGTGCCAGATTGATGCCAGATCTGTTGTGGATTAATTTCCACAAGATAGTTTACAGGGCACCTTTGGGGGCCCTCCACATGTGTCCTGTATATAAAATTTATATATTTTAGTTTTGGGAATGTATAGTCACGTTAAACATTTAGACTTTTACCTTAAATAGTTAGTTACCTTGGCAAATTAATTTTTACCTTGTCTGGTATTAATGTAGCTGTAGGGTTACACTTTTGAGTGTTACCAAACTTGAGACATGCCCATAAACATTAGTTATAACACACTGGAGGAAAAAGAACTTTTGTTATAAAAACATTTTAAAAACAAATTTATATCTGTCATTAGTCACACAGTTTAAGACTAAACACTTACATATATACCAAAAAGTATATATAAAATTCAAAAGAGGAAGAAAAACAAAAATTTTGGAATGTTTCTGGATGTCTCCAGAAACTTTGGCTGCGTCCAGCATTTTTATATAAAGCCAATTACCTTTTAAAGTACTCCGAACAGATGGGTCATGCAAAAAAAATTTTTTTTGTCATTCAACACGCTCACTCACAAAACACAACTGGCCAGTTATAACAGAAGACATTCAGGGAAAGGGTAGGAGAGAGACCAGATCTAATCAGTACCCCCAATACTAAATGCCACTGTTCGTAGCCAAACACCCCACTTAAGCTGGCTTTCTAATGAGCCTGTCTGGGTGGAACAGTGGCCTTTACCTAGGGATAAGCTAGAAATTTTAAAAGAGCTCATCCGAGAGCAATTGTCCTTGGGACACATTCGTCATTCTCGAAGCCCATGGAATACTCCTGTCTTTGTGATTAAAAAGCGCTCGGGAAAATGGCGCCTCCTTCAATATCTCCGTGTGGTAAATAAAACCATGCAGGTCTGTGGCTGCCCCCAAAGGGGTTTGCCTCTTGCTTCTGCAATTCCCACAGGAATTCCAATCATAGCTATTGATATACAAGATAGTTTTTTCTCTATTCCCTTGCATCCGCAAGATTGTAAACATTTTGCCTTCTCTGTTCTGTCTATTAATAACGCCAGCCCTGCTGATAGATTTGAATGGGTGGTGCTACCCCAGGGTATGGCCAATAGTCCTACAATTTTTCAGGAGGCTGTTAAATCTGCCTTGTCCCATATATTCATAAGGGCCTTAAAGTTTTTCATTATACAGACAATAGAGTGCAGGAGTAGTAAGTGGACGTCAGGATTATAAACCTTTCTCTCTAAGCTTGTCTTCACCCTTGAGATGAAGCTCGCTAGTGATTCATCAGTGCCTTGGTGAAGAGAGTTAATGGGAACTGACGAATCTACATTGGGTGGGGTCACCCTTTCCCATTCTTGTGTTGCGCAGATGCGTACCTGTTCAAAATAACCGGTTGGAAACCTGGCTTCTGCCTGCTGAGCTCCAGATTCATAAGCTCCTGCTCCAAACAAAGCATCAAAATTCCATTCTACCTGTTTGTTACTATTTTCCTGCAATTGTCTAGAGCATTCATCGCGGAAGCATGCTGTCCACTGTAGGTAGAGGGAGTCTGGGAGTGCAGCACAAGCCAGGTCTTTCCAGTCCTGGGGGGTGTTAAGGTGTTGGTAAAAACTCCTTAAAATGGACTTAGTCCATGGCGCGTGAATCTGTCCTCCCTGACCACTTGTCTGAGTTGTCCGACCTCTTTAGAGGTGTATGGCTGCCACAGCTGAGGGTTTTGTTTAGAGGGGGCCACGTTTACCATAAAGGTGTGGATTTGGTTTGATGGCGCAGGAGAGGGAGCTACAGAAGTGGAAGGTGCTGTGGAAACTGCTATAGTGGCCTCAGGGGAAACTGAACACGTATCTACAGAGACAGAGCTCTCGGGGCAGACTGCACATAGTTTAAGGTCCTTAAATGCTGAAAAAATATCCTTTAACTCTCGTATCTCAGCCAGTAGGTCTCTTAATGATGGCGTATCAGCAGGGGGAGGATTTAGGGAAGCAGGGACTGGAACCACGGGGTCAACAGAAGGCGGGCTTAGAGAGCCGGATACCAGAACCAGGCAGACAGAAGGTGGGCTTAGAGAGCCGGATACCAGAACCTGGCCAACAGGATCAGCTGGGGGTGGGGTCAAAGGAGGAGCCTCCGAACAGGGGTGTGTATCGGTGGGAACAGGAGCTTTGGGTATAACTGCTGATCGCTTAGGGCGTTTAAATCTTAAGCACATATGATTTAACTCATGTATCTCCGCCTCAAGGTCGCGTATCCTCAAGGCAGACCACGTTGTACATATCTTGTAAGTCGCAATTATAGCTATGAGAACCCACGGTGTAGCGAAAATTAAACCATCTCTGAGAGCGCGAATCTGTCCCAGGAGAGGAGGAGATAATGACTGGGACACCTCCTCATAAAACGAAAAATTTCCCATGGTGGAGGGAAATGCGGGGCCACAGAGGTAGGCAGATGCCACTTACCTGTGTCTGGGTGGCTTTCGGGGACCTGAGGCCAGGCCACCCAGAGGGGCATGGGTGCCGAATGATGGGCACCAGATGTTGTAGTGGTCAGGTGTCGGGCTGCACAGTGGAGAAGAGAGAGGAAGTCCAGAGCAAGTGGGGTACACAAATCTTTATTATAGGATTGGGGGGTGGCTCAAGCCACGTGGAGTCAGCCCACAATGGCCGTCCCCGCTACCTGACCACGGGGCGAGAGAAGGGAGAGAGATCTGAGAGAGAGCCGAAGGAGATGAGAGAGAGAGAGGAGGAGCCGAGAGCCCAGAGAGAGCGGGGGGGGGGGGGGGTGAGGGGGCTTTTATTGGGTGACAACCAGGGGTGATGTGTGGGGCCAGGATTGGTTGAAGGGGGCACTGCTAGGATTTTGCGGGGCGTGGTAAAACCTGGGGGTGGAGACTGCATCAGAATAATTCCTCAGCGTCAATAAACAACCATCTACACTTCTATTTTAAAATGATCCTTAGGCAAAATTTCATTAACGAAACACAAAGATGAAATGTTATGTAGTCTACTAAGGCTAAATCTACTTTTGTTTCAAAACTGACCAATGAAAATTTGTATTGTATGGTTACTATGTCCTGGAATTATAATATTGAACCCGATCTGTAAACGAGGATATTAAAGTCATATTCTGTTCTACATTGTATTAAGTCAGTGAACCATCTGCCTCAGAGAAAGTTTCCAAGGGCTCAAAATCAAAGTAACAAATGTTTCATTAAGAGTGTGTGAGAGTTTTTGTGATTCAGATGGGAGCTGAGGCACTTTTCCCAAATAGCCACAAGATGGTGCTTTTGCACTCTGTATGACAACCAAGAAAGCAAAATTTACTTTAAAATGCTTGACCAAAGACTTCGATTTTTATAAGAATTATTAGGCTTCAAAGCACTTGTTATGATTAAAAAAAGAAATAAATAAACAAAAAAATACTCACTACCCCCTTGAGCAGGAAATATTAATAGGAAGGTGAAAATGAAAAGGTGTTTTTAATCTGTAGAGATAAGTCATTTTTGGCAGGGCTGTGTATCTCAAAATACATTTGCTATTTGGGTTCATAAATGAGAAAAATCACTCCAATAATCAACATACATCCTGTCTCTGGAAATGCAGTGCTTACTCACAATAGTTAAGTCATTCTTTTATATGTTTTTTTTAAAGACTTATTTTCGATACAATTACTTTCATTTTTCATTCTTTTATTTGATAAGATACTTTTTAATTGAGAAGGAAGCAGAGTGTAGAGAGGGAGAGAGAAAGGGAGACACCTGTGGGGTGGGGTGCAAATAGCATAATGGTTATGCGAAGAGACTCTCAAGCGTGAGGTTCTGAAGTCCCAGATTCAATGTTCTGCACCATCTCATGAGAGGTAATCAATGCTCTGGGGGGGGGGGGGAGAGAGAGAGGCCCGCAGCCTTGCTTCACCATTAGTGAAGCTTCTCCCCTGCAGGTGGGAACCAGAAACTTGAACCCGGGTCATTGGCAACAAGTGTACTCAACTGAGCACCACTACCTGGCCCTTCTTTTATGCATATTAAATAAGAATTTTTTTTTTTTTTACTGAAATGATAACTTCTTAACAACCCTCAATTTCTTTCAGTCATTGCTTGTGAGTGAGCCCATGGCTGAACTGGAATGAAACCAAGGACAGATACAGGAGGATCTGAATTGGCTCATTCACATGGGAGTCAGCAAAGTGTCACTCAGGCAGGACTCAGCTGTAAGTAGGTTCCTGTCCTAAGCAGCTAGTTGAAATCTCCAAGTCTCCAGAACTATCTTGGCTGACCTTTTGTCACCTTTCAGCCACTACTACTAAGTAGCTCATGGTATTGGGAGGTGCTTGAACCATGGATTTTGGAGCCTCAGGCATCAATCAGAATCTTTGCAGAACCATTATGCTAATTACCCCCAAAACGATTTCCCGGCTCCAAAGGAAAGAAAGTTGAGATAAAATTTTTAGTTGCTCTTTATTAAAGTTGTGTCAAATCATGTGGTTACCATGTAGCACAAGAATTTCACTTGTGACTCAATTTGGAGAGAAAACATAGCTACAAATTTGACCTAAGTATTTTATTCTTCCTTGTGACTATCAAGCTCTTGATACATTATTTCTTATTATTTATTCTTATGGGATGGTTGAGCAGAGCAGAGTACTGCAGTCTGTGACAAAGGGACTTGGGCTTGCATAACTGCAAAACAATCTATGCCTGAGGCTCCAAAGTCCCAGGCCAGTCCTCAGCACCACCACAGGACAGAGCTGAACATGGCTCTGAAGAAAGAAAGAAAAGAAAGAGAGAGAGAGAAAGAGAGAGAGAGAGAGAGAGAGAGAAAGGAAGGAAGGAACAGGAGAGAAAGAGCATACATGTAAGATTTAGAAGTATATAGACTACTAATTTACTGATCTATTAGTAACCCATAGGCACATCCAAGCCCAGTTACCTGAGGGAACAAAAGATTATTTGACATACATTACAGGGTAAAGACAATCCAGACTCACATGCTTTTTTTTCCTTCCAAGTCTTTCAGAACCATTTCACATCTTGTCAAAATGAAAGACATCTCTGCTATTTTGTGGTGTGTACTACATTATAATTTCTTCTCCTTTAATTTCAGTCACGTTATGTTAAAACATTATATAAATTTCAGGTGTACATTATTATAAATGAGCATCTATGTATCTTTCACTCAAAGCACCATGAAAAATTCAATGGAGTATACTGAGCCTTCTTGATCAAGAGACTAGGACTCCTAGGTGATCTGATATGGAAGTGGGAGAGCATAGTAGTGATTCTGACTGCTGATTAATAAGCCCTGACTACTGGCACAATTTGTTGAACTGATACTCCAAACAGAGAAAACACACTCTTTAAGAACAAACAAACAAACAAAAAAAAAACAAATGAAAGTGACTTACATCTGATATAGTGTCTAATATCCCCGAGACTCGAGGGTGATTCTGGGCTACGAGACACCAGACTTAATTGTACTTTAATATATTTTTCTAAAATAAAAGTCTATATTATAATTGTAATTTATTTTTCTTTCCTCTTTCAGCCAGGCATATTACTTTGTGTTTTCATAACCCATAAGGGTCTACTGCATAAGAAGGTCTAATTGTATTCATTATCAAATTTAAGACACAGAGAAAGAAAATTTTTCAGGCAGCACTTCCCAAATATATCTACCTTGGATAAATCAACCAATTATCAACCCTTTAGTTCTAAAGGAGGTTATAATCCAATATATAAGGTATATATTTTTGCTCAATGTCAAAAGGACAGGTAACTTGAGAAATTGCTTATTTTGTTGAGGATGTGACTAAATGATAAGAAGTTGATCTTCCATGTTAATTCTTTTTTTTTTTTTGAGGAAGGGCAAGAGACAGAGAGAGATGGAGGGGATGAGATAGAGAAGAGACCCTGCAGCTCTGCTCCATTTCACCTATAGTGAAGCTTCTTCTCTGTAGGTGGAGGCTGGGATTTGAACTGGGACCCTTGCCCAAGGTAACATGTTCATTCTACAGGGTGAACATCCACCTGACTCTTGATCTTGTGTTCTGGAGCTGCCTACAGGTAGAAAATCATGACCTAGACTGTTTGCCACCTGACTGGGTCATCTTTCAAGTCCAATATACAATGTTATATACAGGGAACTTTAATACGTTGAATTTTGACCATTGGCACAACAATTTCTTGTAACAACTGGTAAAGTTTGTCAGTGAATAATAACTTACTATTCTGATGCGTCCGGAGGGTCTGCTGATTAATTCTCCGGTGGGATACTTGCCATCCTTGCTCTGCAGGGATACAGAGGGCTGTCACGACAGAGCTTGGCGCTGCACCTACTGCAGTGAGTCTACACCTTCAATACACAGTAGCAACAGCTCCTCAATTCAGTTTCCCTGAGGTCAAGGGAACAAGGCTTCTGCTGTGCTAGGTTTTAATAACTTTTAGAAAAAGGCTGGGTGAGCATTTGGTTTTACATCAGGCAGTTAAGAAAATGTTCTAGCCCAGTGAACACTGGAACATAATCAGAATTAGATACAAATGTAGTGAAATCTTTAAGTTAGTATGAAATGTGCAGACTGGACCTAGAATCTGGTGACATATTAATATTTAATATTGTTAATGTAAACCCAATGACTAGACTTAAGAAATATTTGTGGTCCTTTCCAGGGAAGGTCACATGGAATGAAATAAAAGAACTGATGACAGAGGACCTAGTGGGGGTTGCATTATTCTGTAGAAGACTGAGAAATGTTATGCGTGTACAAACTATTGTATTTACTGGTGACTGTAAAACATTAATCCCTCAATAAAGGAAAAATGCTAAAGAAAAAAAAGAAACAAAAGAACTGCAAGCTTAAAATGCCTTAGTAAAAATGAAAAAAGAAATGGTAAATACAACACCACCATATTTTATTTTATTTAGTGATTTATATGACTACAATTTAATAGGTGTGTACATAAACACCATTCCCATCACCAAAAGATTGTGTCCCATCCCACCCAACCACCCCCACCCCCACCCCCCACCCCCCCCTCGCCAGCCCAGGAAACTGCATGTCCACCCTCCCCCTCACCACAGGGTTTTTACTTTGGTGCCCTACTTTCATCTTGGTCAGAGCTAGAAGGAATTATGTTAAGTGAGCTAAGTCAGAAAGATAAAGATGAGTATGGGATGATCCCACTTATCAACAGAAGTTGAGAGAGATGATCAGAAAAGGAAACTAAAAGCAGGATCTGACTAAATTGAAAGTAGGACACCACCATATTTTAAAGTAAATCCTTTTTTTTTAAACATGAGTATGAAATAATGTGCATCTGATTTGCATACAAGTACAGGACTAAACAAGAATGTTTGACTGGTAAAGATTGTTGGTTATGTTTTCAAGTAATCTCTGCTAGGAAATCCAGAGCTGAAGTAATAGCATTCTGTCTCCCTGCCTGTGCACTGCACTAAAAGATAAAAAAATAATAACTTACACTTTTTGGGGTTCAACTATAGTGAGGGATGGAAGCTCTGAGCAGTATTTCATTTCAGTCCACACCCAATTAAGTTGGCTTTGTCATTAAGAGAATCATGTATTTCATTGCTGAATTTGAAGCTTGCTGATCATTTTAATTGTGCTTCAGAAAGACCAGAAATCTCTAGCAATGGGGATCACAAATTCTCACAGTTCCCCAGGCAAATAGAAGACAAGACAGGCCACCTAGTCATGTTCCAAAAGTCTCTTTTCCTCTGTGATCAGATAAGTACTTACAGCAGGCAAGCTGCCTCAAGGCTTTATTGATGATGATGATAAACTGAGCTGGAACGACAGCTGAAGGAGATGTAAAACACCAGGGCTCACAGCAAATGTCTTCTGGGGTGTCAGTGCTCATAGGTAAACTCAGTAAAGCAAAGGCAGGGGTGTGTGTGTGTGTGTGGGTGGGGGTTGGGAGTTGGGGGTTGGGGCAGGGCAGGAGAAGAAATGTGTGGACTGACTCACCCATAACCCCTCCAAGTTTAAGAAATTTCAGCTGTACTCATGTGCCAACAACTGTACTGGAAACCATAAATCCTCTGGGAGGGAGTGGAGGGGTACTGAGAGAGAAAGACTGACAAAGATAAACAAATAAGGAAACAAAACCTTAGCAACTTGGAGAAAGCTAAAGAAATAATAAATTTCACATCTGCTGTTTTCTAAAAACTGAACCACATTCACGTTTTAGATTTTTTTAAATTTATTTTTTATTTAAGAAGGGATAAATTAACAAAACCATAGGGTAGGAGGAGTACAACTCCACACAATTCTCACCACCCAATCTCCATATCCCATCCCCTCCCCTGATAGCTTTCCCATTCTCTATCCCTCTGGGAGCATGGACCCAGGGTCCTTGTGGGTTGCAGAAGGTAGAAGGTCTGGCTTCTGTAATTGCTTCCCTGCTGAACATGGACTTTGACTGGTCAGTCCATACTTCCAGTCTGCCTCTCTCTTTCCCTAGTAGGGTGGGTCTCTGGGGAAGCGGAGCTCCAGGACATATTGGTGGGGTCTTCAGTCCAGGGAAGCCTGGCCAGCATCCTGATGGCATCTGGAACCTGGTGGCTGAAAAGAGAGTTAACATACAAAGCTAAACAAATTGCTGAGCAATCATGACGCAAAGGTTGGAATAGTGGAGAGGAAGTGTTGGGGGGGTACTCACTGCAAACTCTAGTGTACTTCTGCTTTCAGGTATATATTTTGCACTAGTTTATGGGTACATGTGAACATATGCTCTATCTCACAGAACATGGTCTATATATAGGTTTTGGGGCTTTGTTATAAAGTGATCCACTGAACTAGGAATACCAAAGGAGACCACCTGGGACTGAAACAAGACAGGACTAGAATGACTACAGGAACCCATCAAATCACTGGTGAGTGCAAACACACGTGGCTGATGACAGAGAGGAGCCTAGGGAGAGATTAAGTGGTAAAAGTCCGAGGGTCTATCAATTGAGACACCACCTCCAGTCTGTTCCACCAACAAGGGGACAGCTGAAGGGAGGAGAGGACTCCCCAGAGACTCACCAAGTGCAACCCTGAGTCTCCATTGCTACTGCCCTCAGAATATACAGCAGAGGCAGGGAGGGAATACCTGGGGACAGAGATCTAACCAGGAAATTCAGGAGAAGACCTATACCTCAGTGGCATAGCTGTGGGGCTGTGAAAGTCTCTTTGCTTAACCACCGGACTATCTCTCTCACACCCTGCCTTATCTCTTGGTCAGGACTCAGTGATTAAGTTAAGAAGCCTACTTATAGTTAGAAACCCTCAGGCTCTCATAGCCTACAGAGAAGGGAAAAAATTAAAAAAGAGGATTGTAAATCACTGAGCTCCAACTCAGGGATTAAAATACTATTACAACAACTGTTAACTTCCACCACTGTGAACCCTTTACCTTACTTAGACATAAGTCAATCCAGGAAATAGTGATCAGTAATTTCAAAAGTACTAAGAGAGAGAACTCATAACATAATATATAAAATGGGTAAACCAACAAGAAGAAATATTGGAGAAACTAACCAGGACAACAGTACAGCTAAAAGACCCCCAAAGGGTGAAGCACAAAATAACGAATTCAACATCCAAATATTAGCTAAGGAAATAATCACAGGAGTGAGTAAAGAGTTTGAAAGAATTGTAATAAGAAATACAGGAAAACAAATGAAACTCTGGAAGAAATCACTATCTCAGAGTTATTAGAGAGCTGAAAGCTGAAATAGCTGAGCTAAGAACACAACTAGCTGAACAAGCTATAACAGTATCAGAACAGGGAAACAAAATACATGAACTCCAGAAAACAGTAGAAGGCAGAGAGAATAGAATAAATGAGGCTGAAGACAGAATTAGCAAGATCGAGGACGAATTAGAGACAACTAAAAAAGAATTAAGAGATCTGAAAAAGAGATTAAGAGATGCTGAAAACAACAACAGAGACCTATGGGATGACTTCAAAAGAAACAATATACAGATTATTGGCTTACCAGAGGAAGAAAGAGAGGGAGAGCAAGAAAGCATTCTTCAGGCCATAATAGCTGAAAACTTCTCTAGTCTAGACAACATCAAAGACATAAAGATTCAAGAAGCCCAGAGGGTCCCAAACAGAATTAACCCAGACCTAAAGACAACAAGACATATCATACTTAGAATGGAAAGGAATAAGGATAAAGAAAGGATCCTGAAGGCTGCAAGAGAAAAACAAAGAGTCACCTACAAAGGAAAACCCATAAGATTAGCAGCAGACTTCTCCACACAAACACTACAGGGCAGAAGAGAATGGAAAGATATCTATGGACTGCTCAATGAGAAAGGCTTTCAACCAAAAATACTATATCCTGCTAGAATGTCATTCAGATTAGATGGAGGCATAAAAGCCTTCTCAGACAAGCAACAGTTGCAGGAATCAACTATCACCAAGCCTACCCTGAAAGAAGTTCTGAAAGGTCTTCTATAAACAGTCAGACCATCATAAATAGGACATATATCAGAACACTCTAAAACTCTACAGAATGGCATTAAAATATCTTCAACCTTTGATATCAATAAATGTTAATGGCCTGAATTCACCCATTAAAAGACAAAGAGCAGGAAGATGGATCAGAAAATGCAACCCAACAATACGCTTTCTACAGGAAACCCACCTAACTCAACAAGACAAACACAGACTTAAAGTGAAAGGATGGAAAACTATCATACAAGCCAATGGCCCACAAAAAAGGGCAGGAACATCTATTCTCATATCTGACACGATAGAATTTAAAATAGATAAGATTAAAAAAGATAGGCATGGACATTACTTAATGCTCAGAGGATCAGACAATCAAGAGGACTTAACAATTATTAACATCTATGCACCCAATGAGAAGCCATCTAAATACATCAAACGTCTACTGAAAGAGCTACAGCAATATATTAACACCAACACAGTCATAGTAGGGGACTTCAACACCCCACTCTCTCAACTTGACAGATCAGGCAGAAAACCAATAAAGACCTAAGGGAGCTAAATGAAGAGATAGATATACTAGAACTATTGAACATTTTCAGAGTCATTTATCTCAAGAAACTGGAATACACATTTTACTCAAATCCACATGGGTCATTCTCAAGGATAGACCATATATTAGGCCACAAAGACAGCATCAGCAAATTCAAGAGCATTGAAATCATCCCACGCATCTTCTCAGACCACAATGGAATTAAACTAACAATTAACAATCAACAAAAGATTGATAATAGTCCCAAAATGTGGAAGCTCAACAGTACACTTCTTAACAACCTCTGGATCAAAGAGGAAATCAAGGAAGAAATCAAAATGTTTCTAGACTTCAATGAAAATGAAGACACAAGCTATCAAAATATTTGGGACACAGCTAAGGCAGTACTGAGAGGGAAGTTCATAGCAATACAAGCACACATAAGGAAACAAGAAAAAGCACAAATAAACAGCCTGATTGCACATCTTAAAGACCTAGAAGAAGAAGAACAAAGGAACCCTAAAGCAACCAGAAGGACAGAAATCACTAAAGTTAGGGCAGAAATCAATAACATTGAGAATAAGAAAAACCATAAAAAAGTTCACCGAAAATAAATGTTGGTTCTTTGAAAGAGTGAACAAAATCGACAAACTTTTAGCCAGACTCACAAAACAAAAAAGGTAAAAGACCCAAATAAATTGGATAGTAAATGAAAGAAGAGATATCACAACAGACACCGCAGAAATTCAACATATCATGCGAGGCTTCTATGAACAACCATATGCCACCAAGCTAGAGAACCTGGAAGAAATGGACGATTTCCTAGATACCTACCAACTTACAAAACTAAGTAAAGAGGAAGTGGATAACATGAACAGGCCTATGAAAGCCAATGAAATTGAAACAGTTATCAAAAATCTCCCCCAAAATAAAAGTCCTGAACCAGATGGTTTTACAAATGAATTCTACAAAACCTTCAAAGAAGATTAATACCTCTACTTTTAAAAGTCTTCCAGAATATTGAAGACACTGGAATACTCCCTGCCAGCTTCTATGAAGCTAACATCACTCTGATACCAAAAGCAGACAGGGATGCAACCAAAAAAGAAAACTACAGACCAATATCTCTGGTGAACATAGATGCGAAAATACTGAACAAAATTCTAGCCAACCAGATACAGCAATATATTAAAAAGATTGCTCATCATGACCAAGTGGGGCTTATCCAAGGCATGCAAGGTTGGTTTAATATATGTAAATCAATCAATGTGATCCACCAAATCAACAAAAGCAAGACCAAAAACCACATGGTCATATCAATAGATGCAGAGAAAGCCTTTGACAAATACAACATCCCTTTATGATCAAAACACTACAAATAATGGGAATAGATAGAAAATTCCTGAAGATAGTGGAGAATATATATAGCAAACCTACAGCCAACATCATACTCAATGGTGAAAAACTGGAAGCATTTCCACTCAGAAGAGGTACTAGACAAGGATGCCCACTCTCACCATTACTATTCAACATAGTGTTGGAAGTTCTTGCCATAGCAATCAGGCAGGACCAAGGAATTAAAGGGATACAGATTGGAAGAGAAGAAGTCAAACTCTCCTTATTTGCAGATGACATGATAGTATACATGGAAAAACCTAAGGAATCCAGCAAGAAGCTTTTGGAAATCATTAGGCAATACAGTAAGGTGTCAGGCTACAAAATTAACATTCAAAAGTCAGTGGCATTCCTCTATGCAAACACTAAGCTAGAAGAAATTGAAATCCAGAAATCAATTCCTTTTACTATAGCAACTAAAACAATACAATATCTAGGAGTAAACCTACCCAAAGAAATGAAAGACTTGTATACTGAAAATTATGAGTCACTACTCAAGGAAATGGAAAAAGACACAAAGAAGTGGAAAGATATTCCATGTTCATGGGTTGGTAGAATTAACATCATCAAAATGAATATACTACCCAGAGCCATCTACAAATTTAATGCTATCCCCATCAAGATCCCAAGCACATTTTTTAGGAGAATAGAAAAAATGCTACAAATGTTTATCTGGAACCAGAAAAGACCTAGAATTGCCAAAACAATCTTGAGAATAAAAGAACAGAACCGGAGGCATTACACTCCCAGATCTCAAACTGTGTTATAGGGCCATTGTCATTAAAACTGCTTGGTACTGGAACATGAATAGACACACTGACCAGTGGAATAGAATTGAGAGCCCAGAAGTGAGCCCCCACACCTATGGACATCTAATCTTTGACAAAGGAGCTCTCAGACTATTAAATGGGGAAAGCAGTGTCTCTTCAACAAATGGTGTTGGAAACAATGGGTTGAAACATGCAGAAGAATGAAACTGAACCACTGTATTTCACCAAATACAAAAGTAAATTCCAAGTGGATCAAGGACTTGGATGTTAGACCACAAACTATCAGATACTTAGAAGGAAATATTGGCAGAATTCTTTTCCGCATAAATTTTAAAGACATCTTCAATGAAACTAATCCAATTACAAAGAAGACTAAGGCAAGTATAAACCTATGGGACTACATCAAATTAAAAAGCTTCTTCACAGCAAAAGAAACCACTACCCAAACCAGAGACCCCTCACAGAATGGCAGAAGATCTTTACATGCCATACATCAGACAAGAGTTTAATAACCAACATATATAAAGCGCTTACCAAACTCAACAACAAAACGACAAACAACCCCATCCAAAAATGGGGCGAGGACATGGACAGAATATTCACCACATAATGTTGGGACTATGTATAAGTCTGATAGAGCTTAGGGAGAACCACCCCCATCCTTGCATGGAGGTCTGAGAAGATAATCTCTTGGTAAGTCTCTCTCAACCAAGGTGAGCATAAGGGGCGAAACTCAGACTTGGTTCTTTCCTTCTTGACTCTCAGGCCCACAGAAACCCCAGTACTTCCCTCCATTAATTGCAGGCCACATGGCCACAGATTCACTTATTCAAAGTCACCTTCTTATCACAGAAGAACACACCTTATCACACACTTCATCACACACCTCAGACCCCAGACAAAAGAAATTCCAAACTATATGGCTTTTTGATATCCATCTTCTCTCTGTCTCACCCTATGGGTTTAACCCCTATGCTTATCTCAGATACCTTTGGATAATTAAGTTGCTTGTGTCATGGAGAATAACTGTCTTGTATCTCATCAATTCCTGTCATATCAGCCCCCTACCTTAGGGGCATGCCGACCATTAAGAAGCCTGTAATTTCTGACATATTTCAACAATAATTCCCTTCATTGTTTTTCTATTTAACTCATGTCCACCTTGCTAATAAATGAGTTCTGAGTTCTGAGTTACACGCTGAGGAGCTCCCTGGTGTCTTTTACTTCATGTCACCCCTGTCGTGAGCAAGAAAGAAACAGTCTGTTAACTTTCCCCTGGAGATCACCCCAACCAGAGAGACCCGAAAACAGAAGAGATCCAAAAGGCCAAGAAACACATGAAAAAATGCTCCAAGTCTCTGATTGTCAGAGAAATGCAATTCAAGACCAAACGAGATACCACTTCACACCTGTGAGAATGTCATACATCAGAAAAGGTAATAGCAGCTAATGCTGGAGAGGGTGTGGGGTCAAAGGAACCCTCCTACACTGCTGGTGGCAATGTACATTGTCCAACTTCTGTGGAGAACAGTCTGGAGCTCTCAGAAGGCTAGAAATGGACCTATCCTATGATCCTGCAATTCCTCTCCTGGAGATATATCCTAAGGAACCCAACATATCCATCCAAAAAGATCTGTGAACACATATGTTCTTGACAGCACAATTTGTAATAGCTGAAACCTGGAAGCAACCCAGGTGTCCAACAACAGATGAGTGGCTGAGCAAGCTGTGGTCTATATACAAAATGGAATACTACTCAGCTGTGAAAAATGGTGACTTCACCATTTTCAGCCGATCTTGGATGGACCTTGAAAAAATCGTGTTGAGCGAAATAAGTCAGAAACAGAAGGATGAATATGGGATGATCTCACTCTCAGGCAGAGTTGAAAAACAAGATCAGAAAAGAAAACAGAAGTAGAACCTGAAATGGAATTGGCATATCACACCAAAGTAAAAGACTGTGGGGTGGGTGGGTGGGGAGAATACAGGTCCTAGAAGGATTTAGAGGACCTAGTGTGGGTTATATTGTTATATGGGAAACTGGGGAATGTTATGCATGTACAAACTATTGTACTTAGTGTTGAATGTAAAACATTAATTCCCCAATTAAAAAAAAAAGTAAAAAAAAAAAAAGACAGTGATCCACCTGGGATGGAATTAGAGAATACTATGAAAGGAAAGGTTTCACCTGAGTAATGAAGCTGAAGGCTTTTCATTCCACACCTGAAGTCTCTGAACACTGAGCTGAAGCATGTTGACGTGGCAATCGTTGAGTTGATTAGGTTGTGATTGGCAGATGTGATATTATTTGATATGGATTAGGAGAGGCATGCAGGAAAGTGGGCCCTATCCTAAGGTTCCAGGACTGGGGGAAATACAGGTTCTATAGTGGAGATGTGAGATTTCTGCTGTCTTAGGGTTCAAAAAGACAATGGATAGTTAATGTTACCATCACATTATTTGGTAATTGGGTTAACTTTGAAAAGTCGTTATGTTAGGGTTTTCTGTATAGTATCCAATATCTTGTACATAGTTGTGCCACTGGTTGCTTCTGATCTACTTGGTCTAGTCTTTTGAGAGAGTCTGCATATCAAATACACAGCCTAAATATTAAAAAGACTCTGTGTTTTAAAAACTTTGAGACATACAATTAATTTCCCCCTCATATTAATTAACTAGTGATTTATATGATTATACTTTACTAGGAGTGTACATAAACACTATTCCCACCACCAAAATACTGTGTCCCATCCCACCCACTGACCCATTTTAGATTTTTGACATTGTTATTTCTATCTCCTTTTCAAATACTCTGATATTTATCATAATACTCAGATAACAGGAACGTGGGTAAGATAGTTTCAAGCAGGGCTTATTGGCCACAGAACTCCAAAGCCTGTGTAGAATCTAGGCTGGCAGAAAATATTTAGTTATTAGGTTGTCTCCTGTTTTAAATTTAAAATTTTATCTTTTATTACCAGTAGAGTTGTTGCTGGGGTTCAGTGTCTACACTAGGACTTCATCTCTTCTGATGGTCTTTTTTTTCCCTTCCTCCCTCCTTCCATCCATCCCTTCTTCTCTCCTTTCTCCCTTTCTTCCTTTTTTCCTCCCTTCACTCTTTCCGTCTCTCTCTCTCTCTTCCTCTCTCTCTCTCTCTCTTCCAACCTCTCTTGATCTTTCAAAACAGAGAGATAGAAAGACAGAGGAAGAATAAAAGAGACAACACCCAAACCTCCCCAGTGCAATGGAGATTCAAACCTGAACCACACATCACAAAGCATTGCACTGTCCAAGTGAGCTATTTCACAAAGCTTCCCTTGAGTTCTGTTTTTATTTGATAAGATAGAAAAAAAATTGAGAAGGGAGGAGGAGATAGGGAGACACACACACACACACACACACACACACACACAGAGAGAGAGAGAGAGAGAGAGAGACAGAGAGAGAGAGTGAGAGAGTTGCAGCCATGCTTCACCACTTGTGGAGCTTTTCCCCTTCCTATGGGTGTTGACTAGGGGCTTAAATCCAGGTCCTTGCACATGGCAGCATGTGTGCTTAAGCAGTAATGCTGCCAGCCCCACCCCATCAACCCTCACTCCTACGTCATTTCCTAAATATCTTGTGCATCAAAAGATAGCTTGTCTTCTGCAACTTCTAAAACTTTTCTGTTCTTCCTAGTCCTGAAATTTTCATTTCAGTGCAGCTTCAGAACTACTTAATATCACATTTGTAGCTTAATCAATAAGTATTTTTACCACTGCTCAATTTATTTACTCAAAAGATCTAAAATGGGATCAATTTACAGGGCCTTTCAGTTCTTAATACCCATGGTCAGCTTGTGACAAATGGTTCTCATACCCCCGCCACGGTGCCAGTGTAAGTTTTCCTCCCTCATCCTGAGTAACTACAGGCCTTGTAACCCAAGCAACTCTCCTCCATACTTATCATCTCTCTCCTTTTTCTTTCTTTCTTTTTTAATTTATTGGATAGGACACAGAGAAATTGAGAGAAAGGGGAAGATAGAAAAGAGAGACAGAGAGGCACCAGCAGCCCTGCAGCACCACTCAGGAAGCTCTCGCCCTGCAGGCGGGGACCAAGGTCCTTGTGCATTGTAACAGGGGCACTCAGTCAGGTGCACCACCACCCAGCCCCTAGCTATTGGCTATTTGCCTTGCTTTCTCATTCCTCATCAAAATCCACATTAAGGTATTCACTGGAAATCTGTGGCTCCTAAGAGGCAGGTTCAATAAGGTGTTTGTGCATGTATCCTTGGTACCTTCCCTTTTTTGTCTGCAAAGGTTTAAATATACCTTGTGCTCTTTAAAGAGATTGTCTTTTACCCATTATCCTCTCTGTTACTGACCCTACAGCTTGACGTTATAATTCTACTTCATGTGTGCCAACAGTGACTGCAGTAGACATTATCCTTACCCAGTGAGCTTTTCTACACTTAGGTCTTTTTATTTTATTTTTATCTTTATTTTTCTATTGAATGGAGATAGCCATAAATTAAGGGGAATGGGGAGAGAAAGAGATGGAGAGACAGAGACACCTGCAGCCCTGCTTCACCACTCGTGAAGTTTCCCCCCACAGGTGGAGACCTGGGGCTTGAACTCAAGTCCTTGCTCATTATAAAATGTGCTCAACCAGGTTCACCACCACCAGCCCTACACTTCAGTCTTTACTGATGTGCTTAATGAGTATTTAAACATCACGTGACAGTACTATTGACCTCCAGACTGATGTTAGTCCTAGGCATTATAGTGAACTGATGATCTGGTGAGCTTGTAGTTTACATGGACATACAGCTATACTACGCAGATCATCACACACTATAAACATGGTTTATGAAGTAGTAGTCATTCTGTAAAACTGTGGTTGTTGAAAATAAAATGCTAGTCCAAACTAGTACTGAGTATACTATCAAGTAGTAGTATAGTTAACTTTGTTTTGTGCCATGTATACAAAATCTAGGAAACAAATAGTGCAGGAGGGCAACTATAAATATGAAAAAAAAGATTTTCCTTCTAAACTGAATTTGTTATCTTGTAAAATACTCGGGGATTCTTGCCTAACCTTTGTCAAAGTGGCACCTTATTTTAACAGAGAATATCAATGGAATTGCTGCTACACCATGGGTATGTCCATAAAATATACATGGCATGATTTGACAATTTACTCAGATTCTATTTATAAATTCTTAAGACAATGATGAAGACAGTTTGTATCTCTTGATAAGGAACTTATCGTCAGTAGAATTCTTGGGTAGTAATAGAAAACTGACCTCACATTAAAATCATCTCTGAGGAGAACTAAAAGTAATATGGTACAGTGGGTTAACTATGATGACTGGGAAGAATGAGACTTTAAGAAGTAAGTCATCTCCCTATGACTCAGGGAGCAAACCCATGACAAATGTAACAACAGCGAAAAGGCCCACAAGTCTCAGTCCTCTGAAAATTACTTTAGAGCTTGTGGTATTTATAATTCCTCAAGTGAAGGATCAACTTACATTTCTGCATATGAAAATACTTTAAAAATCATGTACACATGTCATTCTAAAATAAATTAATAATCTTGATATGTGTCAGAGTTATTATAGTCTTTGATGTAAATCACATATATCCAAAAGTATTTTTCTCTAAATAGCCTTTCTTTAAAAAATATACAATGAAGAAAGGGGATGCATGTCTGGTTTTCTAGTTGGTACATCTGGATATTTTAATTGACACAAAATATACTGACATGTAAGCAAATGCTGAATGACCAACTCTTTCTTAACACTGCCTAGTATATCTTGGGCACTTATATGCCCATATGTAATTCGCAAACTCATTGCAAACAGTTATGTAAAAAGCTATTTTTATATGTACATATTGGTTTTTAAGATTTGCAAATATAGGCAATTCATCTGAATTTGATGAAAATGGTTATACTTTCCCCCAGAGAAAGCACACTTATTTACAAGATGATGCTAAGTTATTTTCTTCTTAGTAGTCTTTAATCTTTCTCTTTTAAAAAATATTTTTATTATTTATTACTGGATAGAGACAGAAAAATTGAGAGGTGAGGGGGAGATAGAGAAGGAGAGTGACCTGCAGCCCTGCTTCACCACTCGTGAAGCTTTCCCCCTGTAGGTGGGGACCAGGGTCTTGAACCTGGGTTCTTGTGCACTATAATGTGTGCACTTAACCAGGTGCACCACCACCTGGCCCCTAATCTTTCTCTTTTCTATTCCACTTTTCATAGGAAAAAGAAAGTTTTATTAAAATATTTACAAGATAAAGTTTATTGTTTTCCTGAACTATGCATGTGGAATTCAGAGACAAGACCTTAAAAGAACAGAAGGGATAGGAAAGGAGTGACAAAGTTCCTCTGCTATAATTTGGGCATCAGATAGGCAAAGTCGAAACTGTCAGACTCTGACCTCCCTGTAAATCTACAGAGAACATTTGCCCTGGATATAAAAAAGGAATGGCGGGCTATAGATTTATGACTTAAGATCTCAAATAGAGGCATTGAAAGAAGAGCATGGGGTTAATAGAATTGAGAAAGAGGGAAGGGAGCTCTTTGGGAATATGGAAAAGCTCACCAGCTGGAATGAGTATCATGTGTTGAGCCATGCTGAGAAGTGGTTCAGAAGTTGGTCCTTTTGGAAAGAAAAAGCTGTACTTTCCCTTGGTCTGACTGAGCCTGGAGGAATTCTCACTTCTAAGCAAATATATTAATTCTGACATTGGCTGTAGCATTTACCTGGGCAACTCAACATTTAGATTTTATTGAGTTGATAATGTTATAAATAAATTAACCTGTCCACCCCAAGAACAGGCTCAAGAAACTTGAAGAAAGGTGAACGGTGAGACATTTATTCAATTCTGCAGAATCAGGCCAGAGACCAACCTGAGATAAACACACCCTGTGCCCTAACACAGCATCCTTCCTCCTGTTTCTCCTCTGGCTGTGATTTCTGGAGTTACAATCTAGTCTCAATGTCTAGCAATAGAAAAACAACATTTTTTAATATATGTTTTATTTACTTATTTATTCCCTTTTGTTGCCATTGTTGTTTTATTATTGTAGTTATTATTGTTGTTATTATTGGTGTTGTATTTGTTGGATAGGACAGAGAGAAATGGAGAGAGGAGGAGAAGACAGGGAGGGGGAGTGAAAGATAGTCACCTGCAGACCTGCTTCACAGCCTGTGAAGCGACTCCTGTGCAGGTAGGGAGCCAGGGGCTGGAACCGGGGTGCTTACGCAGGTCACTGCGCTTTGAGCCACCTGCTCTTAACCCACTGTGCTACTGCCCAACTTCTGAAAAACAACATTTTAATGTACATTTTATCATTCTTTAGTTACCCAACTTCTATCAGATGGCATCTGTATCTCCTGTCAGTCTGAGGAGAAAATGGGCAGGTAAGGGGCAGGGGAGACCGTTTTTTGTTTGTTTGTTTTTCCTTGTAAGATAAGCTCCTTGTGAAAGTTTGCTGAACACAAACTCTGGCTTAGGTTCCCCGGGGGACATGAAACATTAAGATAACATGTGTCTTTTTCTGGTACTTGATTACTTTGAAAATGAAATTTTTAAATTTTACTTCTTATAATAAAGAAAGTTTGGGAGTGGGGGTAGATAGCATGATGGTTATGAAAAAGACTCTCATGACTGAGGCTTCAAAGTCCCAGGTTCAATCCCCTGCATCACCATGAGCCAGAGCTGAACAGTGTTCTGGTTTAGGAAAAAAAAAAAAAAAGAAGAAGAAGAAAATTTGGGAATTATCTCAAATACACAAATAATTTCTCAGTTCATTGAGCATTATAAATTAGTAAATTTTCCTTTTATTGAGTCTTTTCAATTGAATCATTGTTAGTTTATTTATTATTTTTCCATATGCTGAGAACTGTGTACAGACCAAAAGTATGTCAAATTCTTCCCTGCCTCAAGACTTTTGCATATGTGCTTTCTCTGTAATGTGACTTGGCCTGCTTTTATTTCATTTCATTTCATTTTTTTTAATGCCTTCTTCTTCACTCCATAGGTTTTCATTTAACTAAGGTATTTTCAGCAAGGCCACTTGGATTGTCATATTGTAAATCAAAATCTTCTCATAAGATTCCAATTTAACTTCCTTTATTGTACTCGTTATTATAAATAATTTCTAAGTTTTCCTATTATTTTCTGTATCCTCCTAAAATATCACCTCTATAATGGAATATCATGTGTTTCTAATTCACTATTTCTTATGTGTCTGGGATAGGAGGGGCATAGTAAAGATTTCTTAAATGGATAGTGAGAAAATGAAGTAATGTTCTTATCAGATAATTTACAACCCATTTTGGTCTTCCATGTTTTTATTGTATTAGGAAGAAAGTAATCAAACATAAGAATAGTCAGTGAGTACAGGTATCATTCATGTGTCAAGAAAATTCATTAGAAAAAAGGGCTAATGATACATTGACATAGGAAATAATACACTCCCTCACACCCCCCCCAAAGGGGGAGGGGAGATGGGGTGGGAAGTCCAGTAAAAAAGTTAAGAGGCTAGACCTAAACTCTGGAGGTTCTGTGGTCTTCTGTAGCTCCTTCCCCTTAAGACTGATCAGACCGTGCTGTGCTGTTAGCTGGTGCTTCATAAGTGGTTCAGAGGCACTGGAGTGGGTGGTCCTGGCTACAAGCAGAGCCTTCTGTATTCCTAGAAATTCCATTTTTTTATCCAGCAAAACTTCTGCAGTATCTTCTTCACAGGGATCACCATAATGGTCATTTGGATACAAAAGTGAAGAAAAACATTGTCTCCACTCTGAAGAAGTCTACTACATACCTGGGAATACAATGCCTTATTATGTATAATATAACATGGTGGCCCATAGATCATGAAGTAGTGACAAGCATGAGACAGAGCCAGAAACTCTCCCTAGGTAAGCAGGAATTGTCGATGGGGTGAATTTCTTTGGAACAAATTCATCTTTGAGGGGGCCAGGTGGTGATGCACTTGGTTAAATGATCACATGACCGTGCACAAGGACCCAGGTTCAAACCCCTGGTTCCCACCTGCAGGGGGAAAGCTTCACGAGTGTTGAAGCAGGGCCGCAGGTGTCTCTCTGTCTCTCTCCCATTTTTTCACCCTTCCCTCTTCATTTCTCTCTGTCTCTATTAAATAAATAAATAAACAAATAAAGTTAAAAGAAATTTTAAAAATTCATCTTTGAGTAGCATTTCTTTTTCCAAATAATTTTATTAGAGTAATAAATATTTATAATATTGCTGTCACATGGATACAGTTTCTTCCTTTCTCTCTCTTTCTGTCTTTCTTTCTTTCTTTCTTTCTTTTTTTTTTTTGCCTCCAGGGTTTTTGATGAGGCTCGGTGCCTACACTATGAATCCCCTGCTGCTGTAGCTATTTTTTTTCAATTTTTTGGATAGGAATGAGAGAAATTTAGAGGGGGGAGAGAAAGACAGATACCTGCAGACCTGCTTCACCACTTGTGACGTGACAACCTGCAATTGGGGACTAGGGACTGGAACCCGGATCCTTGCTGGGGTCCTTGCGCTTAGTACTATGTGCACTTAACCCAGTACACCACTGCCACCCCTAGATACAATTTCTTATCTCATGATAAGTGTCTGCACACCACTGCCACCACCAGCTGAAGTCTTCCTCCACCATCATCTACTGGGTCACTGACACTGTCTCCAGTTCCTCTTACCTTATAGTCCTTGCCTCTGCTGTTCTGCCCTGATCCAGCTTTCTAGTCCTGTTCTCAAATCTGACGACATCTCCCCAGACAATACCTTTAGCCCACCTGCATGTTAGCTGCTGGGCTCAGGCAAAAATTTCTAAAGCCATGGGCCACTTGGAATATACCTAACATAGAATTCCTAACTTTTTACAACATGACTACTTCAAATCTCATCTGTTATAGTCTTACCTTTAGGTTCCTGATTATTAAACATTTTTTTCTGAATTATATATTAATGCTTTTCAGCCACCAAGTTGCAGATGTTGCTATGACACCAACCTGACTTCCCTGGGCAGACGACCTCACCAATGTGTCCTGGAACCCCACCTCTCCAGAGCCCTGCCCCACTAGGGAAAGATAGAAACAGGTTTGGGTGAGGGATCCACCTGTCAATGCCCATATCTAGTGAAGAAGTAATTACAGAAGATAGACCTTCCACCTTCTGCTCTGCATAATGATCCTGGGTCCATACTCCCAGAGGGATAAAGAACAGGAAAACTTCCAATGACAGGGAACAGGAACTCTGGTGGTGGGAACTGTGTGGAACTATACCACTCTTATCCTATGGTCTTCTCAATCATTATTAAATCAATTTAAAAAAAGGTATAAATGGATCCTTTTAGTTAGAATGAATATGGGGTTGCCATCAAAGAGTCTGTGTTGGGACAGTATTTCAGACACCTGAGTGCAGATAAATAGAAAGGAGAATTGTTAGCCCTCTCACTGGTGTCTCTAGAGACTAGGCTTCTCTGGCAGCAGGGGCTGCTGACTGCACTGCTTCTCTCTTGATGGCCTTCTTTACCTCTTTGCCAGTGCTGGGCTTTTGTCAGGAAGAGCCACCTCTTTCTCTGATGGTATTATGCCAAGTTGGTGTGTCGCCTGCGATTGTTTCCCAGCATCACACAGCTTGAAGTTTGCTTGAGTGCATCCTTCTGGTGTTTCTTATGCCCTTCTTGCAGGCTGCATATGTTATCCCATTTTATACTTGGAAATGATCCAGGCTCTGGGAGGGAGGATGAGAACAAAGTAGCTGCCATCACCAGAGGCAGATAGAGTGAGGCATCCTGGTTAACTGAATCCAAGGGCTGAGAGAGAAATGTGCATTTACCTAGTTCACTTTCTGAACTCCTGTTAAGACTGCAAAATAGCCAGTCAGCTGATCCCACTAACTTAGATTTGTTCTTGTAAGATTAAATAAACTGCTAGGTTTATTTATCTGACTGTTAAAAACCAAATTTATCACACACAATCCTGACATCTAAAGACAATGTCAGTGTACATTTTGGGTAATGTCTTTGTCCATGTAAATGGTAGCTTCTAGATAATGTTAAAGAGGAGATGAATTCAATAATCAACTTCCATTTTCTGGCACAAGTCACCAAACTACTGAGCAATTGAAACAACTCTTCTTCTTTTGTAAGCCATGGTGTTTGGGAGGAATTCATCTTTGAGAGGTCTATTATTGAGATGGAATTCTTTATCTTCACACTGACACTGACCTTTCAGTGATGCAAATAGTTGCTACTGTCTGGAAGGCGACCTTTGTGTAAGGTAATCATGGAAAACACTGTAATTCGGGCAGTATGCAGTCTCCACTCTTGAAGTCTCATGCACAGGAGATACAGAAGACAATATTAGCAAAGAAGAATTTTTAAAGAAATTCTTGGGGCTCACAGGACAGCTTCCCTTGAAATGCACTGGTCTGCCTTACCTGTGACCCAGCTTCGATTTGGCCCCCAGCACATGGAGGAACAATGTGCAGCTGTGGGGATCTCTCCCAAACTCCTGCTCTCTCTCTGTCTTTATCTGAAAAAGTCAGTTTGGAGTGGTGAAGCCCCAGTAATGACAAAAACATAATACTACCACCACCAGCACCATCAATAATAATAATAATAATAATAATAATAGTAAATTATTGAAGACTCGTTGAAAAGAGACTACTTAACAAATAAACTATTGTATATTCCATGAATATATAAAACAAAATCCATCTTGGGCATCGGGCAGTAGCACAGCAGATTAAGTGCACATGGCACAAAGTGCAAGGACCAGCATAAGGATTCCGTTTCAAGTCCCCAGCTCCCCACCTGCAATAGAGTCTCTTCACAGATGGTGAAGCAGGTCTTCAGGTGTCCGTCTGTCTTTCCCCTTCTGTCTTCCCCTCTTCTCTCGATTTCTCTCTGTCCTATACAGCAACAATAATGGCAATGACGATAATAATAATAATGACAACAACATGGGTAAGAACAATGGCAACAACATGGGAAAAATGGCCTCTAGGAGCAGTGGATTTGTAATGCAGGCACTGAGTCCCAGCAATAACCCTGGAGGCAAAAAAAAAAAAAATCCATCTGATCTCTAATACAACATGCTGCAACATCATCTCCTAAGTCAAGTGAATTGGGAAGCTTGATGGAGCATCTGGTCTGTGTTCACCAATATAGACTACCTGTGTGGGAATGATAAGGCTGAGTACTATGGGCAAGTGGTACTTTGGAAAATACTTCATCATTTGGATGAAGAGCTCTTCATTTGGGCTGAAGTGATCAGAGGAGTTATTAACATAGCAGTGAAGCCAGAGGACTTGAAGGGTGGACTTTGCAAGGGCAAAAAAAAAAAAAAATAGCAGGGACAAGACTTTGAGTTCTGGGAAACAATGCAGCATGTGATAGTAACCATGTGAAACAGTAAACATATGTGAACATATGTGGCTAAATTGAAATTTTCCTTTGAAGGGCTCAACAGAGGTCAGGATACACTTGGAATCTATTGAAGATTCAGATGATATTCTAGACTTTATTTTTTGTAAATACAAACTTGAAGGAGACTATGATGAGAGGAAGAGCAATGTAAAAGCCTGGCTTTAAGGGCCAGGCTGTGGAGTACCTGGTTAAACGCACACATTACAGTGCACAAGGACCTGGGTTCAATCCCCTGGTCCCCACCTGCAAGAGGAAAGCATGAGTGGTGAAGCAGGGCTGAAGGCATCTCTCTGTCCCCCTCTATCTTCCCCTTTTCCTCTCAATTTCTCTCTGTCTCTATTATATATATATATATATATATATATATATATATATATATATATATATACATATATATATATGTCAGAAGATATGACATGTTTATATATATAAACATGTCAGAAGACTAAATAGTCGCTTAAGCCTGTCTATTGGAATCACTTACAACATTCAAAGCAGTAGTGAACAGTGATAATTCCAGAGCAGTATTACCTTCCTCTGAACTCTGGCATCAGAGATTACTAGTTGTGACCTTGGATAAATCAGTGAACTTCTTAGTGTTCTCTTCATCTCATTTATAAACTATGCTTTATGACAGGGACTAGCTTGTGACACCGTAGCTGACCCAACATGGATAAGATTTTTGAATAGTGCACAGTAACAGTTTCATCAGTGTTAGAGATATTATTATTATTGTTATTATAACATTGTTAACTGCTCTACAGAAATTAGGGATCTGATTGGACACATCTCTGAAGAAACGGGGATAATGATGAGTGCTAAGAGTGTGGCCTGGCTGTAGAAGAATTCTTGAGTTGTCGGGTGGGCTGCCAAGGTAGTGGGTGGCATGGTGGGCTGGCAAGGTCTCCCACCTGCTTTGGCTTCTTTGTCATGTTCCCTGCCCAGTCTCCAGGCTGATTCTTACCACAGTAGAGGAAGCCTCAGTGCTGAGGCATCTTCCTCTCTTTTCTTCTGTGCCAACTCCTTTCCCTTGGACTCTTAGCTAGAAACAGAAAGACAGAGAGAATGAAAGGCACACAGCACAAGACTTCTTTCAGTGAGGTAGAGTCTTGCTTGGAACTTGGGCCATACTCCTAGAAAATATCTCACGATCTAAGTGAGCTACTTTCTACCTGAAAAACTCTGCCCATAGTGGTGAAGCCCTGGTAGGGGGGAAATTACATGGTACAGAGCAGGAATTAATAATTCCATAATTCATGAAACCAGATTCAATTCTATTGCCTTGAAGTTCAGATGGACCTGTTTGGCAAAATGATGTGACAAGAAGAGAGAGAGAGAGAGAGAGAGAGAGAGAGAGAGAGAGAAAGGCTTGTGGACTCTGGACTCAGAAGTCTGCTGAAATCCCTTTCTTTATTTGGGCTTCCTGTACAGTGACAGAAATCACAAGGCATGAAGGGAAAGTTTCAGTTTGGGAGAAACTTGAGACTTTTCCATCTTTGCCAAAACAAACTCATTTGGACACATAAAAATTGATTTTGAAATTTTAAAATAAAAGCTAGAGCCAAACAAGATGCAGTGTGGCTAAGGAAGAAGTAACTCACTGGATGGATGATAGCTCTGTCTGCTCAATCTTTGAACAATATACTCAGTTCTTTCTTCAGTGCCTAGTGCTGCTTTGGCAGCCCAGTTATGTTCTATTCTATGTGCAAAATGAGAATTGCCCCTCTCTCTCTGTATCTCTCTCTCTCTCTCTCTCTGTGTGTGTGTGTGTGTGTGTGTCTCCCTCTCCCTGCCCCTCTTTAAAAATGTTTTTTATTATCTTTATTTTTGGGGTATTTCTCTCCCTCTCCGGTGGGGTGGTCTCCAGGGGAAAGGTAACGGGCTGGTTCTTTCTCGCTCACGACAGGGGTGACACGAAGTAAAAGACACCAGGGGACTCTTAGCATGCCTAGAATCTGAGTCCTAGAATCCCAGAATCCTAGAGTCCGTTTATTAGCAAAGTGGACATGAATTAAATAGAAAAGCAATGAAGTTAATTGTTGTTGAGATATGACAGAAATTACAGGGCTCTTAACTGTCAGCATGCCCCTAAGGTAGGGGGCTGGTATGACAGGAATTGATGAGATACAAGACAGTTATTCTCCATGACACAAGCAACTTAATTATCCAAAGGTTTTTGAGAGAAGCATAGGGGTTAAACCTGTAGGGTGAGACAGAAAGAAGATGGATATCAAAAGGCCATATAGTTTGGAATTTCTCTTGTCTGAGGTCTGAGGTGTGTGATGAAGTGTGTGATAAGGTGTGTTCTTCTGTGATAAGAAGGTGACTTTGAATAAGTGAATCTGTGGCCATGTGGCCTGCAGTTAATGGAGGGAAGTACTGGAGTTACTGTGGGCTTGAGAGTCAAGAAGGAAAGAACCAAGTCTGAGCTTCCCCCCTTATGCTCACCTTGGTTGAGAGAGACTTACCAAGAGGTTATCTTCTCAGACCTCCATGCAAGGATGGGGGTGGTTCTCCCTAAGCTCCATCAGGCTTACACATGGTCCCAACACTTTATTTTTTAGTTATTTGACAGAGACATCCAGAAATTGAGAGGAAAGGGGGTGATAGAGACTGAAAGAGAGAGACACCTGCAACACTGCTTCACTTCTTACAAAGCTTTCCTCCTGCAGGTGTGGACTAGGGGGGACAGACCTATGTCCTTTTACACTATAACATGTGATCTCAACCAGGTGCACAACCACCCATCCCATCTCCCTCTCCTCCTTCTCCCTTACCCTCTCCTTCTTCCCTCTCTCACCTTCTTTCTCTCTCCCTCTTTTTGTTCTCCCTCTCTACCTCTCCCTCCCTTTTCTCTCTCCTTCCCTTTTTCTCTTATTCTCTCTTCTCCCTCTCTCCCCTCCCTATCCTCCTCCTTCCTTCTCCCTCTTCCCTTTCCCTCTTTTCCAATCTCTCTCCCCTCCCCACCCACCCTGTCCTCCTTCCTCTCCTTCCCTCATGTCTGCATGCATGTGTACATGCATAAACACAGAGATGTAGTGCTTTTTGCTGGCAATCAACTCTTCTTACAACCTCAGGCTTCCAAATGATTTTTAAGTTTTAGTGTGTTTTTTGGCAGAGGATAGATTTATGCACTTTGAATAAAGGTAGCAGGATCTAAGGCACTAAGCAGAAGCTGTGTGAAGTCTGAAGGGACACAGTTACAGACCTTTGTGCTCTCCTCTTACTGAAGAGGAAAGGGTAGCTAGTTGCATGAGGCTGGAGGAGGTACAGGGATTTGATGGAGGACAGGAGAGCTGTCACCTGCATTGCCACACAGGGTGCCCAGCTTAACCCATCTTTCTTTGGCAACTGTGCCCCAGTGAGAAAAGCTTGCAGTCCATATGTTGAGTGGGCACCGTGCCATTCTGAAAGGCGTGACTGTCGACAAGAAGGAGACCATGTATGAGCATCAAATGTGTTTGTTGTGGGAAGGACTCTAGGCCAGGAATATTAAAATAACTGTCTGTCCTTAGCACTAGCACATATGGTTAAGGAGATATGCTATAATGACTCACATCAACTTTGGAAAAATATATATAGAATACACAACCATATTAAGTGAATTTCTAGTGTTGATAAACTGAGTCTGAGTTTGCACAAAGGAAGGTTGTGGAGAGACACCCAGTGATAACAGGCCCTTTCCTAGATATTAAATAGATCTTAATAAAGACTAGATTCACATATGATTAATTCCCCTCGATTGATGAGCACACTTAGGGGTCCAGGGAGATATTTGCTGTGAGGTCCTTGGGTATTTTATAACACGATTTGGAAAGCAAATGGGAAAGAATACGCTCATTTAATATTTCAATTCCAAAGAAATTAAATTAATTTTAGTCCTGTTAGTTCAACTATTGTTTCTGCTACAGGAACCATTTGTTTAAAAATCACTACAGGGCTTTCAATGACGTTGTCCTGGCATTAGTATCAAGTCGTTTTATCTCTTCTCAGCTATCTAAATGAATAGTGCATCTTCTTATGTAGAAAAAGTCACCATACATGTACTGACAGGTATTTGTATGTTTGTTGGCTGTGTAAATATCAAAAGCCATAATGCATGTACTGACATGTATTTATATACTTGTTGGCTGTATAAACATCTAGAAATGGGGCTGCTTCAGTTTGCAAGCATCCATACATTCTAAACAATTTGTTTAATTTCTTGGGACCTTGGCTTCTTATGCTGCAAAGGATGCTGGTTTCAGAGGAAAAAGAGATACATATTAGATTTGATAGTTATCCACAATTTATTTACACTTATACTTGTATGTGTACACACACACACACACACACACATACACACATACACACATATTTTCCTCAAAACACTCACAACGTTAGCGTTTGACATTTTGAAGTTTAAGGTGGTATATATAGTTTGTCTCTAGCTCTAGTAATTTGAACTCTTAGGGCTATGACCTAAGAAAAATATGTATCTCTCTCACAAACACACACATTAAAGAGCTGACCCACTAAGGAATGTGGCTTCCTATGATCATGCTACTTAAGTATAAAAAAAAATCTTTTATTGTACTTTATATTTCTATTTATGTTTGGTTTGTACTAGGGAGAAAGAGATAGAGAGAGAGAGACAGAGACAGAGGCAGATGCTCTGTGGAATTTCCACAGTGCTGTCTGTGGAATTTTCCCCAGAGTCATTGCACCCTTGTGGTGCTGGGACTCCAACAGCAGCCTCACTCACGTGCCCACAGCTGACCTATCTCTTAGATCCTCAAGTATCTGTTTGTTACTGCCTGCTTTTCCTGACTAATAAAAAAATCCCATGAGAAGAACTCCCTGAAAACAACTATAGTATCATTATTTTTTCCAAAGTACCTGATAAGAAAGATGCCAGGACTGGCTTCCCCACTCAGTGGCTATGGAGGGGGTGGAAGAGAACAAACAAGGCTCCTCAGTGTGTCCCTTAATAGCTGCTGTCTGGGCTGCATCAGCCTTAGTGAAAAAGGACCCTGGTCTACATCAGCTGCCCCGTTTGAAAATACATATCTTTCTGATATAGCCATTCCTACATAAAGTGTGAAGAAGTATATTTTTAGGAAGCTTTAATATCGATCTTGCTCTGTCACATACACACCAAGTTAAAAAGAGAGAGATTGCTTTGCAAACATAGCCTCATGGCAAAGCCCTCAGCTTCCTCTGCCAAGCAGATGGCCTCCCTGAAGTCCTGCTCTTCATAGAATCATGGAGATGGAGCTGGCCCTACCCCAGATCAGGAATCAGGCTAAGGGGGGTGTGACTTAAAACCAGCATTTTGCCCAAGCTGCCCAGGTGAGTTGGAACACTCCACTGTGGTGAACAAACAGTGCTTCTGACGTGGATTCTCTGCTAGTGTTATCACTCATAGCTTCTGTGATACCTGTGAGCTCTGCAGTGGTAGCCAACTTCAGTTCTATGGCAACCTGTAGCTGGATAAAAGCTTGCCTAACCATCCCGATATGAGACTCAGTGAGTGAAGGGACAGTCATCAGAAGTTTGAGCCAGGCAATATACGAAGAACTACATATTATTGTGATTGCAGGCTTCACTTTTGCACAAACTGTACAGCTATGTCTGGAAATGAAAATGGAATTTAATATATTTATTTATAAACACCAACCTTTTAATTTTTTATATTTATTTATTTTCCCTTTTGTTGCCCTTATTGATTTTTTAATTTTTTTATTTATTAAAAGGAAACATTGACAAAACCATAGGATAAGAGGGGTAAAATTTTGCACAATTCCCACCACCAGACCGCCATATCCCATCCCATCCCCTGATAGCTTTCCTATTCTTTAACCCTCTGGGAGTAAAAAGGACCCAAGATCATTGTGGGATGCAGAAGGTTGAAGCTCTGGTTTCTATAATTTCTCCTCTGCTGAACATGGGTGTTGACAGGTTGATCCATACTCCCAGCACCTCTCTTTCCATAGTGGGGAAGGGCTCCGGGGAAGTGGAACTCCAAGGCACATTGGTGAGGTTGTCTGTCCAGGGAAGTCTGGTCGCATCCTGCTAGCATCTGGAACCTAGTGGCTGAAAAGAGAGTTAACATACAGCCAAAGAAATTATTGAACAATCATGAACCTAAAGGCTGGAATACTGCAGATGAAGTGTTGGGGGAGGGGTCTTCCATTTTGTAGACAGCTAGTAGGCATATTTTAGTTATATTTAAAAGGGCCTGAACTATACTAGTGTTTTGTTTTTATTTTGTTTTTTCCTGAGCCAGAAATCTGATATGCCGGTGGATCCAAGTTATTGTCTGGGGAGATGATATCATGGTTAGAAAAAGGACCAGAAAGCTGGATCAGGGAAAAGAGTAGCTCCCTAATATGGGAAAGGGGTATAAATATTGTTGACTGTAAACCCCATCAATTTGATGTGATCTGGAGCCCATAATTAGCTTAGGAGCCTGTGTGACTTCTGCATTCCTATAGATCTGAGCTCACATTCTGTGGTCCTGAGTAGGAACATTCCAAACTGCCCCAGTATTGACCCATCTTCCTAAGTTGTAGCATAGCATATGTTGTCCATCCTCTCTTTGGAGGATGGAACATTCTCTACCATTATTGATCCAAGTTGAGGGCAAGTTCCTATGGGGGCCCACAAAGAGGTCTATTTTGTTGTTCCTGATAGAGATGACTGGTAACAATGGAGAGAGGGATTTATTCGAGTTCTAGGCCCATTAAGTCTCAGGATTCCCTGATTAGGGCCCAGCTGATAGAATGGCCTGATAGTGACTAAAGAGTGATCCTTAAAGTATGCCAGTCTCTTGCCCTTATTAGCTTTTGCAGTCCTTGCTTTGATAAGGCTAGCTTTGGAGTAAGTGAGAGAACTGTAATCGGAAGTAGGTGAGGAGGGTATCTAAGTGGACATTATTTCATTATGAACTTTATACTGACTCTCTACAGACTATTGTGTATTTTTGCTTTCAGGTATATATTTTGCCCTAATTTATGGATACATGCGAACATATGCTCTATTTAACGGGAACTGGCCTATATGTAGGTTTTGGGACTTTTAGGAAGTGAACCTCCTGGAATGGAATTAGAGAATACCATGAAAGGAAAGGTCTCACCTGAGTAATGAGGGTGAAGGGTTGACATTCCATGCCTGATGTCTCTGTACACAGTCTGAGGTGACGCATGCTGAGATGGTACTCCTTGCATTGATTAAGTTGGAATCGGTGGATGCAATATCATTTGGTATGACTTGAGAGAGTCAGGGCAGTGAGCATACAGGGCAGTGAGCCCCACCCCAGAGGTTTCAGGATTGGGAGAAATGTAGGCTCTATAGAGGAAAAGGAAGATTCCTGTTGCCTTTTTAAAAATTTTTTTATTTATAAAAAGGAAACACTGGGGAGTCGGGCTGTAGCGCAGCGGGTTAAGCGCAGGTGGCGCAAAGCACAAGGACCGGCATAAGGATCCCGGTTCGAACCCCGGCTCCCCACCTGCAGGGGAGTCGCTTCACAGGCGGTGAAGCAGGTCTGCAGGTGTCTATCTTTCTCTCCTCCTCTCTGTCTTCCCCTCCTCTCTCCGTTTCTCTCTGTCCTATCCAACAACGACGACAACAACAATAATAACTACAACAATAAAACAACAAGGGCAACAAAAGGGAATAAATAAATAAAATAAATATTTAAAAAAAACTTAAAAAAAAGGAAACACTGACAAAACCATAACACAAGAGGGGCACAACCTTGCACAACTCCCACCATAGAAGAACAAGAGAACTACACAGTTGTAATGTAGAATGCCTACACATTAGTGCTCAAAATCTGATCTCTGGTGATGTGGTGAAAATGAGGAGAAAGAGGGAATGTGTAGGGATCACCAGCACCCTGCTAGGTTTAGAGATGGCCGCCCCATCTCTGCATTCTGTAAGGCTCCTGCTAAAACCTGTCCCCTTCATGAAAAGTCATGACCAGGAGCTGCAATTTCTACTTTTGCTGGAGCAACACCTATAAGGAGGAAAATGCAAATGTGTGATGCTTTATAAGGTGCTGAGAGAGGAGCTGTTGTAGAGTTCCTTGGGAGCTTAAGATGAAGTGACCGTGGGGGCCACAGACATGAGGATCTTCACTCCCTGCATAAGAGCTGAGATTTGGGGAAGTGATGTCATTACTCTGACATCTATTTCCTGGGTGTTGTGGAGAGATGTATGGTGTTTCATAAATTGACAAATGTCAGTATTAGTGATTATTCATGTCTACTTGGGTAGGGTTTATTTCACTATGGAAGGGACTTCGGCAACTTTGTCATACTCTTTGATAGTCCACCTGCATGTTATATATTTTGAAGAAATAAATGTTATAAACTTTTATGAAAAATGGATGTAATCATTTGTGTAAAAAGGTTTCTTTCTGAGGTGTGTATTAAAAGTATTGATGTAGTGCAATGCTATGTAGGAAGCCTGGCAGATAGAGAGCAAAGCTTAAGGGTAAGTAACCCAAATTCGTGCCAACTTGGCACCATCAAAATTATTAACATTTTTAAAAAATTTATTCTGTTTATGAGATATGAAAAAGAACTTCAATGAGGCAGAGTGAAGGGAAGAGAGAGAGAGAGAGAGTTGAGAGCATGATTCTATGTACATGCAGTGCGTAGTATCAAACTGGGAATCTCAGGCAAGAAAGTCAGATATTCTGTTTCTCCA
The DNA here is from genome assembly GCF_950295315.1 of Erinaceus europaeus. Taxonomy (NCBI): domain Eukaryota; kingdom Metazoa; phylum Chordata; class Mammalia; order Eulipotyphla; family Erinaceidae; genus Erinaceus; species Erinaceus europaeus. The sequence continues at coordinate 36,070,814 of NC_080179.1, forward strand.
GCTTCAAGGTACTTTGTTGCCTTTTATTTATAATCAGACCTAACACTCTCAGTGGGTGAAAGAAAGTATGTCAGGAAATGAAAGATTAAACACTCTGACTGGGTGGGACTCATATTTGAGTGTCAAAAATCAGTACAATCCATTAGTTTGTATTAAACGTATTTGTGGTTTCACCTGTATTGTATGTTCTTAGACACCAGCCGCCAAGATTCTGGAATACTGGAGGAGATGGTCTATAGGGTCAATCTGCACCTGACTTCTCTTGAGTCCTGGGATCACAGAGATAGTGTCTCTATGACTTCTTATTAGTGATACAAACAGGGTGCTTCTGTTAATGACTCACACAGACAGGGAAATGTTCAAGAAATGTGCTCTAGGTTTCTTCTATGCTTTCCAAGATTGGGGGGAGAAGTTTGATGTTTAAAGTTTTCCTTTCTTTTTTCCTTCCTTCCTTCCTTCCTTCCTTCCTTCCTTCCTTCCTTCCTTCCTTCCTTCCTTTCCTTCCTTCCTTCCTCCCTCCCTCCCTCCCTCCCTTCCTTCCTTCCTTCCTTCCTTCTTTCCTTCCTTCCTTCTTCCTTTTTCATTGAGGAGGTTAATGCTTTACAGTGAATCATTGCCAGCTGGTATTTTAAATGATATAGCTAATTGTTTGGAAGTGACTTAATTATGCCAAGAAATCTTTGAGGATTCTAGAAAATAGATACAGAATGTGATATATGGAATCACTGCTGAAAGGTCATTTAAAGAAAAGTCAGGGGTAGGTGGGCAGTAGTGCAGTGGGTTTAGCACACATAGTACAAAGTGCTAGGACTGGCACATGGATTCCAGTTTGAGCCCCCAGTTCCCCACTTGCAGGGGGGTTGCTTTATAAGTGCTGAAGCAGGTCTGCAAGTGTCTGTCTTCCCCTCCTCTCTCTATTTCTCTCTTCCTATCCAACAACAACAGCAACAACAACAACAATTGAAAAAAAAAGAAAACTCCACAGATAATTCATTTGTTCTACTCATACTAGAACCACTAAATATTTAAGATAGTTTTTATTACAATGCCTGATTTATAATCTCTTTATTTTACTTTGCATATGACTAAGAAATTATACCTGGTTTCTGATTGCCATGGAATGAAAGAAAATGTTAATGGCTTTTGACAAATATTTACAAATAGGGTTTCTGATCTTATAAACTTGTGAATTATCATAAATATTTTTCACTTGTAGAAAATGGAGGGTATCAGTGAAAATTCTAGGCATATCCATGTGAAAGCAGAGAAACTCAATTGCTAAGGCTGAAAAATATAGTAGCTTATCTTTGTAGAAGGTTATGTGGTCTCCTTATAAATACATCAGCTGCAAATGACCACAGGGAGTAGGTGGTGTGCTCCCAGAAGGATAGAGAACAGGGAAGTTTCCAGTAGAGGAAGTGAGATACAGAGCTCTGCTGGTGGGAACTGTATGGAATTGTACCCCTCTCATCTCACAACCTTGTCAATCATTATTCAATCACTAATAAGACAAAATTAAATAAGTAAATAAATAGAAGAAATGTGAAAAACCAAAAAAAAAAAAAAGAAAGTAGGTGATAACTGAACTATAGGAATGGGATCTCACAAGCAGAATTCATAGAAAGGACAAATACAGTGCATCATTTAAAACATGTGCATGTTTGTGAGTCATATAGCATGAGAAAATGATAGCTTATCAGAATAGTTTTTCACTATAGTAAAAAAAAAAAATCACCTATCACAATGTATATTAACCCAAACCTAAACAGCAAGCAATTCAATAGCATTTAAAGGCTTCAAAAATGTCATGAAAACCCCTCATTGTCTTTGACTTGTTCTGCTGTCTCACGTGTCAGTCTTAGCTGGAGCCTGGCTTTCCTTGCAGTTACAAGGGAACCTGGTTCTCTGTGTCAGCTGACCCCAACAGCCTTATTTCCAGTCAACAGCAGTCAGAGGCAAAACAGGGATGCAGAAGTCACATAGGCCCCTATGCTGACTATGGGCCCCAGATCACATCAAATCAATGGGGTTTACAGTCAATGAACGATATTTTTACACATTTCCCATATTTGGGAGCTACTCTCTTCCCTGATCCAGCTTTCTGGTACTTTTTGCAGCCATGAAATCATATCCCCAAACAATAACTTGGATCCACCTGCATATCATATTTCAGGGTCAGGGGAAAAAAACCCTAGTATCGTCACAGGCGCTTCAGAATATAAATATAAAATAGGCCTACTAACTATCTTCAAAATGGAGACCCAAAATCTTCATATGCACTATTCCAGCCTTTAGGTTCATGATTATTTAACAATTTTTTTGGATTTATATGGTAACTCTTTTTTTAGCCACCAGGTTCCAGATGCTACCATGATGCCAACCAGACTTTCCTGGACAGATAAACCCACCAATGTGTCCTGGAGCCCCGCTTCCCCAGAGCCCTCCCCCACTAGGGAAAGAGAGAGGCAGACTGGGAGTATGGATCAACCTGTCCACACCCATGTTCAGCAGGGAAGCAATTACAGAAGCCAGACCTTCCACTTTCTGTACCCCATAATGACCCTGGTTCCATACTCCCAGAAGAATAAAGAATAGGAAAGCTATCAGAGGAGGGGATGAGATATGGAGTTCTGGTAGTAGGAACTGTGTGGATTTGTACCCCTCTTATCCTATGGTTTTTGTCAGTGTTTCCTTTTTATAAATAAAAATTAAAAAAAAAAAAGAAAAGAAAATACTAACAGAGAAAGAAGAGATGGGCAGTGAGATAGCTCACTTGGGTAGTGTACTGCTTTGCCATGTATGAAACACAGATTTGAGCCTGGTGCCACTGCATCAAGGAAGCTTTGGTGCTCTGGTATCTCCCTTTTTAATATATAATTTTTAATTACTGGTGTAACATTGATTTACAAGATTATAAAGTAGTAGGGATGTAACTCTGCACTGTTCCTGCCACCAGAGTTCTGTGTCCCCCATTCCCTCCGTTGGAAGCTGCTGTAGTTCTCCCAGTAGTTCTACTGCTACAACTATCTATCTATATTTATACATATCTGCCCATTTTTCCCTATGTTCCTGCCTTCTTTTCCTTTCTAAGTCGCACCTACAGCCTTTACTACTTCTGAATGTCCTTCATCTTTTCCTCTTCTCTTTTCTGGTCCTTATGGAGTTGGAGTTCAGAACCCAATACTCATCTTCCTCTACATTTCTGTCCCTACAACAACAACAAGCATTCGACTTCCAGAGGCTACCAGAGCTTGTCATATACTTTAGAGAATAAATCTGAATTTTCCTTTTTAGTTGAAAAACAAAACATTAAACTGAATTTTGGGGGGTGTCCCTTTAAGGTCATAGGAAGTACATTTTCTCTTTCTTGAAATGTCTTTTCCAGTTCCAAGACCTTTATAACTTGGAGACAATCCAAAGATTGATTTGAATACAGTGGACTTTTGACTTTAGTGCAGAAGGGGAAGACTTCAGACGCTGCAGGAAGGAAGACTGCTCCAGGGCTGCCTGGCCCCCACCTGACCCTTTATTGGTGGTATGGTCTTGAATATGTTCATCAGCCATCAATCTTTTTTCTTATTTGCAACATGGAGTTAAAAATAGAAGCTATTTTGCCTTGATGATAAAAATTATTAGACCGAGAACTGTGTTTGTTATTAGGAAAGGGCTCAACACATCTTAGCTAATATTGGTTTTCTTAATCTCCTGTATAGGTTTATTATTGAAATAATCATGAAAGCTGGACTAATAGGAATACTTCACAGTGATCTGAGAACTAAAAGGTGATGTAAATCATGTGACTTGTACATGAGTTTCTTACCAAAAATACATGAGGTAAATATTGCTATCACCAATTTATGAACTAAAATCTGGAGATTATTGGCAATATCCTATTTCTCATAACTAGTAGATGAACTAAAAAATTTAACTCCTAAATATCTGATTTTAAAAGTTTATACTCATTCCCTGTTCCATAATATAAATTTATTTTTGTCCTTTGGTTGGCTTTGTTTAAATTGATCTAATAATAATCGACAAGACAGAGATAAGAGTGGTACAATTCAACACAATTACCACCACCAGAGTTCTGCATCCCATCGCCTCCATTGGACACTCCCCTATTCATTATAGCTCTGGGAGCATGGACCAAGATCATTATGGGATGCAGAAAGTGGGAGTTCTGGCTTCTGTAATTGCTTCTCTGCTGGACATGTGTTGGCAGGTGGATCCACACCCCCAGCCTGTTTCTATCTTTCCCTAGTGGGGCAGGGCTCTGGGAAGGTGAGGCTCCAGGACATATTGGTGAGGTTGTCTGCCCAGGGAAGTCAGTTTGATGTCATGGTAGCATCTGCAACTTGGTGGTTGAAAAAACATTAAGATATAAAGCAGGACAAATCATTTAATAATCAGTACTCTAAAGGTAAGACTATAACAGATGAGATTTGAGGTCTTCATGTTGGAAGTCTCTTTTAGGCACATTCCAAGAGGCCCATGACTTTACTAATTTTTGCCTGAGCCCAACAGCTAACATGCAGGAGATGGTGTTAGAGTTTGAAAAAGGACTAGAAATTGGTATCTGGGCAGAAAGTAGTTCCCAAATAAGGGAAAACTATATCAATATCATTAACTGCAAAACTCATCAATCGGATCTGGGGCCCATAGTCAGCACAGAATCCTGTGTAACTTCTGCACCCCTCTGGTCTGAGCTCATATTCTGTGGTCATAGCAGGAACATTCTAGGCAGCACTCATTGCAGGGCCCATCTTCCTCAAATGGTAGAGTTTTGATAGAGTTTTACTGACATTTTGTAGAATCTGAACCCCATTTTATTTTTCTGTAATAGTTTGAAGGTTTATTTCTATTTATTTGATTTCTTTATTTCTAAACTGGAAAAGGTTAGAACACAACGCCAAAGCTTCCTTAGTGCGGTGGGGACCATACTCCAGCCTGGGCTGCACATCTGGTAAAGCAGCACACTATCTGAATGAACTATTTCACCACCCCCAGTTATTTTTTATTGTTATTCTATGTTATTTTATCCTTTACCAGAGCACTGTAAAACTCCAGCTTCTGGTGGTGCTGGGGATTGAACCTCAGACCATTGGTACCTCAGGCATCAAAGTCTCTTTGCATAACCACTATGCTGTCTCCCCTGTCCAAATCACTTTCAAGTGAAATAATGAAAAACAAAGATGTAGATCAAAGGTTGAAAACTCTGCAGTGCAGGCCATTTCTAGTATGGATGTGTTTTATAGAATTTTCATTTGTCTGAACTAGGTGCCAACAATGGAAAGTGTAACTATTCACCCTAAGATTGTAGGTTTCCATTGAAGGGAGTTGTGGCATCTGTGATTTCATATGCTCACACAGAACTCACTGCAGCTGAGTTGGATCAGCCTTCCCTGAATGGAGGCACACCAATGCCTGCCCATCCCCATGGGCACTCTTCTCTTGTTTGTTTCCACTATCAACTATTTCCTGTAGGAATTTAATTTGAACCCTGTTATGGCCTGTGAAACTGGTTTCCCAATATGACTTACTTTTTTCTTTTATAATTGAGGGTTTTAATGCTTAACAGTGAAGTCATTAGCATGTGCATACAATGTTATGCAATAGGTCCCCAAAGTTTTCTTCCTTCTTCCTCCTGCCTCCCTCTCCTTTGGTGCAATAACCCATGTCCAGTCCATGTTTCACCTTGTGCTCTCCCTCCATTTCCAGAGTCCTTTGCCTTGGTGCAATAACCCATGTCCAGTCCGTTTCACCCTGTGCTCTCCCTCTCTCCCCAGAGTCTTTTCTTTGGTACAATACACCAGGTCTTGCAGGAGAATAATTAAAATAACTTCCTATGGTTAGTGCATCTGCTCTTTTATGTGCTTGACTCCAGTTGAACCCCAGGCACAATCTTTGGAGTTGCTATGACACTGTGGAGAGTTTAGGTGCTGTGCTGTCTCTTCCTATCTGTTTCCCTGTTGCTCTCTCTTACTAGCTACAAAAAGTCAATTCAGGGAGATGAAACCTTAAATGATAGCAACAAAATTCCTATGCTTTCCTTCAGCATTTTTTACTTAAAAAATAATAAAACAACTTTCCACTACCTTTTCTAATATAGACTCAATATACTGCTGTCAGCAAAACTCTATTCCCTTGTTTTGGCCTGAGAGCTGATGAGCTTATCGTGAGTGTGGATCTGAGCAAAGGCCTCAGTGAGGGGCTTCCACCATACCCTGCACTTGCTCAATAGTGGGATCTGATTTAGGGGCATGAACAGCCAGCTTTGGAAGCATATCCCTGAAAAAGCACAGTTCCTTGACACCATACCGTGTTTCTGAGCCATTGGGTCATTCTCTCAGTGAGTTCAAATCTGAGCACATGCATCATTCAGAATGAAGGAAAGAGCTTGAAAAAAGCCTTCCTCCAGAACCAGCATATGCATGAGGTAATGTGTGGGCAGGGGGTCAAGACTCAGACTTCCAGAGAGCTTGGCAGAGATGTGGAGAGGAGGATCAAGAAGTAGGAGTTTCTTTTCAAGCCTAAAGCTTCTGTGCCAGTGTTACAGAAGACACTGTTGCCTTTGTGTTTTTGACCCCTCAACTGAGAAACTGGTACTTGTTTATTCGAGGAACATTGATGTGACTCTTTTTAGGGAAGCACAAATTGCAAAAGTTCACATCTCCAAAGAGATAGGGGTTGATGTCAAAGAATCTTGTCCTTTATTAAATTATTATCTACATTCTTTTTCAGTAAGGAAGTTTCTCTGAGTTGTTTAGGGCATAGCCGTAATAATGAAAATTACAAGCAGATGAAAAAAGAAAGACTTAAAAGAGTTGTCACACTTTCATAGCAGTCATGGACTGACCCAAGTCCAGCTGACTCTTCTCTCCTAAGTTTATCAGAAGATGAAAATAAATAAGTATTGTGCCTCAGTTCTGCTGCAGTTGACTGGCCCAGCTGGTATTTTAACATATTTTAATAAAAACAGGTGCACCAAAATGAAGAATTTGAATTATAGAATCTGAATAAAAGTTCACAAGACATCAAGTGCCTTGTTGATGTTTGCGACAGAAACAGAAACTGCTGGCCAGGGCATGAAGAAAAGGAAAACCGTTATACTGTCTGTGGAAATGACAATTGCTCCAATCCCTATGGAAAGCAATAAGTACTGACTTATTGGATGCCGATGACCGGGGAGAGAAACACCGCATGTCTGGTCCTCGGGTGAGATGTCAGCCAATGGAATTCTTCTTCTTCATAGAGGGTTATCTGTGGAACAAGTGAAACTAGGAGGCAAGGACCAGGAAGAGAAGAATTGACATGAAAATATAGGGTGGTATTGCACCAGAACACAAACTAAGGAGGTGCATACACATTAGAACTCAAGGTAAAGTTCCTTGAACATCGAGGAATATTGGGAGAAAAGGAAGAGGTCAATAGACATGTAAGGATGAAGTCAGAGACAATGGCTTCTGTGTAGCAGCTAGAAGAGGTCTATTAAGAGAAGCACATAATAAGCAATTGGAGGCATTTGGAAAAGCAGCGGATTGGTGTACAAGAGAAACAGCATATTGAAGATAATCAGGCCATGAGATATCATAGCTGGAATGAGAGGCAAGAGCTTTAGAGAGGGCTTGTTCTTGTTTGGTTATCACATTCTGAATTTGAATTTCTCTAGAGGCAAGGACTGTCGAGAAATGAAAATAACAGCAGATGGAGAGTTAGAAGCAGCACTATAGTAAAATTTTCCAGTGACCCCAGTGGCCCTCCTGGGGTGCCAGGGGTCATGGATGATAAATATGAGAAATCTTTTGCCAGAAAAATATTCTCAGGTAGGGTTATATATCAGTGTGGAGTCCTTTTTGTAATGCCAGATAGTAGGGACTCCGTGGGCAAACACTACAAGAAGAAGAAGGGACTCTGTGGATTTTGTAAGACCAGTAATGGCATCCACCATAATAATCAATGGCTGTGAGGCAACTGCCTGAATTATCAAAAGGAAAACAGACATATGGACATCCAGCATTGAAAAAAAATTCTCTGTGACTGGAAGGGTGGGTGGCTTTGCCAGTGAGATATAATAGGTGGACAATTCAAATTTTTGTAAATATTAAGAAGGTTACTTACTTATTATAAGGTAGTTACTCCATTAACACTTTAGCCAACTGAATACTGGGGGGATTCCCCCTCTTTTTTATTTATTTAATTGTGCCTAAAGTTTTGATGCACAGTGAATACTGAATGAGAGTAATGTTCTAAATGGAACAAAAATATGTTGAATAGGTATGTCTATTACAGCAAAATAGGAGCAGTCTGTATTGGCTTTTAAGTTTTTGAGCTCTCTTTAGTATGAGCTGTAGTCTACATGAATTTAGAAAAGGTATTAACTGAGACAAAAACATATAGTTTTTTAACAAAATTGAGTAAGTGGGTGAATTTTAAGCCACAGGGGTTAACCTAGAGAGTCTGAATAGCAGACAGCTTAATTAAACCTGCAAAGGAGGAGCCAGTAAATTGCTCTCACTATGGCAGGGCAAGAGTTAAAAATTAAAAGGCTTGTAAAAGAGGAGGGAAGTATATAAAATTAAGGATATGAGTGATTTTAGGAGTCAGCACACACCCATGAATAAAATATATGAAAAGGAAGCTTTTTTAGTTTAAAATCTTACCAATGAGCAGTTGGTTATTCATGTGAAGATTATATCTGTAATCATTTACTTATGAGGAAGAAAACTTGTACAAAGTTAGAAGTTCACTAGAATTGATGACTCAATGGTTAGAATTGGCTTAAGTATCTTCATATGATTTTAGAAGGCCTTTTCTTTTTAATAAACAAGGAGGTATACCTGTTTATTAAAATATACCAGTATATTATAGAAAGTCAATACCTAATATGTTGACATGATAAAATGATTACTATTTCTTTAGCATGATTCTAAAATCACTTAAAAAATTTAAGTAAAATATTAAAACTTAGTTTGTTTTTAGGATATTTACTTATCACAAAGCTATCACACCCTTGGAGTGGCTAAGAGCAAGGGTGGGTACAAAATTTTATTAATAGATTTCACACTTTGATTTTGATATGTAACTTATAAGGCTAAGATAAACCTTATAGCTTAAATGTTTAAAATAATCTTTTACTTTTTTTTTTCCTCCAGGGTTATTGCTGGGCTCGGTGCCTGCACCATGAATCCACCGCTCCTGGAGGCCATTTTTCCCTCCTTTTGTTGCCCTTGTTGTTATAGCCTCCTTGCGGTTATTATCATTGCCATTTTTGATGTTTGTTGTTGGATAGGACAGAGAGAAATGGAGAGAGGAGGGGAAAACAGAGAGGGGGAGAGACATGCTTCACCGGCTGTGAAGTGACTCCCCTGCAGGTGGGGAGCCAGGGGCTCGAACCAGGATCCTTATGCCTGTCCTTGTGCTCTGCGCCACATGCACTTAACACACTGCGTCACTGCCCCACCCCCATAATCTTTTACTTTTACATCTCTTTGAAATAATAATATTAGACTGAATAATTTTGTTAAATCAAGAATTGCCAAACATTAAATCTTTTATCAGGCCAAGGAACACCATGTTTAATTTTTCCCTGGCAAGGGCCACTGCTCTACCCAGACTGGTTCATTAGAAAGCCAGTCCAAGCAGTGAGTTTTGTTACAAAGAGTGGCAGTTACTATTTGGGGTGCTAGTCAGATTTAAAAGTCTCACGGGAGTGAGAGTGATGCCCTGCAGAGGTGTCTGAGCATATTACCACCTCTAGAGATTCCAGAAAATCTCTACCTAATAAGTTGGTGCTGATATCAGTTATCAAAAGACGAAAGCGTCCAGTAGTCCTGTCTGGATCTTCCCACACAAAGGAATTTCATGTTAAGAAGTCTTCTGTCAGACCTTGCACGCCATGAAGGCATGATCCTGGAAGAAGTTCCCGGCACTGAAGAACCTCTGTCTCAAAATGATTCTGTCTGTTCCAGTATCAATCAAACACTTAAATGGCATTTTTCATTCCATATAGTCAAAACTGGGTGACCTCGTTCTATAACAGGGGTAGTCCACAAAATTTCAGGCTCTGAATCTGCACCTTCCACTTGTCCTAGCCAGCTGCCTTTACATTGGGAGTTCCCATACACTGAGCGCTCCCCCTCCTGTTCACTCCATTCTACATGGAGTGGAGGGTGGGGTGGCGAATTGGTTCCCAGGCTGGGCCTTCGTTTACGTAAAGAAGGTGCCTTGTCAAATGAGCAATCTGCTCAGCTCCCCCTTGAGAGCAGGGCTGAGGGATGCCCCATGTCTAGTGTAAATCTTTGTCAAGGTCAGGTAAAGTTGTGCCATCTCTGTGAGTCAGGATCTTTAAAGCAAATTTAGCTTAAAACACACAGTCTTGGTAAAAGAAAACTTTAGCCTTTGAAAAATGGCTTGAATTCCTGGCTCACAGCAGCTCCCCCTGCCCAAGGAGGGGGAGTGTCCAGGGGAATGATTGAATGAAGTCTTCTCCAATCTCTGGAGCAGAAGCTCTGTGACGTTATTAGCTGAGTGGGACAGAAGGGGAAGCGAGGCTGCTGCTGGCATGGAGAAAGATTTTTGGAACTTTGTTCTGGGCTAAGGTAACTTTAGATTTTTAAAGAAACTCTGTAAGGAGCAAAACATTAAATTACTAGAAAAAGTGTGTGCTAGTTCTGTGATTAATAGCTTTAAGTTAGAGGGAGTGTCCTGTTTTATTGATTTCTTTCTTTAAAGAATAGGTTGCTAGTGAGATAAGATCTATTTGACTCAATCTTGTTTAACTTGTTCTGAAGCTAGAGGCAGGTTGTTTTTCACCAATTCAGGACTGGAATGTTGCAACACAACAAGCTGGCTGTGCAGTTTCTAACAAGTTTCTTTAGTCTTAGGGTGTTTTTAAATCTTGTGCCATGCCATGAAGGATAGATATTGTCTAAGGCATGGATTTTAAGCAATGGAAAAAACCTCAATGCCTGGATGAACAGGACATTTTCTACAGGTAGGTTAAAGGAATTTTAGGGAAGCTAAATCACCCTCGCAGCCCCAGGGAGATGTGGGGGGGGGGGGAGAGGTAAAATTAGTGACTTGATCCTTTTAAATTTTCGCTGTTTCAGAGTCTGATTTAACACTTTCCTTAGGGAGGGAGGGCTTTGAGTGGCCAAGCGCCTGATGGAGGAAAGAGCAGGTTTTGTAGATTCTGCCTTTTCAGGCAGGGAACAAGTCTGAGATTGAGCTAAAAGAGCAATCTATTCTTTTAATTATTGAACAGCTGTTTCAAGACTATTTACAGGTTCACTTTCCGTGTCTGATCTGTCTCCCTCTATGGAGATCTGTGTTGGGGGGGGGGGACTGAGGGGCCCTGCCCTCCACTGGGTCTGCGGAGGGAGCATTACCTTCTTCTTTTTTTTTTTTTTATTTAAGAAAGGATTAATTAACAAAACAATAAGGTAGGAGGGGTACAACTCCACACAATTCCCAACACCCAATCTCCATAACCACCCCCTCCCCTGATAGCTTTCCCATTCTCTATCCCTCTCGGAGCATGGACCCAAGGTCATTGAGGGTTGCAGGAGGTAGAAGGTCTGGCTTCTGTAATTGCTTCCCCGCTGAACATGGGCGTTGACTGGTTGGTCCATACTCCCAGGCTGCCTCTCTCTTTCCGTAGTAGGGTGTGTCTCTGGGGAAGCTGAGCTCCAGGACATATTGGTGGGGTCTTCAATCCAGGGAAGCTTGGCCAGCATCCTGGTGGGATCTGGAACCTGGTGATTGAAAAGAGAGTTAACATACGAGGCCAAAAAAACTGTTGAGCAATCATGGGCCCAAAGCTTGGAATAGTGGAGAGGAAGTGTTAGGGAGGTACTCACTGCAAACTCTAGTGTACTTCTGCTTTCAGGTATATATTTTGCAGTAGTTTATGGATACGTGTGAACATAAGCTCTCTCTCACAGAAACTGGTATATATCTAGGTTATGGGACTTTGTTAGAAGGTGAACCACCTGAGATGAAATTAGAGTGTACTATAAAAGGAAAGGTCTCACCCGAGTAATGAAGCTGAAGGGTTGTCATTCCACACGTGAAGTCTCTGGACACAGTCTGAGGTTAAGCATGTTGAGGTGGCAATCATTGCATTGGTTAGGTTGTGATCGGTGGATGCAATATTATTTGGTATGGATTGGGAGACGCATACGGGAAAGTGGGCCCTATCCAAGGGTTCCAGGACTAGGGGAAGTAGGGGCTCTATAGTGGAGATGTGAGGTTCCTGCTGTCTTAGGGTTCAAAAAGACAATTGATAGTTAATGTTATCATCACATTATTTGGTAATTGGGTTAACTTTGAAAAGTCCTTTTGTTATGGTTTGCTGTACCGTATCCAGTATCTTGTATATAGCTGTGCTATTGGATGCTTCTAATCTACTTGGTCTAGGCTTTTGAGAGAGTCTGCATATCAAATACACAGCCTATATATTAAAAAGATTCAGATTGTGTTTTGAGAAACTTTGAGACGTACAACTGATTTTCCCCCTCTCATATTAATTAACTACTGATTTATATGTCTACATTTTGCTAGGAGTGCACATAAACACCATTCCCACCACCAAAAGACTGTTACCCATACCTCCCACACACTCCCACCCGCCACTGTCCCAGGAAGCTGCATGTCTACCCCTCACCACAGGGTTTTTACTTCGGTGCCCTACTTACAATTTGATCAGGTCCTGCTTTTAGTTTCCCTTTCAGATCTTCTTACTCAACTTCTGTTGATGAGTAGGATCATCCCATACTCATCTTTATCTTTCTGACTTAGTTCACTTAACATAATTCCTTCTAGCTCTGTCCAAGATGGGTCAGAGAAGGTGGGTTCATTGTTCTTGATAGCTGCATAGTATTCCATTGTGTATGTATACCACAGTTTTCTCAGCCACTCATCTGGTGTTGGGCACCTGGGTTGCTTCCAGGTTTTAGCTATTATAAATTATGCTGCTATGAACATAGGAGTACACACCTCTTTTTGGTTGAATGTTATGGAGTCCTTGGGGTATATCCCCAGGAGAGGAATTACTGGGTCATATGGAAGGTCCATGTCTAGCCTATTGAGAGTTTTCCAGACTGCTCTCCACAGAGGCTGGACCAAGTTACATTCCCATCAGCAATGTAAAAGGGTTCCTCTGTCCCCACAGACTCTCCAGCATTTGTTGCTGCTGTCCTTTTTGATGTATGCCATTCTTACAGAAGTGAGGTGGTTTCTTAGTGTTGTCTTAATTTGCATTTCTCTGACAATCAGTGACCTAGAGCAGTTTTTCATATGTTTGTTAGCCTTTTGGATCTCCTCTGTAGTGAATGTTTTGTTCATATCCTCTGCCCATTTTTGGAGGGGGTCATTTACTTTTTGGGGGCTAAGTTTGCTGAGCTCTTTATATATTTTAGTGATTAGTTTCTTGTCTGATGTCTGGCATGTGAAGATCTTCTTCCATTCTGTGAGGGGTCTCATTGTTTGTTTAATAGTTTCTTTGGATGTGCAGAAGCTTTTCAATTTGATGTAGTCCCATTGGTTTGTTTCTGCTTTAGTCTTCCTTTCAATTGGGTTTGATTCATCAAAGATGTCCTTGAGGTGTAGGTGGGAAAGTGTTTTACCAATGTTTTCCTCTAAGTATTTGATTGTTTCTGGTCTGACATCTAGGTCTTTGATCCATTTGGAATTTATTTTTGTTTCTGGTGAGATAAAGTGGTTCAGTTTCATTCTTCTGCATGTTAAAACCCAGTTTTCCCAGCACCATTTATTGAAGAGAACCTCCTTTTTCCATTTAATCCTTTGGGCCCCCTTATCAAAGATTAGATGCCCATAGGTGTTGGGATTTATTTCTGGGCTTTCAATTCTGTTCCACTGATCTGTTTACCTATTTTTGTTCCAGTACCGTGCTGTTTTGATGATGATGGCTTTATAATATAGTTTAAGGTCTGGGAGTGTGATGCCTCCATTTCTGTTTCTTTTCCTCAAGATTGTTTTGGCAATTCTAGGTGTTTTCAGGTTCCAGATAAATGATGGTAGTGTTTGTTTTATTCTCTTAAAGAAGCTTGGTGGAACTTTTATGGGTATTGCATTAAATTTGTATATGGCTCTGGGGAGAATATTCATTTTGATGATATTTATTCTTCCAATCCATGAGCATGGGATATCTTTCCATTTCTTGGTATCAGTTTCTATTTCCTTGAGTAGCGACTCAGTTTTCAGCATACAAGTCTTTCACTTCTTTGGTCAACTTTATTCCTAGGTATTTGATTGATTTTGCTGAAACAGTAAATGGGAGTGATTTCTGGATGTCTTCTTCTTCAGATTTAGTGTTTGCATAAAGAAATGCCACTGATTTTTGTACATTGATTTTGTAGCCTTGCTATATTGCCTAATAACTTCCAGTAATTTTCTGCTGGATTCTTTAGGTCTTTCTATGTATACTATCATATCATCTGCAAATAGTGAGACCTTGACTTCTTCCCTTCCAATCTGTATTCCTTTGATTTCTTTCTCTTGCCTGATTGCTATGGCAAGAACTTCCAATACTATGTTGAGGAGTAACGGTGACAGTGGACAGCCCTGTCTAGTCCCCGATCTGAGGGGGAATGCTTTCAGCTTCTGTCCATTGATTTTGATGTTGGCTGTAGGTTTGCTATATATAGACTCCACTATCTTGAGGAATTTCCCATCTATTCCCATTTTTTGTAGTGTTTTGATCATGAACGGGTGTTGGATTTTGTCAAAGGCTTTCTCTGCATCTATTGAGATAATCATGTGGTTTTTGGCTTTGCTTTTATTGATGTGGTGAATGACATTGATTGACTTACGGATGTTGAACCAGCCTTGCATTTCTGGGATGAATCCCACTTGGTCGTGATGAACAATCTTTTTGATATGTTGCTGTATCCGTTTGGCAAAGATCTTGTTTAATATTTTGGCATCAATGTTCATCAGAGATATTGGTCTGTAGTTTTCCTTTTTTGTTCTGTCCCTATCAGATTTTGGTATCAGGGTGATGTTGGCTTCATAGAAGGTGGAAGGGAGTATTCCTGTTTCTTCAGTCTTATGGAATAGCTTAAGAAGTATGGGTATTAACTGTTCCCTGAAAGTTTTGTAGAATTTGTTTGTGAAGCCATCTGGTCCAGGACTTTTGTTGTTGGGGAGATTCTTAATAACGGTTTCAATTCCTTTGTCTGTGATTGGTGCATTTACATTTTGTAGTTCTTCTTGGTTCAGTTTTGGAAGGGCATATGTTTCTAGGAATTGTTCCATTTCTTCCAGATTCTCTAGCTTGGTGGCATATAGTTCTTTAAAGAAGTTTCACAGAATTCTCCGGATTTCTGTGGTGTCAGTTGTGATATCTCCTCCATCATTTACAATTCTATTAATTTGAGTCTTCTCTCTTTTTTGTTTGGTGAGTCTGGCTAGGGGTTTGTCAATTTTGTTTAATCTTTCAAAGAACCAACATTTGGCTTCATTGATCTTTTGTATGGTTCTTTTATTTTCGATGTTGTTTATTTCTGCTCTAACTTTAGTGATTTCTCTATTTCTGGTTGCTTTAGGGTTCCTTTGTTCCTCTTCCTCTAAGACCTTGAGGTGTGCAGTAAGGTCGTTCATTTGAGCTTCTTCTTGGTGTTTAATATGTGATTGTAGGGCTATAAGTTTCCCTCTCAGTACTGCTTTAGCTGTGTCCCAAATGTTTTGATAGGTTGTGTCTTTATTTCATTAGTTTCCAGGAACATTTGAATTTCCTGCTTGAGTGAGTCTCTGACACAGTGGTTCTTAAGGAGCATGTAGTTTAGTTTCTAAATTCTGTGTCTTTTAATAATTTTCTGTTTGTTGTTAAATGTTAGTTTTACTCCACTGTGGTCTGAGAAGATACTTGGGATGATTTCAATGCTCTTGAATTCATTGATGCTGTCTTTGTGGCCTAACTTGTGGTCTATCCTTGAGTATGTGTTATGTGGATTTGAAAAGAAGGTATATTCCAGTTTTTTGACGTGGAGGAGTCTGAAAATGTCCAAGAGGTCTAGGCTGTCCATCTCTTCATTCAATTCTATTGTATTTGTGTTGGTTTTCTGCTTTGTTGATATGTCTAAGTGTGAGAGTGGGGTATTTAAGTCTCCCACTATTATTGTATTATTATTGATGTATTTTTGAAATTCTTTCAGCAGGTGCTTAATGTATTTAGATGGTTCCTCGTTGGGTGCATAGATGTTAATAATTGTTAAGACTTCTGGGATAATTGATCCTCTAATCATTATGTAATGTCCTTGCCTATCTTTTATTACTTTATTTAATTTAAAATCTATCGTGTCTGAGATGAGAATGGCTGTTCCTGCCATTTTTTATGGTCCGTTAGCCTGTATGACAGTTTTCCATCCTTTCACTTTAAGTCTGTGTTTATCTTGTTGTGACAGATGGGATTCTTGCAAGCAGCATATGGTTGGGTTATGTTTTCTGATCCATCCCCCCACCCTGTGCCTTTTGATGGGTGAGTTTAAGCCATTGACATTTATTGATATTATGGATTTAATGTATTGTAGTGCCATTGTTCTAAAAAAATTTGTTTGCTCTGATATATTGGAAATATTATAGTGATGTTCTTGTTTATAAGAGGTCTTTTAGTACCTCTTTCAGGGCCGGCTTGGTGATGGTTGCCTCCTTTAACTGTTGTTTATCTAAGAAGGTTTTGATCCCTCCATCTAGTTTGAATGAAAGTCTAGCAGGATATATTATCCTTGGTTGAAACCCTTTTTCATTCAAGGCTCGATAGATATCTTGCCATTCCTTCTGGCTTTTAGAGTTTGAGTGGAGAAGTCTGCAGATAATCTTATGGGTTTTCCCTTGTATGTGACTTTTTGTTTCTCTCTTGCAGCCTTTAGGATCCTTTCTTTATCCTTACTTCTTCTCATTGTGACTATGATGTGTCTTGGTGTCTTCAGGTCTGGGTTGATTCTGTTTGGTACTCTCTGGGCCTCTTGCACCTTGATATCCTTTCTGTTATTCAGGTCTGGGAAGTTTTCTTGTATTATTTCCTCTAAGAATGTTTGCTTCCCCTTCCTCTCTTTATTCCTCTGGCAGGCCAGTTATATGAATGTTACTTTTTTTGAGATCATCCCATATGTCTCTGTTGTTGTTTTCAGTGTCTCTCAATCTCTTTTTAAGCTCTTTCACCTCTTTCTTAGTTTTCTCTAACTCATCCTCTGTCTGACTAATTCTGTTTTCTGCTTCTGTTAGTCTGCTTTCCCTTGCCTCAGCTTCTTTCTTCATTACAGCTATTTCAGCTTTCAGTTCTCTAATTGCCTCAAGATAATCAGTATTTTCCTTGGGGGTCTCAACTGTTGTTTCCCTAATACTGCCATTCCTTTCCTCCAATGTTGTTTTCATTTCTATGATTAATACATTTATTATTGCTTGCATACTTTTCTTATCTATGGTTACTTCTGGCTGATTTGTAGTTTCTTTTGAGCTCTTGTCTTCATTCATTGGAGTAGCTGTTTTATTTGTTTTTGATCTACCCTTTTTTTTTTTGATTTATGTGTTTCTTTTTTTTTATCCTCTGTTGTTCCTCAGTTGTTTTGTCTTGAGTACAATTAACCCTGTAATAAATTCCTTTATGACAATTGCACTCATCAACCTCAGGAATTACAGTAGCAACTGAAGCAAGTATTGAAGTAGTTTAAATGTTACCAGTTAGCTAAACAATTTCTCCAATCCGTAAAAAAATTGTAACCAAATCCCAGTGAAGAAAGAGAAAAGAAAGAAAGGATAGCAAGAATAGACAGTTATGCAAATCTACTATCCACTGTATATTCTAGGGGTATCAAGAGGGGAAAGGGAACTAGAGCAGAGATACACACATAGAGAGTCCACTCTGACTCAAATTTCTTCCCCAAAATAATTCACAAATTCAGACAGACAAAGAAGAAGGAAGAAGTGTTTGACAAGATTAAAAAAAAAAAGGAGAGAGAGAGGGAGAGACAAGAGAGAGTAAAGGGAAAAGATAAGAAAAAGAGCTGTAATTAAAGAGCAGTGAAAGGAAATTCCCAAATATTTATCAGTGAATTCAAAAAAGCACACTCTTTGTTGGTGTGGGGGCTGGGGGTTGTGACTTTGGAAGCTGTAGGATTAAGGAAGAATGGATGACAAGAATGAGAAAAAGGAAAAAAACAGAAAGAGAGAGAGAAAAAAAGAAAAATTTAAGAAAAAGAACAGTCATAAAAGGTCAGTGAAAGGAAAGGCTTTTTTTAAAATGTATTATTTTTAATTATTTAATTAGGTATGCGGGGTGAGGTGGTGGGGTTGGCTACTTAGAAAGAAAAAAGGCCAGAGGTTTCAGAAGGGTATAGTCTTATAATTAATGATACTCCCTTGGTAAAGAAAAGGACTGGTTATTGGGAGGGGGCCGGGAAGGAGGTATGCTTGAAAATTAAAAGGAAGAAAAAAATGTTTTTTTCCTTTTTTTTTCCCCCTTTTTTCCCTACTCTAATTCTTAACCCAAACTAAGTTATAGTAACCTCCTTGGTGTCGCCGCTAGGACCCCTTATTGGCTGGCCTGCTAAAGGCAGAAAATCCTACTGTTTCCAGGAGATGTGGTCAGAGCTCAGCCATTAGCAGCTTCTCTGTCCGCCATCTTCTTGGAAACCCCCCCCGAAGCTTTTTTAAAGGATTTATCAAAGATGAAAACTAGCTCCAAGTCCTTTTGATCCAATGAGAGCTGTACTCAAGGATGTCCTCGGATCCGCCCTCAGGGTCACGGTGGTCCCCGGAGACTCCCAAGAGGAAGCCCAGGAGCTACAGTGCTCCCTCCTGGTCCTCTGCCGGCCGCCCAGCAGCGCTCTGCAACCGGCGGAGGAGCCACCTTCCAGGCCGAGGACAATGCCCGGCACACCCGCTTGCCCGCCCCAGCCTGGGAAGTCTGGAGCAGCCCACCCGCTAGTCTGCACCACCTCTACTCTAATTCTTGACCCAAATTAAGTTATAGTCACCTCCTTGGTGTCACCACTAGGACCCCTTATTGACTGGCCTGCTAAAGGCAGAAAATCCTACCATTTCCAGAAGATGTGATCAGAGCTCAAGCCACTAGCAGCTTCTCAATCCACCATCTTCCGGCACCCCCCCGGATCATTACCTTCTAAGGCAGCTTCTTTGGAAGGATTTGCACACTGCTTCAATGCAACAATTATTGCTAAAAACTGTATAGGTAATTCCAGTAATCCTTCTGACTGGAAGGAAGGTTTCCCATGTCTGTTAATTATTCTCATAAGCAGGCAAGAGACTTAGAATGAAATGCCACTTCTAGTAGAAGAGAAAATAAGAGGTCACACATGGCACCTTAAGGCTGGAGGATAAGAGCAAGGGAAAAATGCCCAGTATTCTAGAGAATGGCCAGGGCACTATCTGACTGAGATTTTCCTACTCTGTCCACTTCTACAACCTTCCTCAAGCATGAAAAGATAGAGAGAGAAAGAAAAAGATCAAAGGGAGGCTTGAATGGAGCTTCTGACTTACTCCCGATGCTCTCTGTTTCACTTTCTCACTCTTAAGTTGTTGGAGTCCTATTACCCTTCCAACCAGGCACCTTTTTGGCCAGGGAGCACTAAGGTCTCTTGGACCAATTTTCTTCTTTTCTGGGTGGGTATTTTTGCCCCACGACCTGGGCACCAGATGCCAATGCTCACGTGGAATGGCTCCAATGGGGGGCGGTAAGCCTCCGACCCTCCCTCACCAGTTCTAGTGGCTATGTGAATTATAAAGAGGCATCAGGAGATATTCTGGTATGAACATCCGTTTATTTGGAGATGGGCACAGGTTTTTATACTGAGTTAAACAAAGAACATTTTTCACATATGTCAGAAATTATAGGTTTCTTAAAGGTCAGCTTGCCTTTAAGGTAGGGGGTTGGTATGACAAGAATTGATGAGATACATAAAGGTCAAGACAATTAGTTTCCATGATGCAGGCAAGTTAATTATCCAAAGGTATTTGAGAAAAGCATAGGGGTTAAACCAGTAAGGTGAGGTAGAGAAAAAGAAAAACGAAAATTGATGTAAATCACAGATATCAAAGGGCACAAGGAAACAGAATTTGGGGTCTCACTGCCGGGTACTGGCAGGGGTGTATGATAGAGTGTGTTCTCCTATATGATCAAAAGGTGAAGTTATAGTGAATGTGTGAACTTTGAATGACTATAGTGAACTTTTAGTGAACCCTCAAGCAGGCAGCCATTTAGCCTGCTAGGAGAGGGAACTAAATGTGAGAGGCTTGTAGACTTTCTGTGGGCTTGAGAGACTAACAAGGGGAAACTGAGTCATGGAAGACTTTTCCTGTTGGCTCATCTCTATAAGGAGAGAGGCTAACAAGTGGGGTGTCTTTCCAGACCTCCATCCAAGGATGGGAGAGCTCCCCTAAGCTTTACCAAGCTTTCACATAGTCCCACAACTACATAAGTCTAGTTAAAATAAGAGGAATAATATACATGAGATTGATTAGTGGCAACATTTTGACATCCTTATTCACTGGATTGTTGAGAAGCCATTCAAGTGAGAAGCAGACTTGGAATGGAAACCAATATTTCTGCTTCCATAGGTGGAAAAATCCACAATATATTTTAAGCATTTTACAGAATGCTGAACTTTTGTACAGTCTTTGTTGTTTTTGAATGTGTTCATTTGTTTGAATAACTACTTGTAATGAGACAAGTGATATTCATGCTCAAGTTTGAATGTTCTTTTGAATCCAGGAAAATAAAGCAAAAAAAAAATTCATATGAAATAGTCTTTTGGTTTCTACCTATTACTTTAGCATGTTTTTTAAAGAGACTATTTAAAGGAAAAAAATACCTTTAGTAGTACTTATCTCTTTTCTATAGTATCACCTGTGCAATTGCATCAAAAATTTGAAGAGATCCAGGAAGATCATTATCAATCAAATAGTAGCTTAACATAAAGCAACATTACCTGAATTGCTTATCTAAAAATCATTTTAAAATATGTCTAAGAAAACCGATTTGGTAAGCAGCTGACTTTGCAGTGTCTAATCCATTCATTTATGGTCTGAATGCACTAGGGTGAGGGCCAGCACAAGTGGGAGGAGAGTGTGGATGCCTGACCCAGGGAGAGAAGCAGCTCTACGCCTATCACAGCAGCTTCTGTGTAGCTGCTACTCCCCCTAGTACAGTGACCTGGGACAAAAAGTATGGAAAACACAAGCTTGTGGGGAATGACTCCCTGTGCTCCACCAGTCGCCTTTGTTTCAGAATCCTATGTGAATCACTACCTTACTGTTGTCAAAGGTCCAGCTAGAGAAGAGAGAAATGCAGTGTGTTTAAATTTTATTTTTTGGGGAGTCTGGCTGTAGCGCAGTGGGTTAAGCGCAGGTGGCGCAAAGCACAAGGACCGGCATAAGGATCCCGGTCCGAACCCCGGCTCCTCACCTGCAGGGGAGTCGTTTCATAGGTGGTGAAGCAGGTCTGCAGGTGTCTATCTTTCTCTCCTCCTCTCTGTCTTCCCCTCCTCTCTCCATTTCTCTCTGTCCTATCCAACAACGACAACAACAATAATAACTACAAAAATAAAAAAACAACAAGGGCAACAAAAGGGAATAAATAAATAAAATATTTTTAAAAAAATTATTTTTTGGCTCAGGGAAATAGCTGACCCTCAGTAGGTAGATAGAAGCTCTCCAGGGAAAGCAATAGCACCCGGAAGGGTGTGCCTACTCCATGGAGCCCCTAGGGAGGAAATGAATAAGCTTGCAATAGAGATAGCCACCAGCCTCCACCTGTAGGGGGAAAGCTTCACCATCTGGAAGCAGAGCATAAGGGAGCAGCTGGGTCTCTCTCTCTCTCTCTCTCTCTCTCTCTTCCTCTTCCCTCTCAATTTCGACCTGTCTCTCTCCTAATAAAATAAATAATTAAAACAGATAGTGAATAAATGTGAATAACAGTCCTCATCAGCAAATTGTCAGTGAGAAAACATTGTAAGTAGGTGGAATCTCAGGTCTCATTTTATTGTTCAATAAAGTGACTAATCTTATTTTTAAAATTATCTTTATTAATTCTAGATAGAGACAGAGAGAAGTTGAGAGGAAGGGGGAGAGAGGGAGAAAGACAGAAAGACACCTGCAACCCTACTTCACTAGTGAAGCTTCCTCACCTGGAGGTGAGGACCAGGGGTTTGAACCTGGGTCCTTGTGTACGCCACAGTCTGGTCCCAGAGTGAGTTATCCCATTGCTCAACAAGGATAAGAGAACCTGTGCCTTTACTCAGTGTTTTATTATAATGTGCACTTGCATAAACTGTGCATTTAGCACAACTTAATTTTAACTTCTTTTACTTTATTTCTCCACCAGTGTTAGTGCTGGGGCTTTGTGCCTATGTAGTGAATGCAGTGTTACCTGAGACCTTATTTGATTTTTGATAGAGACAGAAATTGAAAGGAAAGGGGGTCCTAGGGAGAGAGAAATAGAGACACTGGCAACACTACTTCACTTTGAATGAAGCTTCCCGCCTGCAAGTGCAGACTGGGGCCCTGAATGCTCACACACTGATCTGTACATGCTACCAAGTGTCCCAGCGCTCAGATTCTTACAGATTCATGTTCTTTGCCATCAGTAGTCTTAACTGTGTCTATTCTTTTTTTGTTTTTACTTTTCTTTTTATTTTAAAAATGAGACATTAACAAAACCGTAGGATAGGAGGGGTACAACTCCACACAGTTCCCACCACAAGATCTTCCTATCCCATCCCCTCCCCTGATAGCTTTCCTATTATTTATCCCTCTGGGAGTATAGACCCAAGGTCATTGTGGTTTGCAGAAGGTGGAAGGTCTGGCTTCTGTACTTCCTTCCCCGCTGAACATGGGCGTTGACTGGTCAATCCATATTCCCAGACTGCCTCTCTCTTTCCCTAGTAGGGTGGGGCTCTGGGGAAGCGGGGCTCCAGGACGCATTTGTGGGGTCATCAGTCCAGGGAAGTCTGGTCGGCATCATGCTGACATGCAGAACCTGGTGGCTGAAAAGAGAGTTAACATACAAAGCCAAACAAATTGTTGAACAATTATGGACCTAAAGGCTGGAATAGAGCAGATGAAGTGTTGGTGGGTACTCACTGCAGACTTGTGTACTTTTGCTTTCAGGTATATATTTTGCCCTAGTTTATGGATATGTGTGAACATATGCTCTATCTCAGGGGACCTGGTCTATATCTAGGTTTTGGTACTTTGTTAGGAAGTGAACCACCTGAAATGAAATTAGAGAATACTATGAAAGGAAAGGTCTCACCCGAGCAATGAAACTGAAGGCTTGTCATTCCACACCTGAAGTCTCTGGAACTGTGTCTATTCTTATCTATACAAATTGACTGGTCAGACTCTAATCTGCTGTGTGACTTCTTTGATCAAAATTTGGGATTTTTCTTTCTTCTAAGTGTTTTTTTTTAAATTCTTTATTTATTATTGGATAGAGACAGAAAAATTGAGAGGGGAGGGGGGGAAGAGAAAGGGAGGGAGGGAAGGAAGGAGGGAGGGAGGGAGAGAGAGAAAAAGAGAGAGAGAGAGAGAGAGAGAAACCTGTGGCCCTTCTTCACCACTTGTGAAGCTTTCCCCCTGCAGGTGGGGACCAGGGGCTTGAACTTGCATCTAACCAGGTACCCCACCACCTGGCCCTTCTTAGCTTTGACAAATTTAATTTCCTCAAGCCAGTTTGCTGAATGATGACAAGTGCGCTAATGACTGCTGTGACCAAGCCGGACTGAGTCTAGTCTAGCAGATGTAACCTGATCTACTTGCTTATTGTTTTAGATCACTGAGTTTGAGGAATGGTTTTTATCATCTAAGAATTATTTTGTAGCAGGTAGAAACACTATTTATATGTTGAACTCAAGGGAAAAAAAGCACTTACCATAAAAGCATCACAAATAGATGTAAATAAGTTTGTTTGTTGCAATTCACACTTACATGATTTCTTGTTAAGTTTCAATTAAGAACAATATAGTAATTTGGTAGTGTCTGAATTCCAGTCGTTAAAAGGAAACACGTAATTAGCTGAGCAGTGCAGGTAAGTGCAAGCTTCACCTCTCTATCAGAGGGAGCTGGCTGCTGATGCTTGTAAGACTGCCATCTGCATCTTTCTCTAGATGCTTTGTCTGGTAGCATGAGTATTTTTGTCAGGTTAATGCTGATCTTTCCATCTTTCCATGTGTCTTTCTTCATTTTATGCTAGAGCACTCAGCAATTGGATTGGTGTCAGAACTGGAACACTTTCAAATTACTTGGGATAAAATTAAAGAGAAAGTAAAGTGGAAAAAAAAGTTGTAGAGGTAAAACAAGGTTTAGGCTTTAAATCAAAATATGTCTATCAGTGAACTGTTGTGATGTAGCTTTACCCAGAAAATATCAAGTCTATTGAAATGGCAGCCTTCTTGATCGTTTCCTGAAACAACACACTGTAAATTGACAGTCTTTCTGTTTGTTTGTTTTCCTTTCTCTGAGAAGAAAACAATGAAAAAATGGGCATTATATTAATCTTAAGGTAAATGTGAATTGTCAGATGCCAGGCATTTTGGAAGCTGGTGGATGGCCTTCAATATTATTGACTTAAAAAAGTGTCCTTAAACTTTGGCCTTCCTGGGTTAGAGACATTGTGTTCTCTTTCTGCTAAGATAGTCAGTCTTCAGTAGAGACCTAAAGAAATCATCTTTGAATGTTTTTGTTGTCACTAGGGCATTACCACTTTGAATAGTTTTTTTTCAGATTAAAAAATAGATAAAGAATGGGAAATATACTACAGCACTGAAGATGCCCCCAGTACAGACAAGACCTGAACCTGGGTCATCCACTTAAAAACCCAAGTGAACCATCTTCTGACCCTGTGCTTAAAATGTTCATGAAGTGAACTTTAGGGTTGCTTTAGGTTCACAGCCTAAAGAGCAGATCATATAAACAGTCCCATCACTTCTGTGTTCTCCACACACACAACCTTCTTGGCTGGAGGCATCAGGCACAACTCTGGAGAATTTTTTTTAAATTAAATGATGAGCCTACAATGATAGTTTACAGCCTACAATAATTGTTTTGTTTGTTTGTTATTTTACCAGAGCACTTTTCAGCTCTGGCATATGGTAGTTAGCAGGGAATTGAACCCAGAGCCTCAGAGACTCAGGCATGAAAATCATTTTGCATAACCTTTATGTCATCTCCCTGACCCCAGTTCACTCTTGATGCAATCCATTCCAGAGTTTCACTGCTCTGGGCTGACTTTTGAAGTACTAAGAATGAGAAAGAGGGGAGAACAAACCTTATATTTCATGGCTTATTTGCACTCTGTATAACTTTTGTAAGGTGTTTGATAAGGACAGTTACCCATTCTTAAACTTATTTTTGATTTACTTTTTAATTATTTTTCTTAATGCTTTAATAGTGGTTTGGAGGATTACATGGATCTAGCTCCACAGGACAGCCACCACCACAGTTCTGTGTGCCTTCTCCCCCAACACACAAGGATAATCACCAGAGTTTTCAGAATCTTGATGGCAGTTTGACACCTTTTTAAAACAAGTTCATGTGTTTCAGTTCTTTTTATGTCAAGTATGAGCAGAACCGTCTGTCAGTTTTCTCTCAGAAAAATATAGGTTATTTGCTGACAGATATAAACCATAGCAACAGGAATCCTTGGACAAAAAATACCAAGTTCTATCACATTAAGTCTACTAGTGAAAAGAAGCAATTTATTACTGAGAAAGGAAACTTACTTGCCATTGTTACAATTCACTGGGTTAATTAAATTCATTCTTTTTTCAACCAGGCTGTATGAACAGTTTCTCGGTGAAGACTTCTTTTAGTCTCATTGATAGAGAAAGGACTTATTTACCAGAATGATATGGTCAATACTGGATTTCACAAATCAGTAGAAAGATGACTCTGGTGAAGACTCTGCAGTCCCTGCATTGGCTGACCAATCTTCCCTCAGGTGAGCTCACTCTTCTTATATACTCAGTCATAGCTGGAGTCCTGAACAAAGAATTTGCTCTTTTCTTTCTTTGTTTTTAATTTTCTCATTATCTTTATTTATTTGAAAGAGATAATCAGAAGTCACGAGGAAAGGGGGAGATACAGAGAAGACACCTGCAGCCCTGCTTCACCACTGGCAAAGCTTTCTGCCTTCAGGTTGGGACTGGGGGCTTGAACCTGGGTCCTTGTGCATTGTAACATATGTGCTCAACCAGGTGCACCACCACCCAGCCCCGCTCTTTTGCTTCTTCATGTGTCAATGAACAAGTGTAAAGAATATATGGTTCTCTAGCTCTGTCTAAATTCAGATCTGTATTCCAAAGTGGTTAATTAAAATCTTTTTTAAATTAATGGTGTCTAATATTAAACTTTACAATCTTCAGTGCTAACCTGTACCTTAAGCATTTCTTAGCTCAGTAGATGAGGTGACATGAAACATCACTTCAGTGACAGTACTCATTAGTCTTTAACTATTTTTGTCTACTTTCTGTCTCTCCCTATTCTCTACAGCTAGCTAACTGAGAAGGTGTTACAATTTAGACTTGCAGGTATCTTTGACTTTTTCATATCATTATAAGACCGTAACTATGTGCCTGTATAGTGTGCTCCATAGTTTCCTAAATGGTATTCATTCCAATAGGGCTGCTGTTGCCTCAACTGTGCTGCATGCCCAAACCGGAAAGTTCTCTTTTAAATGTAGATCAAATTATATCACTTTTCTCTCACACAAAAAATAATGATTCAGTGAATTGCCCTGGGAGTAAAGTACAGTTTCTCTGTTGAATAAGATAACAATTCTACAGATCAAAAATGATTGAATTCAGCAATTTCACAAAGTTCAATCTAATGTAATAGACTTTTATTATCTGGATCATGACTTTCTTTTCAGTCGCAAATCCTGCCACTTTATGCACCCCACAGTCAAGATATAGAGAACAGGAGGGAGCTGCCTACAGAGGAAAAGACTGAGTTTAACTTTAAGCATCCTTAATGTGAAGAACTTGTGGGCCATCCAAAGGAATATTATTGACAGATAAAGAAATGCCAGTCATATCTAAGTGATAGCTGCTGTTTTACAAAATCAGTAATATACACACACTTACGCATATACAGGTAAAGTACAGTAGAGAATGAAGAAAATGGAGAACTACACAAATTAGCATGAGAATAGGCAAATGAAGAGAAACCTGTCAAAGAAACTAAGGGGAAATGTCATATCAGCTTATTAAAAAACAATAACAAAAACTAGGTGATCCGGCAGGTGGCACAGTATAAAGCACTGGATTCTAAACCATGTAGTCCCGAGTTTGATCCCCAGCAGCACATATACCACAGTGATGTCTGGTTCTTTCTCTCTTTCTATCTTTCTCATGAATAAATAAATAAATAAATACTTTTAAAAAACTAGAAGAATGTGATATTATAGGAAAATGATTTTTGAGTGGAGATTAAAATAGAGAAAGGATTAAAGTGACTATTTTTTATGTTCAGTTGGGAAGTCAGCAGTGAAATCAGTAAAGAGATGAACAGAAAGATCACAGACTCCAGCAGTGCCACAAAGGAATGGAAGCATACAGGCAGTACTTCAAAGAATCATGACTGTGATAGAAAAGGAAAATAGAGTTTGCCATTGTTGATTAATATGTGACAATTAATAATGGCATTATGAACAGTTGAACCTTCTTGATCTGAAATGATCCTTCTTCCTCATTAAGACATTATTAAACCTCATATGCCAGTGACTATATTTTACACCATTAACCCAACCGATGAAGTGGGGCCAGGGGATTCTTGAACACATATGCAGTGGTTATCATTGGCAATTTTAAATAACTGACAATATGTATCAAGTCCTTGACTATATTCCAGTAACTGTGATTTGACACTTAGTTTTTTTTTTAATTTCTTTATTGGGGAATTAATGTTTAACATTCAACAGTAAATACAATAGGAAGATCTCGTAGTGGGAATTGTGTGGAGTTGTACCCCTCTTGTCCTATGGTTTTGTCAATATTTCCTTTTTATAAATAAAAAAAAAGAAAGGACAACATTAAATGTATGAAGTTCCTAGTACAAACATAATTAGTAGTGATAACTCAATAATTGTTTGCTTTCCTTGAATCACCTAAAATTCTTTCAATTTCTATACCTTAACTGAAGTTTGCTTGTCCTTACATACAAACACATACACAGAATGGTCATTCATCTGAGTCTTATTTTTTTTAATGTATTTTGTGTTTGAACTCACCTTGGCTTCTAAGAATATACAAAGGGGGAAGAGGAGGTGTGGCAGAGGCAGGGGCAAGGTACATGAGGTGGAAGTGACTAATGGTTTGTTTGGTGCAAAGTGAGTAGAGCTGACGCCCATAACAAGGAAACATACCTTTGTGACAATAGCAAACCCTGTAAATCAAGAGTTCCTCAATAAGTGAATCTGAAGTTTTTTTTTTTTTTTTTTAAAGGTTGAGTGAGTCAGCAGTAGCACAACAGGTTAAGAGCACATGGCACAAAGCACAATGACCAGCTTAAGGACCCCTTTGGAGCCCTGGGCTCCCCACCTGCAGGGGAGTCACTTCACAAGCAGTAAAGCAATTCTGTAAGTGTCTATCTTCCCCCCCCCTCCCCCCCCCCCGGCTTCTCTTCCTCTCTCCATTTCCCTCTGTTCTATCTAACAATGACATCCACAACAATAATAACTACGACAACAATAGAAAACAACAAGGGCAACAAAAAGGGAAAAATAAATATAAATTTAAAAAATTTGAAAAGCAGTACTTTAGAAGAAAAGTTTACATCTCTTCAACAAAGTATAGCTTTAATTACTTAATTAAATTAGCCAACAAAGTATAACTTTAATTAAAACCTTATTTATGTACTTATTTATTTATGCAGTTTGGGCAACAAGAATGCCAACATTTCCTCAGAGTGAGTATGAAGTGGAAGAAAATGCCACCATTTCCTCAGAGTGAGTCAGAAGTGGAAGAAAATGACTATAAGCTTTAGAGGTACAGTTCAACCTCTTCAGAATAGATTAAAACACCACCCCATACTTGGATCAACAATGGTAGAGAATGTTCCATCCTCTGAAGGGAGCCTGGATAACATACTCTATGCTACACCTGAGGAAGATGGATCCTGATATTGGGGCAGCTTGTAACATTCCTACTTATGACCCCAGAATGTGAACTCAGATCTAGGGGGATGCAAAGGCCACATAGGCTCCTAAGCTGAATATGGGCCCCAGATAACATCAAATCAATGGGGTTTACAGTCAACAATATGTATGTACCTTTCCCATATTTGGGAGCTACTCTCTTCCCTGATGCATCTTTCTGGTCCATTTTCCAGCCATGACATCATCTCCCCAGAAAATAACTTGGATCTACCCACATATCAGATTTCAGGCTGAGGGAAAACAAACAAACAAACAAAAACCTAGTATAGCCATGGGCCCCTTGGACTATAACTAAAATATGCCTACTAGCTATATACAAAATGGAGACCCCCCAACTCTTCATCTGCGCTATTCCAGCCTTTAGGTTCATGATTGGTCAACAATTTGTTTGGCTTTGTATGTTAACTTTCTTTTCAACCACCAGGTCCATGATGCCAAACAGACTTCCCTGGACAGACAACCCCTGGAGCTCTGATTCCTCAGAGCCTTGCCCCACTAGGGAGAGAGAGAGAGAGGCAGGCTAGGAGTATGGATCAACCAGTCAACACCCATGTTCAGTGGGGAGGCGATTACAGAAGCCAGACCTTCTACTTTCTGCATCCCACAATGACCTTGGGCCCATACTCCCAGAGGGTTAAAGAACAGGAAAGCTATAAAGGGAGGGGATGGGGTATGGTGTTTTGGTGTTGGGAATTGTGTGGAGTTGTACCCCTTTTATCCTATGGTTTTGTCAGTCTTTCCTTCATATAAAAAAGGTGGCACCACCCCAGCAGAGTTCATCTTTATTTATTCATTTCTGGTGTTTGCCTGTGCTTTGCCACTTTGGGGTGAATTTTTTTTTTCTTCTGACAGAGACAGAGCATGGCATAAGGAAAGACCATAGCAACCAAGCTTCTTGCTGGCTCAGACATTAAAATGAGCCTCACCCCACTAGGAAAAGAGAGAGACATGCTGGGAATATGGATTGACCTGCCAATGCCAATGTTCAGCGAGGAAGCAATTACAGAAGCCAGACCTTCCACCTTCTTCATCCCACAATGACCTTGGGTTCATACTCCCAGACGGATAAAGAATAGGAAAGCTATCAGAGGAGGGGATGATATACAGAGTTCTGGTGGTGGGAATTGTGTGGAGATGTACACCTCTTATCCTATGGTTTTGTCAATGTTTCCTTTTTATAAATAATAAATAAATAAATAAATAGAAAAA
Source organism: Erinaceus europaeus (assembly GCF_950295315.1). NCBI lineage: Eukaryota > Metazoa > Chordata > Mammalia > Eulipotyphla > Erinaceidae > Erinaceus > Erinaceus europaeus. The sequence continues at coordinate 36,101,214 of NC_080179.1, forward strand.
ACTACTGATGATCTATAGACAAAAAAGAAGTGTCTTTGCATAACCATTATGCTATCTCCTGAGCCACTGATTACTCAATCTAATGACAGGAAATGGTAAGATATTGTCATGGAATGGAAAACATACTTTCTATCAATGTTCACATTGATGTTTTCTTTTTCTTTTTTATTAAATAATTTTATTTATCTATTATTGGATAGAGACAGAGAGTAATTGAGAGGGTAGGGGGAGATAGAGAGGGAGAGAGAGAGAGAGAGAGAGAGAAAGAGAGGGAGAGAGAAAATAACTCACTATATAGAGGGAGCAATGCAGCTACTCTCTGTCCTGATCCAGCTTTCTAGTCCTACTTCTAACTCTGACACCATCTCCCCAGGCAATACCTTTAGCCCTCCTGCATGTTAACTGTGGGACTCAGGAAAAAATTTCTAAAGTCATACCCCCCTTAGAATGTGCTTAAAATAGACCTACTAGCTTTTTCCAAAGTGTAGATCCCAAGTCTCATCTGCTATGTTTTTGCCTTTAGGTTCCTGATTATTAAACAATTTGATCTGCTTTATATCTTAATGCTTTTTCAGCCACCAGGTTCCAGATGCTGCCATGATGTCAACCGGACTTCCCTGGACAGATGACCTCACCAATGTATCCTGGAACCCCACTTCCCCAGACCTCTGCCCCACTAGGGAAAGACAGAAACCTGCCAATACCCTGCCACCTCCAGTGGAGAAGCAATTACAGTAGCCAGACTCTCCACCTTCTTCATCCCATAATGATCCTGGGTCTATGCTCCCAGAGGGATAAAGAATAGGAAAGCTTCCAATGAAGGGGATAGGGTATGGGATGTGAAACTCTGATGGTGGGAATTGTGTGGAATTGTATCCCTCTTGTCCTATGGTCTTGTCGATCATTATTAAAAAAAAATCAGGAAACAAAAGAGAAAAATATCACTGCTTCTCAATTAGAGAAAACTGATATAATGACAGAAACAGCCCAATGTAGATACAGATCTTTGGATTCAGGACTACATGCCTAATCTTTATGTCTTCTCTCCAAAGTCGAACCCTTGGGTGTTAACTGCAAGACTCTCTTCTTTTGGCCTGGGAATCTAGTCCATTCCTTTTACTCTATTAATCTATCACAAACTCTCCTTTCACCATGTCACATTCATGTTCAAACAATGAACAGGATGTTGCATTTCTTCCAACAGAAAGTGCTGCACACAGTTCAGTAGATCCACATAAATCTCTGTTTTTCTATTGCTATATTCCATAGAAAATGAGTCACTAATTCACACGACCTGGAGCAGTATTGTTGCACACAAAATTCACTTTTGGAAATCTCATCATAATACACACATAGACAAGTAGTCTCTTTACAGAGCATTTTCCTGATCAGACAACCTGACAAGAAGCAGAATTGCACAGGATGATAACACAAATGCAACCTAGAATAAATACTATGGAGTGATGTGTATGTTGGAGGTCTTAGGTTGTTATGAACTTTATCCTTCTCAATTCATGATTCGACTATTGTAATTATCTGAGCAGATCTAGTTTAAATTTTCTTTATTACTTCCTATGTTTCTCCAGTGCACTAATAATAGCTTCCAAAGTTTTATTTGTATTTCTAAATTAATGATTTGTGTAGGGGGATAGGACCTAACATTGAAAGAAGAAAGTAAGCACTCAAAAATGAGTCTGCAAATGAATTTCAGAGTAGTGTTTGCTGACAAAATTGTGTTGTGATTTTATTTTCTCTGAGTTTTTCATCCTTAGATAACAATCCCATATGTCTGTTTTTATCGTCTTTACTTTGTCTTTTATAGGGTTTGATAAGCAATCTAAAGTCTGAGAGTAAAGATCAACATTTTGCATTTCCAGGGCGATATTAGGACTACATGGTTGTTTGCACAATTCCACTGAAAGATCACAATCTCAAACACACTGATGAATAAAAATGTCTACTCTGTGCCTGTAGAGCCAGAGCCAACCTGCAAGTGCTGAACAGCCTAGGATGCTACAGAAGAGGAGCACACAGCACTGGCCTCTAAGCAAAAGCATGTGTATGTCTGAACACAGATGCGTTTCTGTAACGCAGGGAAACGTGCAGGGGCTGCAGGGTGGCACTGCAGACATGGAGAATGGCCCCTGGTACCTGCTGCCTGAATATGAGATGTAGTCAGATGCTCCCCAAGACTGCTGTTATCTGACTCTTAGAGCCTTTCAGCATGGCCTCTTACATGGGAAAAGGGGCTTCATAGATGTGATAAGTTAAAGGCAAGGGCCAGGCGGTGGTGCACTTGGTTAAGCGCACACATTACAATGTGCAAGTGTTGGTATGTTCCCTTCCCCCTGACCTCTGAGAAGAATTGGTTTGCCCCTTGCTAATTTCATGCCCTGCTTTTTCCCCGCCCCCTATGCTAAGGATGGGCAGAGTCCCAGCAGCAGCAGCGAAGAGAGGATGATAGAGAAAAACACATGGTGTGGTGATTTGCCGGTTCGTGAATAAAGATTAAACTGCTTTCTCAGCCCAGCCGTGTGTGTCTCTGGTCTTCTCTGTTACCCGCCCATGAAGCCAGCCCAGATAAAACAACACGCAAGGATCTGGGGGCCAGCCCCTGGTCCCCACCTGCAGGGGGAAAGCTTCATGAGTGGTGAAGCAGGTCTGCAGGTGTCTCTCTGTCTCTCTCCTGTACTATTCCCCCCTCCCCTCACAATTTCTCTCTGTCTCTATTGAAAATAAACAAATAAAGATAAAAAATTTTTAAAAGTTAAAGGCATTACCATGGGGAGAATGTCCTGTGTTGTGTAAGTGTACCAGATCTAGTCTCCTCAGTTCTTAAAAGAGGGTGGCAGAGAATATGCTCAAGAAGTGGGACATGAGCGGGACTGTATCATTACTCATAGCTTGGAGGGTACTGGACACAAGTCAAGTAGCATGCTTACCTTCTAGAATCTTGGAGCAACCTTGGTTTCTAGGCTGTAAGGATGCATGGACCTATACAAACAACCCAAGTGGACAGCACACCTGGAGAGAAGAGAACGGATCTTCCCATAATCTGTATAAGGGAGAGTTACCTGTGGTTACCCACTGAGGCCTCTACAAAGTATGAAGCTTGTGTTGTACCAGACTTCTACAAAATATGAAGCTCGTGTTGTACCAGACCTCTACAAAATATGAAGCTTGTGTTGCTTAAAGTTCTTTGTGATATTTTTTATGGCAGTGCTAGAAAGCCAATGTGCTGAGTAACTAATAACACCGAGAACTCACATTGAAAGATACAGCAGGAATGGAACTTGCAAGGGTTCATATATACCAAGAACAGGTGCAGCAGTGGCTGTTCATATTCTCTTGATAAGGACTGTGGTGTAGACCTTGCTGTGAACATCAAGGGGTATTCTACATTAAGGGCAGCAGGACTTCTTGTGATACTGCTTCACTTGAAGAGTTAGGGCTAGCAACTACTTCGTTCACATCTATCATTTCTTTGTCTGTTGGCATTTTACTGCTCATAACACAGTGGCAATTATAGATAAATTATAAATATTTTAGATTTGTAAAAAAGTCAGCCTTGTTACTAGAACTGATTTTGATCCTATTGTTTTGTCAGTGTTTCCTTTTTATAAATAAATAAGTAAATAAATAAATAAATACCAAGTTTAATTCCTGGTACCACCTTATGTCAGAGCTAAGCAGTATTCTGGATAAGAGAAAGTGGAATAGAGATACAAAGAAATAGGGAGAGATGGTAGATGACAGACAGATGATGATGATAAATAGAGAGATAAATAGATAGACTGACAGACTCATAGACAGACAGACAAAACCAAGTACAACTTAGGCATATTTGATGCCAAGCTAGAACTCAGAACCATATGCTTGATAGTCTGCCATTCCACCACATTCCTAGTCACAAACCAACAAGCAGTAGGTTTTGATATTACCCCCACATATTAAGAAATGTAGTTGATTCTCTCACAGGAGGGGTAAGTGGACAGTCCGGGGAGGGCTCAGGCTTGGCCTCAAACTGTCAAAGTGCTGGAACAGAGAAAGGGTTCAGAGAGAAACTGAAATAGAAAGTGCAATGAGGAAATCTATGTTCCATTTTATGAATTTAATTCCTATTCTTGTTTTACTTAGCAGTCAGGTATAACCCTGTTTCAGCAGATTGCATAGTCTATTCTGATTTTCTAAAATATTATTTAGAAGTTTCTAATTATTTTCTCTTCCTCACCTATATCAACTTGGTAGAGAACACAAATGAACTGGGAGTCTGGATTTGGTCTTGATTTCACCTTCACTAATTGACAGCTTCTAGGACCATTGACATTTTATTTAATTGTTTTAAGCTTCATTTTATTTGACAAAAGAGTTGAGTGAATAATTTCCCCAGTTTTCTTCCAGCACTAGCACCATGTTCCTTTCCATTCTCAGCATTCTAGCATCCATTTTCTCTTGCATTAGTCTCTGCCTATCACAAGACATTTATTTCTTCCATGAACTTTTCTCATTTAACTGCCTTTAACTTTTATTTCCAAAGCATAATTTTTCTAGAGTTACTTTCCTCAACCATTATTATGGTGGTATTATTTTTGTTCGCTAACCTGCAATGACTAATATCTCCTGAGATTAAAATCTGAGCATCAGGATCTAAGTCCAGACTATCTTCATCTTTCTCTGACCTGGAGTTCTGGAGACCTTTCAAACCACTTGCTCTTTCTATGAGGATCTGGCATTCTCGGCTCAGTGCCTTCCCTATTTCAACATTGTTTTTTTCCATGTCCTCATGCTATTAATTCTTATAAAAAATGTATTACTCTTCATTTATTGGATAGAGACAGCCAGAACTGGAGAGAAAGGGAGAGACAGAGAGAGGTATATATAGAGACAGAAAGTAGAGAGAGAAAGAGAGAGAGAGAGGCAGAGAGACACCTGCAGCCCTGCTTCATCACTCTCAAAGCTTTCCCCCTGCAGGTGGGGACTAGGGGCTTGAACCCGGGTCCATGCACATTATCACATGTGCATTCAACCAGATGTGCCACCACCTGGCCCCTCATTCTATTCATTCTTCAACTTCAAAAGAATCAGCTTATTAATCCTTCTGTACAAACTGTATAAGAGATGCTATTTTAACAAACTAATTTCCAAATAGTAGTCACTTAACAGTTGCAATCATGTTCTGTCAGTCAGAATTTAACTGAAAGACTGAGAAATATGATTTTACTGTGCTTTCAGAGTTAAAAGGAAATGAATTTTGCTTAGCACTAAACTTTCTTTCCCCTGTCATCTAAGAAGCAGGATATAATTCTTTCTTTTTATGAAACATTTGAAGATAAAAATGCAAAGACAGTTAAATCTCATCATCATGGAGAGCCACTATTTCCAGACATTTGTACTCTCTTGTGTCTTCAAATGAATTCAAATAGTTTTGTTTATAATATTCTCACATTTTAAATTTTTCAGTGTCTAATTTTATAATTTTTACTCATATCCCAATTTTTAAATGCCCTTTTTTTTATTTTCTTCATTATATGTGCCAAATGTTTATCTGCTATACATTTGTCTTCTTCAAAGACCAATATCTTGGGGATATATATATATATATATATTATATATATATATATATATATATTCATAGTCTTCTGGGTAATTATCTCTTGTGATTTAGTTCTTCCTTATACACAAAGAATATTATGTCTCTATTTCTAAATGGAAGGTTTTTTTTTAAAGATTTTATTTATTTATTTATTAATGAGAAACATAGGAGGAAAGAGAAAGAGCCAGACATCACTCTGGTACATGTGCTGCCGGGGATTGAATTGAGGACCTCATGCTTGAGAGTCTGATGTTTTATTCACTGTACCACATCCTGGACCACAAAACTAGGTTTTTATTTGTGCTATTTAAGTAAAGTAGTCTTAAGTTCAGTAACTGTCTCTGACAAAAGCTTTGGTGCATCCCTATCTATAGTTCAATGAATTTTTACTCTGTTATTTGCTGCATTTTGTCTCATTGAGTAAGTAATTCAACCAGTTCAAGTCTCATTGTCTGAAAGAGTAAGTGGGTATAAAATATTACTTACTGCTTAGGCTTGTGTTAGGATGAAATGAACTAATACAGAAAATGCACACAGGAAGAACCCTTAACAAGGACTCAGAAAATGGTAGAAACCACTAGTTTCAAGATTTGATATTTCTACTATATAACAGTATTTTTACTTCTCTTTTGACTTATTATTTATTTAGAAGTAAATTTTAAGCATTTTATGTTACTAGGGTACTTTGCTTAAAGTGTTTATTAGTTTGTGATATTTTGTTGTGTTCTGAAAATATATTCTGAAAAATTCATTTTTTTTGTTTGCAGATTTTATTACCATTCTCTTTGAGTCATAGTATATTGCCACTTTTTTAAAAAAACAATTAACAATTAACTATATATTTTCTGTATGGAAGGTGTAAATTTTAATATATATCAAATTGAACAAATGTGGCATGCATTGATGTGATCTAGCAATATAATATTAAAGTCTGCTACTATGACTACAATTTTGTTAAAAAACATTTATGTGGACTTTTATTTATTTTTGTTCACTGTTAATTTGTCTGTCCATTTGGATAAGGAAGATAACTGCATTTTGGCTGTTTCCTTTATAATGAAACATCTTTCAGTTTTCACTCTTAATGTTTTTATCTTGAATGGTTTGCCATTTCTGCTGTTTTTTTGTTTGCATTTTAGGGACTTGTCTTTGCCTATCCTTTGTTTCTCACCTTTCCAAGTTATCTTGTTTGAAGCTTTTCTCTTGTAAACAGCATATTGCTGCATGCTGTTTTCTACTCCAGTTTTACAGTCATTGCCTTTTAATTGGGGATCTCACCACGTTTACATGCATTGTCATAACTGCTATGTTTGGTCTTCTGTCATTTTGTTTTATGGATTCTATTTTATGTACTTCCTTGCCATTTTCTATGTTTCCTCTCTTGATAGCTGGACCATATTTTTTTTTTTGCTTTTTCCTTTTGAAGATATTTTAAAGGGAGAACTTCTGTTTCAAATTATACCAATTATATCTTTAAGCTTATCTTAAACACATTTAAACCAATATTTCTCTGATTGTGAAACTGAAGAACAAAACCCCTTTCATCCAATCTCCACATACTGTGTCCTTACTTTTCCTATCTCCAATTCCTAGTCTAGGACATAAACGCTTCTTTTGTTCCCAATACAACATTTTTTTTTTTAAAATAAGAGTACCACTCAATACTGGTTACCAAAGGTATCAAAATATTCTCTGCTTTGGTTAAAGGGAGATGAACTATAACTAGTCTTCTTCCCCAGTTTGTCAGTTCTTCTTTGATAGACACAAAGATTAGGTTTAAGATACGTATTATATGCATATCATAGATGTATCTCATGATTTCATATATTATGTAGAACATTCATATGAGATAAGGTTCAATAACATCTTTTATAATTATGTTACTTATCTGTGTCTTCTCTTAAAGGTTAAAAATAAGTTTTCTGCAGAGTCTGTGCCTCATTCATGAACATGCTCACTGTCTCCAAAGACAGTTTCATTCATAAATGGAGAGAGAGAGAGAGAGAGAGAGAGAGAGAGAGAGAGAGAGAGAAACAGTATAAGAGCTTTCTTTGAGGCCATGTGGCACTCATGCAGTCCTGGGGGTAATCCTGGGCTGCAGAGTAGTTTACACCTCTCCTAATGAGCTGTCTCTGCTACTAAGACTTCCTTATGCTCACCTGAGAAGTAATTCTATTGTAGGATTAAGGTAGGCAAATCATCATCATCATCTTCATCATCTTGAATGATATGTGTCTCTTCTTGTTTTATTGAGAGGGTTGATACTTTCTAGTAATTCATTGACAAATGCACATATACATACAATGCCATTATATAATAGGCCCCCAGAGTTTTCTTCCTTTTCTCCCTCCCTCTCCCTCCTCAGAGTCTGTTGCTGTGGTGCAATACACCATGACCAGTCCATGTTTCACTTAGTGCTCTCCCTCCCCATTCCTACTTTATTAAGGCCTGCTAATAAGTGAGATCATCTGGTATTCATTTTTCTCTTTTTGGATTATCTCATTCAACATATTGTCCTTAAACTTGCAAAGGAGACAACTTCCTCATTTTTAACAGCTGAGTAGTATTCCATCATGTATATATACCACAATTTTTTAGCCACTCATCTGATGTTGCTCCCATAATCTGGCGACTACAGATTGTGCTGCTATGAACATCAGTGTACATAGATCTATTCTGACAGGTGTTTCTGTGTCCTTTGGGTAAGCCTCCAGGAAAGATATTTCTGGGTCATAGGGTAGGTCCATTTCTAGTATTCTGATAAGTCTCCAGATTGCTTTCTACCATAGTTAGACCATTCTGCACTCCCACCAGCAGGGCAAAAGTATCCCTTAGCTTCACCTCCTCTCTTCCATGTGTTGTTTCTGTCCTTTCTGATATCATTCTCACAGGTATAAGGTAATCTCATTGTTGTCTTTATTTGCATTTCTCTGATGATTAGTGACTTTACCACAAGCTATACTATAGAGCTACTGTAATCAAAACTGCCTGGTTCTAGAATCAGGATAGACACACAGACCCATGGGATAAAACTGAAGATCCAGAAATAAACCCCCACACCTACAAACAACTAGTTTTGACAAGGGGGATCGCACCATTAAATGTAGAAAAGAGAGTCTCTTCAACAAATGGTGCTGGGAAAACTATATTGAGACATGCAAGTTGAAGAAACTGAACCATCGCTTAATCACCATGCACATAAATCAATTTCAAGTGGGTCAAGGGCATGGGCACTAGACCAGAAACTTTCAAATATACAGAAGAAAACATTGGCAGGACACTTCTCAAACTATGCTTCAAAAAAGCTTTCAAGGATTCAAATTCAACAGTAAAGAAAATAAGAGAAAAAATAAACCAATGGGACTACATCAAATTGGCAAGCTTCTGTACAGCAAAGTATACCACCTCCCAAGCAGCAAGATGCCCTGCGGCATGGGAGAAAGTCTTTACACAACACACCTCAGACAAAGGACTAATAACCAAAATACATAAAGAGCTCAGTAAACTAAGTACCAAAAAACAAACAAACAAACAAAAAAAAAAAAACAAAAAAACAAGCAACCCCATTAACAAATGGGACCAGGAAATGGACAGACATTTAATCAAGGAAGAGATCCAGAAGGCCACCCAATTGTTTCTTAACTAGTAGTTAACAAACTGAAGTCACCAAATCTTTTCATATAGACATGTGTGATGGGGCCGGTTGTTGGTACACCTGGTTGAGTGCACATGTTACATTGTGCAAGTACGCAGGTTCAAGCCCCTGGTACCTATCTGCAGGCGGGAAAGCTTTATGAGTGATAAAGCAGGGCTGCAGGTGATTCTCCCTCTCTCTCTCTCTCCCCCTTTCTTCTTACTTTCTGGTTGTTTCTATCCAGTAAATACATGAAGATAATAAAAAATTAAAGTAAAAATTATTTTAAAAAGTATATGTGTGTGTGTGTGTGTGTGTGTGTGTGTGTGTGTGTATGTGTGTGTGTGAAACCCAGTCAGTGGGTTCTTTTAACTTCACTTTAATAACTTACAATTTCCTAGCTAGAAAGAAGTCTTTATTCCTTTTGGACCAGGATACCTTCAAACTATGGTGTTGTCAGAAAAGTCATGATACATATTTGCATTAAAAAATCTGCTATGAATTTTCTTCTAACAGCCCAAAATAATCCAATGTGGCTAGTGAGAAGGAGACCTAGAGGTGTCTATGAACTAATTCCATTCCTTGTTTCTTCTTTGGTCCAGCAGACTTCTCTCCTGAGGTCTATGAAAATGAAGATCTGAATCTATTTCTGTTTTTCTTACTGAAACCACAGAAGTAAGATATCCATCAATTCTAAATCATAGATATCACCACCACTTAAAGACAGAGCAGTTACTTCTTAAGGGTAAAACATTTCCTCCATCAAAGTAATATATAGAAGCACATTTCAGGAGTTGGGGTTTCCCTCGGGTATGGTGCATTTTGTAAAAGTTGAGGCAATTATGGTTCCTTCAACTTGGGACAAAATCATATTTGTTTCTTGGAAATACTAGCAGCAAGTGTAAAGTGTTCATGTTCTGTATCATCTCCAGGGCTTCACCACTCTGGACTGAACTTTTTCAGATGGAAGGAGAAATAGTATGAGGGACAGACACCAGCAGCAAATCTTCCTCCAGAGTGGGGCCATGATCCACCTAACAAGTGCTTCTTTACTGACCTGCCTTCATATTCTTTTTTATTTGTTTATAAAATGGAAGTTTTGACAATACCATAGGTTAATAGGGGTAAAACTCAAGAGTCGGGCGGTAGCGCAGTGGGTTAAGCGCACATGGCGCAAAGCGCAAGGACCGGCCTAAGGATCCAGGTTCGAGCCCCCGACTCTCCACCTGCACTGGGGGTCGCTTCACAAGCGATGAAGCAGTTCTGCAGGTGTCTGTCTTTCTCTCCTCCTCTCTGTCTTCCCCTCCTTTCTCCATTTCTCTCTGTCCTATCCAACAACGACAACATCAATAACAACGATAACTAACTACTACAACAACAATGACAAGGGCAACAAAAGGGAAAATAAATAAATATATAAAAAATTAAAAAGTGGAAAAAATTTAAATAATAAATTAAAATAAAAAATAGGGGTAAAAATCCATATAATTCCCACCCCTGGAACTCCGTATCCAATCCCCTTCCCTGCCTTCATCTTCTTTACTGAAAGATGAGAACAAGTGCAGTGAATGGAAATCAGGAAATGAGCCACAAACATAGCAATGTCTTCTTTGAGAAATAAAAAGGGGGGTGGGGGTGGGAGATAACAGTTAGAGGGTAAGTGGCTGGTCTATTTAAGATACTAAATTCGAGAATTAACAGGGAACTCCGACAAAATGAATACGATGAGGCTTAGAGAGTGTGTTGTCAAACTTTTTTTTTTTTTTTTGGCAGGAACCGAGTAATAGAAAGAATGATAAGCCACAGAATTAGTTATTACAGAACCAGTGTGAGATAAAAGATTTCATGACTTTAAGGGCAATCATTTTACTCATGAAGCCTGGAAGAAATCAAATCACTCACTAAGTATGCATTGCTTAAACAGTTAATATATTATGTTTTGTTTAATGCTGAATCTCCAATTAAACTTTTTGACCTTAGAGGTAGGGACTTTGAACATCTTTTATCTTCTGTATATAGCACAATGTCGAGTATACACAGAGCACTAAATAAATCATTATTTTATGTGGCAACAAATTAATAGGTAACATGGTGGAATGAAATGGATGATTTTTTCTTTCCTTTCTCCAGATTTCAAAATTTCTGTTTATTTTTGAAGTAGAAAATAACTGAAGAGTACTAACCCAGTGCAACCAACTCTGGATTGCATGTGGGATGGTATTTCTCTGTATCACTGACTCTCTAGTATCTGCTCCTGTGTTTGGGATTCATCCATTCTAGAGAAAGAAAGAGGGCTCTCTTTGATTTATAGCTAGGATTGCCATTTTAATCATTTAGTATCCTCAGACAATTTATTTAATCTCGTTTTAAGTGTAATGATGGTTCATTTAACAACCTATAATGAATTAATCTGAGAGCCTAAGATTTTAGGATAACTTCAAGGAAGTGATTGCTGATTCTCTTAAGGAAGGTGCTGATTTCGATGTGAATTACTATTGTCCAAGCTTTCACCTGCAAAGCAAAGGCCATAATTATGGTAGAGAGTAAACATTTCTTTTAACTTTTGAACAGAGAAAATCCAAATGCACCTCCAAGTATGGAACTAATTTAGGGCTTCCTGGAGTATACCACGGAAGAAGGCTCAACTAGAAGTGAAAGGGATGGTGTGACTGTTTATGTGAGTGATGATCTGAACAGGTCTCTGACACAAACTACAAAGACTTTGTATCTAGGCATTTCTCTATAATTTTAGGAAGATGGGAACGTGGTGCCTATGCAATATCAGTTTAGGATTCATTAGGGAAATAGTCCATCCTTAGGGAAATACTATCCATGTGGCATCACATTAGAAAACTTTCTTTTGCATATATATATATATATATATATATATATATATATATATATATATATGAAAGAATAAAGAAAAAATAAAAAAATAAAAAAATAATAAATAAAAAATGAAAATACATGGTGTTTCCTTTTGAAAAAAATGGGCCGTTAGAGGGTAAGTTGATTGTCATATTATGACACTAGATTTGATTTATCTGTTTTTTATATTTATTTTATTATTTATTCCCTTTTGTTGCCCTTGTTGTTTTATTGTTGTAGTTATTATTGTTGTTGTCATTGTTGGATAGGACAGAGAGAAATGGAGAGAGGAGGGGAAGACAGAGAGGAGGAGAGAAAGATAGACACCTGCAGACCTGCTTCACCGCCTGTGAAGCGACTCCCCTGCAGGTGGGGAGCCGGGGTTTGAACTGGGATCCTTATGCCGGTCCTTGTGCTTTGCGCTACCTGCGCTTAACCCGCTGCGCTACAGCCCAACTCCCCACTAGATTTGATTTATAAGGAAGATAAGTAACAGAAGTTTAGGGAAATAATCATGAAAGAAAGAGAGATTCTTGGTCCTATAGGAATCTGATTTTAGCCTGCATTTTTCATAATATGGATAAAAGGTAGGTAAGTACACATTTCAGAATAGAAATGTTATCCTATATCGAATAACTTTACAAGTAAGAGAAGATCCAGATTTTGTGGGACTATATATATATATTTTTACAATTCCTCTTCAAGAAAATTGATACCATTTGAAGATACGGTAACTGTTCCAATTCCCCTGCCCACAATTAGACACACATATAGCAACTGAGCATTTATATTGGTGTGAGACAGAAGTCTTAAAGAGGAATTAAAAAATGTCTACAGACATAACAAACACAAAAGCATATGCTACCAGAAGCCCTCCCAAGGACTTGGAAGAGATATTTGCTAGTGAGGCTATTGACATCCACTATCTTGAAACAATGAAGGCACCTTGACTGTAATCTGCTGTCTCTGGGATTCTGGTAGAGGATACACTGTGCACAGGACGGGGAACAAAGGCAGAGAGATGACGATGACGCCTCTTTGCCTCAGAGCAACATGAGCATGCATAGAGGCTGTGAGTATTGCAGACATTGTGGGGCCAAGCTGGCTTATTTACTTTCATAACCAGCTAGCCTAGACTTGAGTACCTAACATATATCTAATGATCAAAAGACAGTAATAGTAATAATCCCAGTGGGCTGGTGAAATAGCTCACTTGGATCGTGTGCCACTCTGCCTGCTGTGGCCCAGGTTTGAGCCTGATTCCCACTACTCTAAAGAAGAGCCTTGTTGCTGTGGTCTCTTTTACTCTGTCAAAGAGCAAAAGAAAAAATGGTGTAATAATACATGTGAGAGAATACTTATATAACTTATCTTACATATTTAAAAAGACTATAATCTTAAACTGATAAAATAAAACAATAGTGTCTGTTCTTATGTGTGTAGTGGCACATATATATAATACAGATAAACTTGCATATGTATATAGACTCAGGCATTCTGTGCACATATGCATACAGATACTACATATATATATATATATATATATATATATATATATATACCATGCACTATGTCTATAGTAAGAATTTATATAATAATTAAGACTTGGGGCTTTTGTTGATATATATGCACAAAATAATAAATCTGTCTTCGAGATAACTAAGTAACGGTTATATACAGATTATATACATCTATAATGTTAGAACACAGACTTATATGATCTAATTTTATAAATATTTTAAAGGTGTAAAATGTATGCACACAATAAATACTTCTTATTCCTTATATAAATCATAAGGAAAACCATATGGAAGAAAACAGAGACTGTATAACCTAACTGAGCTTCTTCCTCTTCTCTTGGGTCACAAATGGATCATGTTGTTCCTCTCTTCTCAGATATAAAAAACTCATTTCAGGCTTCTTCCCAGAGAGGTCAGAATAAAAGCATTCCCTTTATCCTAAAGACCTAATTCCACATACCATTTGAAACTGAACAAGTGTGAACGCCAGAATTTGTTGAAGTAAAAGTAACTGGTTCTTGTGTACTTGACTTCTCCAAACAGCTCTGTACATTGACCCAGGGACTATTACATTCATACAGTGCTACACATATTTTTTAGTAATTAATAATTCTGTTCCCTGCCAGTTCTTAGGGAACTATGTTGGCCTGATTTATGATAAATTGTCTATTTCAGTAAGTGTATAACTATAGAAAAGAAAACATGAAACTACTAAAATCGTGTGTGTGTATGTATATGCGTGTGTATGTATGTGTGTGTGTATGTGTGTGTGTGTGTGTGCATTTGTTGTGTGTTTCTCAGAGCCCTGCTCAGCTCCAGCTTATGGTGGTGTAGGGGGTTGAATCTGGGACTTCAGAACCCCAGGCAGGGAAGTCTTGCAGAAGGATTATGTCATCTCCCCAAAATCATGGTTTCTGTTCAGTATCCAACAAGAGAGGAGAAAATTTATGTTAGGACAAAAGATTTCTCTTTGAATATAACATATGTGTTTGTTAATAACATGAAGGGGAAAAATCAAACTGTTTTTGTGACCCTTGGTAGACATATTTACTTCTCTGAGTACTAACTTTCATTTCATGTGAATCATCAAGAACACCCAAGTTTCTGGCCAGTTCCACTTCAGGGCATGAAAGACAGTGACAGAGTGCTACAGGTAGCCTGACGGGTTATTTAAAGATTATTTATGTCTTATGATTGCCATATCATCAATAATAGAATATGTTGACATTAAATGACAAAATAAAATAATTAGACTCACATTGTACATAGACACTGAGACCATGCACAGGGTTCTGCATATACATAATTTATAAGAAGAAAATTCAGTACTGAGTAAAAACACATTTAAAAAAACTATGATATATAATGTTTGTGCCAAGAATACCCATGACAAAAAATCATTTAACATAGTTTGTTCTGAAGTGCTGCCTAGTCATCATAGATTCTAAACCCAGTTACAAGTCTAGGTCTGACAGCTGGTCTGAGTTACTCTGAGTTCAGTGATTAGACACTGATATATTTGGAATTGTGGTGAACCATAATACCTTAAGATCTGAAAACTGGATTAAGAAGTTAATGAGGAGACACTTAACATTTGTAATCAAAGAACCAAGGGTCAGATTATTGCTTAATGGGTAAAATGCTATGTTTCTTATGGTAAAGAATGAATAATTTTCAATCTTTTCTGGTTTTATTATTCATTATTTTATTTATTTGTTTGTTTGTTTTTCTTCCAGGGTTATCTCTGTGGCTTGGTGTTCACACTACAAATCTACTGCTCTTGGTGGCCTTTTGTTTTTTTTTCTTTTTTGTTGGTTATGGCAGAAATTGAGAGGGGAAGGGAAGATAGAGAGGGAGAGAGGAAGATAGACATCTGCAGACCCACTTTACTGCTCCTGAAGCGACCCCTCCCCGCAGGTGGGGAGCCAGGGGCTTGAACCAGGATCCTTGCTCTTCATACTATGTGCTCTTAACCCAGTGTGCTACCTTCTTGTTCCCCATGTTTTAAATTTAAAAATACATTGAGAAAGACAAATACCCACAGTAAACTCATGTAGCTGTGTGTGATTTCCTTTTTTCACTAGTGGTTCATAGTGTTTGATCTCGTCTTGAAAATCAAGCGGGTGCAAAGGCTTGGAGAGAATTTTCACCAGGTACACCTGAGTACTCTATTCAAGCCAGAATAGGAGCTTTGCTGTTGTCTCAAAGTCAGACAGCAAAGAATCAGGGATAGCCTGTCACTCTGCTTTGCTATCCAGTAAGTCACTCTGCTTTGCTATCTACTTACTAGATAGCAAAGCACTGTTAATAATAATTGAAATGCTTTCCTTGTCAGTCATTGCTCTTTCTTTGTAAATGTTACCCATTTCATAAATAAATCAAAACCTGAAGACCTGAGGTTTTCAGAAACTTGAATGCTTTTGTTAAAATTGTATGAAGCAAATTCATAAACACATGATTTATATTATCTCAGTACACCACTGGAGATGAAAGAATATACTATTTAAATTAACTTCTCTCTCAACAAATGAAATCAATTCTCTTAGGTTACTTATCATCTGCCTTTTGTCTTGGTGCAGAATCTTTCCTATTTCTCTCACTCATTCATCTATTGTGCCCTTTCCTTGATCTGATAGCATTAAACATATAATTAAGTCATAAAGGAGGGGACTGATGAGTATAGCAGATGGTAATTGCTTCCTACATTTGAATGGAATGATATGCATTGCTACAATTTACAGCTCTTTCCTCATATTTTATTCAGGAACCTTTTATCTCTTTTCCTGCAGAACTATTCTGCAATAAATTCAGACATCTTATCAATAGTGTGGCGATAGTAGCAGAAACAGAGACAAACTGAACTTTGTGCATCTTAATGTTTAAAATAATTTTCTGCAATAATTGAATTATCTGCCAGTGAGCATTCACAGAGACCCCGAATATTATCTTCCTTTAGCGGGAAGTATCAAGTCTGTGACTGAAATAAAGGAAAAGCCCTTCAGATTGACAAATTATTGATTAGAAAAGTTTGAGACTAAACCAGGAGCTTTCAGTCCCCCCCCCCACCTTTTTAAGGAAAGAAAGGCATCTTTGCTGTTGATATTTCACAGTGCAGAAAGGAAAGGTGGGAATGTGTCCACTGCTACTCTAATGCCTTGGGCGATGAACACCTAGACTTTTAAGAAAATCTGGGAAAATCTCAAGGCTTGTTCCTTTTCTTTCCTTGGAATTATGGCTCTTGGCATGTATCTTCTTTCCTATACCTTGAACATGTAGAAACTTCAGCTTAAAGTCACTGTGTTTATTCCCAGCATGTCAGGATAATTTGCTACAGTAGGTTAGTATAGTAGATGAATGAATAAACAGATGACTAAAAAAAAAATACCCACCCTGGAACACTTATATCATTTGAGATCCTGATTAATGATTGTGACTTTGAATGACACTGCATCTTTCTATAAATACCTTAGTCTGAAAGTAGTTACATCTAAGGAGTCCTTTAATGCATTTTCATGGACAGGGCAACAGATACTAGACATAGGTGCTCATAGCCAGCAGAAACAACACTCTGTGCTCTTATATTATTAGCAACAACAGAAGCCTTGTATGAGGAGAAGAAAACACTCTATGGCCAATCTTGTCTTTAAGCCATGGGCAATAAAGGCAGGGAGTTGGAGAAATTTCAAGAACCACACTGTTCTCTCAATAGTGCAGAACTCCTACTTTCATGAGGGACACGTATCTTTTGCTCTTCTCCCAGTAAACCAATTTTGAAAAACATATAAAATCATTTTTCTTGGGTCCAGCCAGTGGCGCACCTGGCTGAGCACACACGTTACACTGTGCAAGGACCTGGGTTCAACCACCCAACTCCCACCTGCAGGGGGAAAGCTTCACGACTGGTGAAGCAGGGCTGCAAGGATCTGTCTCTTCCTCTCTACCTCCGTTTTCCTCTGTAGTTCTCTCTGTCTCTATCCAATAAATAAATTAATAAAACCCCAAAATCTTCTTTGGGGCAGTGAACATGATCTTATTTTCCAACACCAGCATCTCTTTATCAAAGAAACATTGGCTTACAGGACTGTTATTGTCATGAGGTCCACATGACATTTTCAGGTGTCCCTAAGATAGTCATCAGGACAGTCACCCTACCCCTAACCATAACCCTGCTCCACTAAAGAGAGATAGATTCCCACCCTCCACTAGTCTTCCTCCCTCCCTCCCTCCTGTGAGTCACCAACTCTGCTGTGGTAGACAATAGTCCCTCGAGGTTTCACCTCGCATTGTTCTTTGCTTTGCTTTTAGATTCCTTCTGGGAGTGAGATTATCTGTTTATTTTTTCCTCCTTCTTCTGACTACTCTCACTCAGCATGATTCCTTCTAGCTCTCCATCCACATTGTGGCAAAGGAAAATGTGTCAGTGTGCCTTACAGCTGTGTAGTATTCCATTCTGAGACATGCTTATTATGGAACAAATTTTATATTTCAAATAAACTTTTATGTATTTCATATATGTGAACTGCAGATGTCTTATAAATTTATCCATTAACTTATCCAAGAAACATTTACTGAGTTCCTATTGTGTGCTTATCAGTGAGCTATACTTTAAATATACAAATAAAAATAATCACTGGATTTGGTTCCTGTTTTATAGTCTGGTATAGATGTCAGAAAACAAGCAAGCAAACAACACCAAAAAAAAAATTATTGAGTTATTGAAGCCTGGAAGAGAGACTTCTAAGTCATTATAGGTTGACATATTTTGTCTTCCAAGGCTTAAACTTGAACCAGACTTGAAGAGGAAGTATACTGCAGCAGTGCCAAGTGGGTCTCCATGTAAGGGCAAACCACTCCTACAGAGCAGGGCTGATCCAGTACAAGTGGAATCAAAGGTGGAGACTCCTGGTCCCCCAGTTTATGTGCCCTGGGTGGTCTCTCTGGCTCTCTAAAAATAAATGAATGAATGAATAAATATATTTTTAAAATAAAAAGACATGAATTTACAGAAATAGACTGTGATAGTAGTGATAGTGATGTTTTGCAGGTAAAATATCTTTAGATCTGCATTCTAAAGTCATTAAAATATCTGAGAGAGAAGAGGAAGAAAAGGAATGACACTCATAAGTAGTAATCAGTGTAGCTGTGACCTAGAAAGGAGGAGAGGGCAGGACCATAGAAAAAAATGGGCAAATACATATATAGTTATAGAAGTAATAGTTAACCCATATCTGTGAGCTTGGAAGAACAGCAGCAGTTCCAGCAGAGGGAATGGGGACAGAAATCTGGTGGTGGGAATAGGGTGGAATTATCTCATAATTTTATAAATCTATCATAAAAATCTAAGAAAATATATCTCTTCATTCAAAAATGAAATAAAACTTAAAAATGGCTATTTTTACATTGATTCATACCAGACATTCTTCAACAATTTTACTTACAAACACTTTTTTATTAAGGGAATTAGTGGTTTACAGTCAATAAAGCTGTTGGTACATGTGTAAAATTCCTCAATTTTCTGCAAAACACTCTCACCCCCAGCGTAGGTCCTCCTCTGCCATCATGCTCCAGGACCAGAACCCCAAACCCCCCACCCAGAGTCCTTTACTTTGGTACAATACACCAAACCCAGTCCATGCTCTGCTTGGTTTCCCTTTCTTTTCTTATTCCTCTGTGTAGAATATTTATTTTGATGATGCTAAATTTTCTAATCCATGAAAATTTGTCCATGGAATATCTGTCCATTTCCTCATATCTTTTTCTATTTTCTTGAATAGTGTGACTTGTAGTTTTCAGTATATAAGTTTTTCACTTTTTTTTTCATTATTGGGGGGATTAGTAGTTTATAGGCAGCAGTAAAATACAATAGTTGGTACATGTGTAACATTTCTCAGTTTTTCACATAACAATTCAGTGCCCTCTAGGTCCTCCTTCACTATCGTGTTCCATGACCTGACCCCCCCCACACACACACACACATACCACCCCAGAGTCTTTTACTTTGGTCCACCAAAACCCGGTCCCAGTCCCAGTTCTGCTTTGTGTTTTCTTATTTTTAACTCCTTTTTTTATTAGTAATGATTGACAAACTTTCACTTTTTAAAAAATACTTATTTATTTTTCCTTTTCTTGCCCTTTTTTATTGTTATGTAGTTATTGTTGTTATTGATGCTGTCATTGTTAGATAGGACAGAGAGAAATGGAGAAAGGAGGGGGAGACAGAGAGGAGGGGAAGACAGAGAGGGGGAGAGAAAGATAGACACCTGCAGACCTACTTTATCACCTGTGAAGTGACTCCCCTGCAGGTGGGGAGTCAGGGACTAGAACTGGGATCCTAACACCAGTCCTTGAGCTTTGGGCCACGTGTGCTTAACCTGCTGCCCAACTCCTGCAAGCTTCACTTGTTTTGTTAGGTTTATCCCTAGATAGTTTATAGTTTTTCTGCTATAGTAAATGGGATTGATTTGTAGGTTTCTTTTTCTTCTGACTTAGTGTTTGCAGAGAAGAATGTCATAAACTTTTATATGTTAATTTTGTAGTCTGACACTTGATTACATTGCCTGATAATTTTTGGGTGCTTCATGCTCCATTCCTTGGGTTTTTCTATGTATACTGTCATCTGGGTCATCTGGTCTGCTATTAGTGACAGTCTGACGACTTCTCTTCCAATCTATATCCCTTTAATTCCTTTCACTTGCCTGACTGCTGTGGAAAGAAGTTCCAACACTATCATATATAGTTACATTGATAGTGGGCAACTCTGTCTGGTACCTGATCTGAGTGGGAATGTTTTCAGTTTCTCACCATTGAGTATGATGTTGGCTGTGGGCTTGCTGTATATGGACTGTGTTAGGTTAAGGAATTTTACATCTATTCCCATTTTTGTAGTCTTTTGATCATTAAGGGATGTTGGCTTTTGTCAAAGGCTTTCTCTGTATCTATTGACATAATTAGGTGGGTTTTGATTTTCTTTTATTGATGTGATTGATTATATTGATTGATTTACATATAGTATTGCATCCTTGGGATAAATCCCACTTGGTTATGGTGTAAACTTTTGAATACACTGCTATATCTGGCTGGCTATAATTTTGTTCAGTACTTTAGCATCTGTGTTCATCAGAGATACAAGTATGTAGGTTTTTATGTGTGTGTGGGGGGGGAGTGTGTGTACGATCTGTTTTTGGTATCATAATGGCGTTTGTTTCATAAACTGTGGAAGGGAGTAGTTTTGTGGCTTCAATATTTTGGAAGTGCTACAAAAATACATCAACTACAACACAATAATAGTGGGAGACTTTAACACCCAACTCATTCAAACTGACAGATCATCTAGGCAGAGTTAATAAAGAAACAAGAGAACTAAACAAAGTGATAGGTAGATTAGACCTAGTGACATGTTCAGTCTTTCACCCCAAGAAATTGGAAGACACATTCTTTTCAAACTCACATGGCACATCCTCAAGGACAGTGGATATGGTAGCCCAGGACCAAGTGGTTTTACAAATGAACTAGACAAAACCTTCAAGGAAGTGTAATGCCTATAATTTTAAAGATCTTCAAAAATATTGAAGGCACTTTTTAAGGTGGATATTATCATTCTCATTCATATTTGGAAAAAAATGAGGTTTGGGGAATATAAAATTTTATTAATATCACAAAAATAGTAAATAAGCCAGTTTCAGGATATAAATACTGATAATTGATTAGAATTCGTGGTATTTCTACTGATTCTCATTTATCTTGTAGGCATTGATTGACTTCCATTTCACAGTAAGAAGGGTCTTGGGAAGGGGCAGTGGCATGCCCACTGGAGTGCACACAACACCTTGTGCAAGGGCCCCATTCAAGCCCATGATACCCACCAGCACGGGAGACAATTCAAAGCAGTGAAACAGGTCTTTAAGAGGTCTTTTTCATCATCCCTTCCTTTTAATGATCTATTACCTATATAAAATAAAAATAAGTGGACAAAATGACCACCAGCAGTGGTAAATTTTTGGTACAGGCAAAAAAAATAATAAAATAAAAGATCTAGGAGTGGCAAAAGAGCATTCACCTGGATGATGTGCTTCTTGAGCTATGTGCACAACTCAGGTATGAACCCAGCTCCCACCACACTGAAGGAAGCTTTGTTGTGCTACCTTTTTCTCTTTGTGTGTTCCTGTCATCTGTCATCCACCTGCATATCTGTGTATCATCATCATCATCATTATCTAGCATCTATCGTCTATGTATCTATCATGCATCTGTCATCTATCTATCTCTATCTCTGTCTATCCATCTATCTATATCTATCTGTCTATCCATCTATCCATCATCTCTCTATCTCTTTATCATCTATCTTCTGTATATCTATTATCTATCTATCTATCTATCTATCTATCATCTACCTACCTGAAAATTCAGCTGATTTAAGAAAATCCTGGTGATCACAAGGAGGGAAAAAGTGTATATCCTTGATGAAATCAGGCTATTGAAAATTTAACTAATAGAAGAGAATTTGTATTGCTTATGTTTTTTTTTCATTTGGATTGTCTTCTCATTTAGATTACTAATACTAAAAAACTTACATATTTCAGGTAAGTAGAACTTGAGAATTCTAAGGATGTGGTTCTAGGTAAAAGATAATAAAATACTATAGAACATAAACAACTCTAAAGTTGAATTTTGCTAACATTTATCTACTTGCTAATGCTACTCTAATATTACTGACTTGACTGAGAATAGATTTCATTTTAGTATTTCCAATGTTTATATAATGGGGCCATAAGTGACACATTTCTTTACCGACTAAAATTATTATAAAAAGAAAATTTTGTGAAAATACTTTAAAGTGGTAGAGATTTAGATTTTTTTTTCCAATTTCAACATTATCTTAATGAAAGGAAATTTGGAAAAATAAAAATAACAGTGGTAGATCAGACTGGAGAAATCATTATCCTAAAATAGAAACTATGGGAGTAATGAAGGCCATATTAATTAAACACACATGGAGATTTTGTATTGGAAGATAAAATATGAAATCTTGTTCACTTTCTCCTAAAAATCATAAATGAAGTTTACACTTAAGTAAAATATCTACACAATTAATTCTATAATTTTGAAGATTTTAACATCTAAAATTTTACTAAAAGACTCCTTGTCAGAAATATTCTGAAATGTTTGTGAAATCTTTTATCATATGAACTTAGGGTGCTAAAGATGAAGAGTCTAATTAAAAATATGAAGTGTAGGATAAACTATTTCATTTTAACTTCTATGAAAAATATAAAACATAGAGGAAAAATAAACAAATTATTTTAATGAGTAAAACTGATATTTCAAGAAAAACTAAAAGAAGATTTCATTATAAAATTTCCTAGCTGATTTTTTTAAAATTTTTTTAAAAATTTAATTATTTATTTATTCCCTTTTTGTTGCCCTTGTTGTTTTATTGTTGTAGTTATTATTGATGTCGTTGTTGTTGGATAGGACAGAGAGAAATGGAGAGAGGAGGGGAAGACAGGGAGAGAAAGACAGACACCTGCAGACCTGCTTCACCGCCTGTGAAGGAACCTGCCTGCAGGTGGGGAGCCGGGGGCTCAAACCGGGATTCTGAAGCGGGTCCTTGAGCTTAGCGCCACCTGCGCTTAACCCGCTGTGCTACAGCCCAACTCCCTCTAGCTGATTTTTTAATTGAGTGCAAAAGTCTGGGACCTAGCAGAAAAATGTGGGTTTATTATTAGACAGATTGGTGTCTTATTACTGTATAGAATGTCATTTTCAGGTATCAACTGGAAACATGGTTAAGGGTAAGATTTTTACAAATAAAATTAAAATTGGAATAAGAATTAGGAACTCTAAAGTGCAGTGACGTTTAAAAGGAGAAAGAGGAATTAAGAAAATGAGTCATTAAAGATGATGAAAAAGATGACTTAAGAGTCAAGAAGGCCCTGGCACCACCAACAGTCAGAGTTGAACATCTCTGGTTAAAATAAAGGGGGGAGGGACTAGGTGGTGGCACACCTGGTTAAGTGCATTTATTATCATACACAAGTACCCAGATTCAATCCCCCAGCCCCCACCTACAGGAAAAAAAACTTCACAAGGGGTAAAGAAGGGCTGAAGGTGTCTCTCTGTCTCAATTTTTCACTCTCAATTTCTTTCTGTTCTATCAAGTAAAATATATAAATCAAGTTTAAAAAGCCAAGAAAGGATAGCTATGAAAACCAAGAGCTGGAGAACATAGACAGCAGCGATGTTACAGAAAGCGCTGCTATTGAATAGTAGTTAATTGTATGTAACAATTAGTAAGTTGATTCATGACATATATAGATAAAAATGGAATTGCTTGAGACAGTATGCCTTTACTTTAACATCCAGATTTTTATTTGTTGCCCTACAGATCTTTACAAGCATGAGGTGTTATCATAAATACTTTGTATTTCAGTGGAATATAGTTTCAGGTTATATCAGAAGTCAAAGATGACTCTCCAGTGATTATATATTAACCCACTGCATAGGTTATCCAGTTAGCCCTGGTCCCCACCTGCAGGGAGAAAGCTTTGCAGGTGGTGAAGCAGTGTTGTGGGTATTTCTTTCTCTCTCTCTATCACTCCCCTTCCCTCTCAATTTTGGTCTGTCTTCAATAAATAAATAAATAAAGATAAAAATTAGATTATCCAGTTACACAGTGTTATATTTGATTCACTTCTTTAATTTATTAGATACTAATGTCCTAGTTTAAATAAATTTAATATTAGATTATCAATATCCAAAGTCTCTAGTACTTAGTTGCAAGTATTTAATTATACCAAAAAGCAGCACTCTGTTTCTCTTTTCACCTAACCTGAGACTCCATATGCCTTCATTCCAGTACTAGATGCAAGGACTGTGAGCTTTTTAGGGTCCCGATAAGCACAACTATATTAACAATCCTCCATGTTAACTGATTTAAGATAGTCTTCCTCCCTTCCTTCCTTCCTTCCTTCCTTCCTTCCTTCCTTCCTTCCTTCCTTCTTTCATTCCTTCCTTCCTTCCCTCCTTCCTTCTTTCCTTCCTTCCTTTCTTTTTTCTTTCTCTCTCTCTCTCTTTTTCTTTTTTTCCTCAATTGAATTCACATCATGCCTCCCCCCTTTATTTTAATTTTTTCTACTATCCTAAATGTCTGGTGTTAACCTTTACTTGTCTTTCTTTTATTTGCTTTTGTATTACCTTTTTTTTGTTTGTTTCCTTTGGTTTATCCCTACCCTTCAATAGTAGCTACTAATTATACAAGTTACAAAAAGATAACATGTGATTATAATATCTAAGACCCTTGTGGGATCCAAAAATTAAGTTTAATATCTCCACTACCTTGTATAAGTAGAATACTGGTCTTTAAATGCCTGCACTAAATATGTATATACAATGCTCAACTTAAATTTTCCTACTAGGATAACTTAAACTGCACTAATAATTGTAATTGATTTTTATAACACATTCTCTTTTAGTTACATTTGGGGATACACAATTGACTTTATAATGTTTCAGAAATGAAATATTCCATTTATAACATCATCTCCAAGGGAAAATGTGTGTTGGGTTCCTAAAAACTGATTAGCAAATTAAATTTTTGAATACACCTGTTTGTTAGCAAGGAACTGCCTATAATTATGGAGGTAAATCTGTTGGGAAAAAATCAAATAGGTGAGCCAAAATGCAGAGTTGTCATAATAAGAAAGCTAATGTATACTTTGTATTATATTGCTAATGTCTAATACATTCTTACCCATGATCATCTGACTGTCAAACAACCCTGAATATTAATTAGGACAGTTTTTTTATTGTTCAAAATTTATTGTAGAGAGATAATACAAAAGGTTTACGTAACTTTGCCATGTTCTAGCAATACCAAGCTAGGTTGGGACCAGGTCTTTTCACTCCAAGTATTTCTAGAATGGCTGTTTCCTTTGGGATATGTTTTAAGATTATTACTGTAAATATCTGTGTATGCTAAAGAAAATGTAAGAGAGGGCCAAGTGGTTGCTCACCAGCTAGAGTGCAGCCTGGTGCATGTCCCCAACCTTGGCCTTGGATCAGTACTGCAGCTCTCTCTTTCTCCTTTACCCCTTCTTTCTATTTCTCTGTTTCTTACCCTTTATCAAAAAGAAAGTAAAAAGGAAAAATATGGCTGCTGTAAATGTTTGAGTCATTAAGCAGGCATGAGTTCCAGTGATAACCCTGGTGTGAAAAAGAGAAAGGGAAGGGGGGCAGGGAAGAAGGGATTGAGGGAGACACAGACAGAGCAAGAGATACTAGAAAGACATATAGATAAATGAAAATGAGCATTATTGTACACATTTTATGCCCTCACATACATTTATTGTGATGAAGCAAAGTCTCCAAAAGTTTATGTTATATACCCATAGTTACTGTGAAGTGCAGTACAATGATTTGGATAATTCCATAGCTAACATTCTTACATACTGCTCACAATAGATGGACTGAGTGCCTCTTCTCAGGGGGAGAGTATACTCTGAATATATGAAAAAGTATATGTGCAGGCTACTTTACAGGATTCTACTAAATTACATAAGTTCAAAGTAGTTGGTTGGGGGCTCATTATAAGTAACCTATATGAAAGTGTTCTTTGGCATTGGAGAGGGAGATAGCCTGAACAATTTGTCTGATTTGGCATGTTTGGTGGTTTGTTTCTGCAGTATTTCTGTTTAATATTTACTATGCTGGTTGTTGTTGACCAGCACGTGGAGCTATTGTTGTGGTCTCTGGACTTCACTTTGTTTATATGTTGCATGGCAGAGGGGTGAAGGTGTGGAAGCTGGGAATGGGATTGATTATTTATTTATTTATTTATTTATTTACTGTATTTTCCTTGACCTGTTTTTGCTTGCTGTTGTTTGCATATATGTTTTCTCTGTATGATTTCAATATGAAATCAACTCTCAGGGGTTTGCTGCTGGGGTGCAATTGTGCGCATAAGAAGCAGGACTCACTCTAGCAATCAGCTACCATCTGCCATGTATTACCATTATGTTTTGGCAAAAGATTGGACTTTTTTGGTTACAAAACCTTCCTGATTTTTAGTGTGTATTTGACTGTAATTCAGTATCTCATACCCTCCCACCTCCTCTCTCTTCTAGCCCTATGCTTTGAAGTGAAAGGTGGATCTGTCATGTATCCCATTACTTTCTGATCATATAATGAAAGAAGAAAGCATAAAGGTTTCAAAAAGAAGAGTGAAGTGGCAGGTAAGTGCAGGACTTATTTGTCTTCCTCCTTAAAGAGACTCTGCTTTTCAGAAAGAGGAATGCAGGACAGGACTGGAAATGTGAGAAGAGCACAACTCTGACATCAAGTTGTCATGTAAACACCTGCCTTTTCTCCTAGTTGCTACGGATCTTGGAGAAGTGGCTTGACCTTCCTGTGACTCAGTCTTCTCTGGAAAATAAAAAATGCATCTAGTATGACTGTTGTGAGACTTAACTGAGATAATAAATATATGTAGTTTAGACTAACACTTGGGCCCCTGAAAACTTTCAATAACCATTAGACTTATCAAATTGGTATCTACTCAATGTTGAATAACACATCAATATTGTTTTATTTCATGATGATTAAAATTAGGACTTTGGAAACCTGAACAATCTAATCCTTGTTAGACTTATTGCTCCTAATTTCTTCAAAGTAGCTTTATGCCTACTTTATGCCTACATAATTTCTTTATGCCTACTTTCATATTATACTCAACAAATGGTATTTATTTACTTAATTATGTATTCATTCATCCATTTATTTTATATAGAGATAGAGAAGCAGAAGAAGAGTGAAAGAGATCACAGCACCAAGCCTCACTTCAGTGGAGTGGGGGCCAGGTCAAACTTGAGTTTGACATACGGTAAAGCAGTATAATATCCAAGTGATCAATTTTGCTGACACAACCAATATTATTTTGAATGGCTAAAGGAACTATTTACAACTATTTACAAGGGCACAGAGCATTGATAGTGGTCTAGAGGTGACTTACTCATATATACACAAGTGTGAATTGCACTTCTGAAAACTCTTAACTGTGTAAACCACTATTAAATCACTATAAAAAATTAAAATGTCTATGGAGATATCACTAACAGTTGTTCAGCCCTACCTGAGACATCAAAGGTCCCATGATCAATCCTGATACCACCACATGCCAGAGTTAGTAAAATCAAAGAGACAAATGTAAACTTATTACAAAGTAAGGAGTGAGAAAATATGAATCCATATAAATGTGCCTCGTGCTCTTGTTTTTTACATTGATGGTAACATGACAGGCTACTCTTGATGTCTACAACTAAAGAAAGTTTCTCTCTCACACCAATCTGCAGATTTAATACAAACCATAAGAAAACACAACTCAATAGATGCAGAGAAATCTTTGACAAAATCCAACACCCATTCATGCTCAAACCTCTACAAAAATGGGAATAGACGGGATATTTATTCCTCAAGATAGTGGAATCCATATATAGCAAACCAACAGCCAACATCATACTCAATGGACAGAAGCTGAAAGCATTTCCCCTCAGATTAGGGACTAGACAGGGCTGCCCACTATCACCATTACTCTTCAACATAGTATTGGAAGTTCTTGCCGTAGAAATCAGGCAAGAGGGGAGTCGGGCTGTAACGCAGCGGGTTAAGCGCAGGTGGCGCAAAGCACAAGGATCAGCATAAGGATCCCGGTTCGAACCCCGGCTCCCCACCTGCAGAGGAGTCGCTTCATTGGCGGTGAAGCAGGTCTGCAGGTGTCTATCTTTCTCTCCTCCTCTCTGTCTTCCCCTCCTCTCTCCATTTCTCTCTGTCCTATCCAACAACGACAACAACAATAATAACTACAACAATAAAACAACAAGGGCAACAAAAGGGAATAAATAAATAAAATTTAAAAAAAAGAAATCAGGCAAGAGAAAGAAATCAAAGGAATACAGATTGGAAGGGAAGAAGTCAAACTCTCACTATTTGCAGATGACATGATAGTATACATAGAAAAACCTAAAGAATCCAGTAGAAAACTACTGGAAGTTATTAGGCAATATAGCAAGGTGTCAGGCTACAAAATCAATGTACAAAAATCAGTGGCATTTCTCTATACAAACACTAAAACTGAAGAAGAAGACATCCAGGAATCACTCCCATTCACTGTTGCAACAAAATCAGTAAAATACCTAGGAGTAAAGCTGACCAAAGAAGTGAAAGGCTTGTATACTGAAAACTATGAGTCACTCTTAAAGGAAATAGAAACTGATATCAAGAAATGGAAAGGCATCCCATGCTCATGTATATGACGAATAAATATAATCAAAATGAATATTCTCCCCAGAGCCATATACAGATTTAATATAGCCATCAAAGTTCCACCAAGCTTCTTTAAAATAGAACAAAAACTACATTCATTTATCTGGAACCAAAAAACACCTAGAATTGCCAAAACCATCTTGAGGAAAAGAAACAGAAATGGAGGCATCACACTCCCAGATCTCAAACTATATTATAATGTCATCGTCATCAAAACAGCCTGGTACTGGAACAAAAATAGGCACACAGAGCAGTGGAACAGAATTGAAAGCCCAGATATAAACCTCCACACCTATGGACATCTAATCTTTGATAAGGGGGCCCAAAGGATTAAATGGAAGAAGGAGGCTCTCTTCAGTAAATGGTGCTGGGAAAACTGGGTTATAACATGCAGAAGAATGAAATTGAACCACCTTATCTCATCAGAAACAAAAATCAACTCCAAAGGGATCAAAGACCTGGATGTCAGACCAGAAACTATCAAATACTTAGAGGAAAACATTGGTGAAACACTTTCCCACCTAAACCTCAAGGACATCTTTGATAAAACAAACCCAATTGCAAGAAAGAATAAAGCAGAAACAAAAAATGGGACTACATCAAATTGAAAAGCTCTGCACAGCTAAAGAAACTATCACACAAACAAAGAGACCCCTCACAGAATGGGAGAAGATCTTCACAT
Source organism: Erinaceus europaeus (assembly GCF_950295315.1). Lineage (NCBI taxonomy): Eukaryota > Metazoa > Chordata > Mammalia > Eulipotyphla > Erinaceidae > Erinaceus > Erinaceus europaeus. The sequence continues at coordinate 36,130,826 of NC_080179.1, forward strand.
GCCAAACATCAGACAAGAGACTAATCACCAAAATATACAAAGAACTCAGCAAACTTAGCATCAAAAAAGCAAATGACCCCATCCAAAAATAGGCAGAGGATATGAACAAGACATTCACTTCAGAGGAGACCCAAAAGGCTAACAAACATGAAAAACTGTTCCAGGTTGCTGATTGTCAGAGAGATGAAAACAAAGACAACATTGCGATACCACCTCACTCCACTGAGAATGGCATACATCAAAAAAGACAGCAGCAACAAATGTTGGAGAGACTGTGGGGACAGAGGAACCCTTCTACACTGCTGGTGGGAATGTAAATTGGTCCAGCCTCTGTGGAGAGCAGTCTGGAGAACTCTCACAAGGATAGACATAGACCTTCCATATGATCCAGTTATTCCTCTCCTGGGCATATACCCCAAGGATTCCATAATGCCCAACCAAAAAGATGTGTGTACATCTATGTTCATAGCAGCACAATTCACAGTAGATAAAACCTGGAAAGAACCCAGGTGCCCAACAACAGATGAGTGGCTGAGAAAGCTGTGGTACATATACACAATGGAATACTATGCAACTATTAAGAACAATGAGCCCACCTTATCTGACCCATCTTGGACAGAGCTAGAAGGAATTATGTTAAGTGAGCTAAGTCAGAAAGATAAAGATGAGTATGGGATGTCCCCACTCATCAACAGAAGTTGAGAAAGAAGAACAGAAAGGGAAACTAAAAGCAGGATCTGATTAAATCGAGAGCAGGGCACCAATGTAAAATCTCTGTGGTGAAGGGTAGGGTGGCCATTGTGCTTCCCGTCATGGCAGGGGGTGGGGGTTGGGGGAGTGGGGATGGGACACAGTCTTTTGGTGGTGGGAGTGGTGTTTATGTACAATCCTACTAAAGTGTAAATATATAAACCACTATTTAATTAATATGACAGGCAAAAAATTGATCATATATCTAGAACTTCTTAAAACACAGACTGAGTCTTTTTAATACAGGTCCTGGAAAAAGGTGACAGATGACCTAGTGGGAGTTGTATTGTTATGTGAAAATCTGAGAAATCTTAGGCATGTACAAACTATTTCATTTACTGTCAAATATAAATCATTAATTCCCCAATAAAGAAATAAAAAAGACAAACAACATTTTGGACATAAAAGGACCTAGGTGTTTTAGTAATGACTTCACAAACATCTGAATTATGATTTTTAATTATTTATTTTATATTCTATTTTATGTACTCAGCTCTGACAATGATGATAGTACCATACACTGAACCTGGGACTGCAGATTCTCAATCATGGGAATTGTTAACTATTTTTTTAAAGTGAAGTTTATTATATATCAATCTTCTTTTATTAAATATATTTAGAAATTAAACAGTAAGTTAACATGAAAATAAAGCTTAAAGAAACAGAGAATATTGAGGAAGGCACTCAACTAGTTTGTTCCAAAAAAAAGAATCTCAATAAGATAAATGCTATTCCTTCCAAACACATGGAAAATTTCATTTGGTCCCCATTCCTCTTTCACACTTACATGTAGTTCTTTACTTCTTAGTATAATACAAAAAATGTTCTCTAGAAAAAGAGAAATGGTGGTTTGGTCATCCTGTCTCATATCCTGGGGTCTTAGGATGTATCCTGACCTGAACTTGGTAGAAAAATGTACATCATTTTTCCAAATCTCTGTGACAGAAGAAAACTCAAATGAACTGGAAAACAGCTTAGTAAACAACTCATCAGGACCATGGTTTGAATAGTCAGTGCACAAGGACTGGTGTAAGTTTCCTGGTTTGAGCCCCCAGCTCTTGCAGAGTGTTCGCTTTATAAGCAGTGAAGCAGGTCTGCAGGTGTATATCTATTTCTCCCCCTCTCTGTCTTCCCCTCCTTTCTCCATTTCTCTCTGAAAACAAAAAAGAATAGTCAGCAACATAAAAACTGTGGTTGACCCACCAGCAAAGCACAATTCCATCCAAGTGAGAGTGGGGAAGGGATACGGAGTTCTGGTGGTGGGAACTGTGTAGAGTTGTACCTATCTTATCCTATGGTTTCTGTCAGTGTTTCATTTTTTTAAATAAAAAAAATTAAAAATCTGATTTTTTAATGAAAATCCTATAGACCTGACTTATTATGTGTCAACTGAATATTCGACTATTACATGGGTGATTTGATGTCTTTGCTTATGTCTATTTCAGTGGCTTTTGAAAGCTGTAATTATATAAGCAGAGAGATGACTTCATCGTTTTTTAACAGTTGAGTAGTAATCCATCATGAATATATACCACTTTTTTTTATTTAAGAAAGGATAAATTAACAAAACCATTGGGTAGGAGGGGTACAACTCCACACAATTCCCACCACCCAATCTCCATATCCCAACCCCTCCCCTGATAGCTTTCCCACTCTCTATCCCTCTGGGAGCATGGACCCAAAGTCATTGTGGGTTGTAGAAGGTGGAAGGTCTGGCTTCTATAATTGCTTCCCCGCTGAACATGGGCGTTGACTGGTCCGTCCATACTCCCAGTCTTCCTGTCTCTTTCCCTATTAGGGTGGGTCTCTGGGGAAGCGGAGCTCTAGGACACATTGGTGGGGTCTTCAGTCCAGGGAAGCCTAGCCAGCATCCTGATGACATCTGGAACCTGGTGATTGAAAAGAGAGTTGACATACAAAGCCAAACAAATTGTTGAGCAATCATGGACCCAAAGCTTGGAATAGTGGAGAGGAAGTGTTAGGGGGATACTCACTGCAAACTCTTAGTGTACTTCTGCTTTCAAGTATATATTTTGCAGTACTTTATGGATACGTGTGAACATATGCTCTCTCACAGAAACTGGTGTATATCTAGGTTTTGGGACTTTGTTAGAAAGTGAACCACATGAGATGGAATTAGAGTATACTATTAAAGGAAAGGTCTCACTTGAGTAATGAAGCTGAAGGGTTGTCATTCCACACGTGAAGTCTCTGGACACAGTCTGAAGTGAAGCATGTTGAGGTGGCAATAGTTGCGTTGGTTAGGTTGTGATCGGCAGATGCAATATTATTTGATATGGATTGGGAGAGGCATAATGGAAAGTGGGCCGTATCCAAGGGTTCCAGGACTGACGGAAGTAGAGGCTCTATAGTGGAGATGTGAGGTTCCTGCTATCTTAGGGTTCAAAAAGACAATCGATAGTTAATGTTATCATCACATTATTTGGTAATTAGGTTAACTTTGAAAAGTCCTTTTGTTAGGGTTTGCTGTACAGTACCCAGTATCTTGTATATAGCTGTTCTTGCTATTGGTTGCTTCTGATCTACTTGGTCTAGGCTTTTGAGAGAGTCTGCATATCAAATACACAGCCTATATGTTAAAAAGACTCAGTCTGTGTTTTAAAAAACTTTGAGACATACAATTAATTTTCCCCCTCTAATATTAATTAACTAGTGATCTATATGACTACATTTTACTAGGAGTGTACATAAACACCATTTCCACCACCAAAAGACTGTGACCCATCCTTCCCACACACTCCCAACCCCCACTGTCCCAGGAAGCTCCTCGCCACAGAGTTTTTACTTTGGTGCCTTACTAACAATTTGGTCAGGTCCTGCTTTTAGTTTCCCTTTCAGATCTTCTTTCTCAACTTCTGTTGATGAGTGGGATGTTGTTGTTGTTTTTAGCCACTCATCTGCCATTGGACATCTGGATTGCTTCTAGATTTTTGGCTACACCAAATTGTGCTTTTATAAACATAGGTATACATAGGTGTTTTTTTTTTTTGGTCGATGTTTCTGTTTTCTTTGGATAAATACCCAGCAAAGAAATTACTGGATTGTAGGTCCACTTCTAGTGTTCTAAGAAATCTCCAGACTGTTTTCCACAAATGTTGTACCAATGTACACTTCTACCTGAAATGCAGAATTACCCCTTTTCTCCATCATCTCTCCAATATTTGTTGTTACTTTAATTTCTAATGTATAAAGTTTTATCTCATTATTGTCTTTATTTGCATTTCTCTGACTTTTTCTCTCATACGTCTGTTGGACCTCTGGATCTCTTCTTTGGTGAATAGTTTGTCCATATCCTTTAAGTTGTTGGTTTTTTTTTAATAGAAGAACTTTTTATTTTAAGAAACTAAGAAAAATGTGTAGATCTTATTTCATTGAATCACTAAAAATTAGTTTGTCTATGCCTGAAGTCTATTAAGAATGTCTGATTAGTGGAGAGGAAGTGTTAGGGAGGTACTCACTGCAAACTCTAGTGTACTACTGCTTTCAGGTATATATTTTGCAGTAGTTTATGGACACGTGTGCACATAAGCTCTCTCTCACAGAAAATGGTGTATATCTAGGTTATGGGACTTTGTTAGAAAGTGAACTACCTGAGATGAAATTAGAGTGTACTATAAAAGGAAAGGTCTCACCCGAGTAATGAAGCTGAAGGGTTGTCATTCCACACGTGAAGTCTCTGGACACAGTCTGAGGTGAAGCATGTTGAGGTGGCAATCGTTGCGTTGGTTAGGTTGTGATCGGCGGATGCAATATTATTTGGGTTGGATTGGGAGATGCATACGGGAATGTGGGCCCTATCCAAGGGTTCCAGGACTGGGGGAAGTAGGGGCTCTATAGTGGAGATGTGAGGTTCCTGCTGTCTTAGGGTTCAAAAAGATAATCGATAGTTAATTTTATCATCACATTATTTGGTAATTGGGTTAACTTTGAAAAGTCCTTTTGTTATGGTTTGCTGTACAGTATCCAGTATCTTGTATATAGCTGTGCTATTGGATGCTTCTAATCTACTTGGTCTAGGCTTTTGAGAGAGTCCGTATATCAAATACACAGCCTATATATTAAAAGGATTGCAACAAATTGTTTGGCTTCATATGTTAACTCTCTTTTCAATCACCAGGTTCCAGATGCCACCAGGATGCTGGCCAGGCTTCCCTGGATTGAAGACCCCACCAATGTGTCCTGGAGCTCAGCTTCCCCAGAGACACACCTTATTAGGGAAAGAGAGAGGCAGACTGGGAGTATGGACCGACCAGTCAACGCCCATGTTCAGCGGGGGAAGCAATTACAGAAGCCAGACCTTCTACCTTCTGCAACCCTCAACAACCCTGGGTCCATGCTCCCAGAGGGCTAGAGAATGGGAAAGCTATCATGGGAGGGGGTGGGCTATGGAGATTGGGTGTTGGGAATTGTGTGGAGTTGTACCCCTCCTACCTTATGTTTTTGTTCATTAATCCTTTCTTAAATAAAAAATTTTATAAAAAAAAGAAATATCCAAAAAAAAAAGAATGTCTGATTATCAGAGTAGGGAGATAACATATAATAGTTATGCAAAAGCATTTCATGCCTGGACACCAAAGGCCCAGTTTCAACCTCCAGTACTACCATAATCCAGAGCTAAGTAAGGCTCTGATAAAAAATAAATAGAATAGAAATAGGATAGACATAAAACAGAAATAGAGCAGGAATATCTGTTTATGAGGCTAGAAAGATAGCTCACTTGAACAATGCCCTTGCTTTGTCATGAGTACAACCTAGGGTTGAGTTTAGCCTCCACCACTCTGAAGAAATCCTAGGTGGTGTGGTGTCTTTATCTGTGCCTTTTTATCTATGTCTTTCACTATGAAACAAAATTATCCTAGAGTGGTAAAGCCCCATTGACGAAGAAGGAGAAGAAGAAGGAGGAGGAGGAGGAGGAGGAGGAGGAGGAGGAGGAGGAGGAGGAGAGGAGGAGGAGGAGGAGGAGAAGGAGAAGAAGGAGGAGAAGGAGAAGAAGGAGGAGAAGGAGAAGAAGGAGGAGGAGGAGGAGAAGAAGAAGAAGAAGAAGGAGAAGGAGAAGGAGAAGAAGTGGAAGAAGTTTTTAAAAGAAGAATGTTTGTGTACATCTTCAATTTAGAAGTTCTGCAATTTTCTTTAATATTATTAATATTTCTGTTTTTAGAGAATATCTAGCAGTACTATCTATAATTTACTTGGGACTTTCACTCAAGTTATGATCAAATAAGTTTCCACCAATCACTCTGGAGAACAGTATGAAGAATTCTTAAGCAAATACAAACGGAAATGCTGTATGATCCTGCAATTCCACTGCTAAGTATAGATGACAGTACAATTTGAAGAGATGTATGCACCCCATGTTCATAGCAGCTTCATTCACAACAACAAAATCCTGGAAACAACCAACATGCCCTTTGACAAATGGCTGGATAAGAAAGTTATGGGACATACACTCAGCAAAGTATTATGTAGCAATAAAAAAGATGATACTTTTGGGATAAAGTGGATGGAACTGGAGAAGATGATGCTCAGTGAAGCAAGAGGTGAAGGGTAGCTACAGAATGGTTTCACTCATATGCGGAATATAGATAATTGAATGTCCAAATGTGAAAAAAAGATGTCAACCTATTTTCAAGACTGTGTGAGAATTATAATGGCTATCTGTGGGGGTTCAGATGGGGATACAGAATTTTAGTGATGGGAATGGTGAAAATAAATAAATAAATAATAAAAATAGAGAAGTCAGTTATAGCATAGATATGTGTGTGTGTTTCCATTTAACATAACATAGCTATAGGTGACAATTATAAGCTGTGAAACACACAGACAAACACACACACACACACACACACACACTATCCTGAAAATTCCTGAAAATTATCAAGGAAGCAAATTCTGAAAGGAAGAAGACAATTAGAAGAGCTTAAAGGAAATGTAAGAAAAAAAATAAACAGACTTTAGGTATAGACCAGATCAAAGTCTGGAAAATATAGAATCTTTAAAAGGAAACTCAGCTCTTCTGTCTACAGAGTCAAACAGTAGAATTAGAGGCTAGCAGTGGAACAAGGGTGGAATCCTGCAGGGGAGCCATCAAGAAAGGAAGAGTTCCAGTTCTGTAAACATATGCTGCCAGGTCTACCATTAACTGATAAAACACGTGGGGAGAGAAATCTAAGTATCCTAAATAAAGATATCACAACTGACTGAAAACTACCTACCCAAGGGGTGGGTTTTGCTGTTTACATCTAATCAAGTTAATGGTCTTGTGAAGCAAAAGCTTTAATATTCTTTGGAAGAATATAATTGAATCCAGAATTCCTATGACTGAATATTCACAATACCCAGGATAGACTTTAAAAGTGTTGTAAAATACATGGCAATCAATGGAAACTAAACTTGAGATGGTCCAAATGTTTTTATTTGGAGAGCAGTTTAAAACAATGCTCAGAGTAGTAAAGTAATATTTGTTCAGAATGAAATAAAAGTCAAGAAACGTCAGCAGTAAGTGCAAAGCTACAGAAGCAACCAAATGGAAATTCTAGAATAGGAAAAACACAATAACAATAATTAATCAACTACTGGATAGACTTATAGAGATAATAGAAAAAGAAAGCGGCTGCATACATGTATACTAAGTCAGTGAAAGGGAAAAAAAAAGATTATTTGCCAGCATATCTGCCCTGTAAAAATGTGCTAAGGAGAGTTTGTTTCCACTGTGGGTTAGAACTAATATGACAAGGGACTGCAGGAAGATGGCGGACTGAGAAGCCGCTAGTGGCTGAGCTCCGACCACATCTCCTGGAAACGGTAGGATTTTCTGCCTTTAGCAGGCCAGCCAATAAGGGGTCCTAGCGGCGAAACCAAGGAGGTTACTATAACTTAATTTGGGTTAAGAATTAGAGTAAAGGTGGCACGGACTAACGGATGGCTGCTCCAGACTTCCCAGGCAGCGGCGGGCAAGGCAGGTGCGCCAGCACTGTCCTCTGCCCGGGAAGGCGGCTCCTCCGCCGGTTGCAGAGCTCTGCTGGGCGGCCGGCAGAGGACCGGGAGGGAGCACTGTAGTTCGGGGGCTTTCTCTTGGGAGTCTCCGGAGACCACCGCGACCCTGAGGGCAGATCCGAAGACTTCTTGAGTATAGCTCTCATTGGATCAAAGGACTTGGAGCTAGTTTTCATTTTCGAGAACTCCTTTAAAAAAGTCTGGAGGGGGGGGTTTCCCGGAAGATGGCTGACTGAGAAGCTGCTAGCAGCTGAGTTCCGACCACATCTCCTGGAAACGGTAGGATTTTCTGCCTTTAGCAGGACAGCCAATAAGGGGTCCTAGCGGTGACACCAAGGAGGTGACTATAACTTAATTTGGGTTAAGAATTAGAGTAGGGAAAAAAGGGGAAAAAAAAACCTTTTTTTTTCTTCCTTTTAATTTTCAAGCATACCTCCTTCCCGCCCCTGCCCCCCAAGCAGTCCCTGGGGACCAGCTCCTAGCAGGATCCCCCACACCACCAAACAGGGTGTTTTTTTGAATTCACTGATACACATTCAGGAATTTCCTTTCACTGCTCTTTAATTGCAACTCTTTTTCTTATCTTCTACCTTTCCTCTCTCTTGTCTCTCTCTCTCTTTTTCAATCTTGTCATACACTTCTTCCGTCTTCTTTGCCTTTCTGAATTTGTGAATTATTTTGGGGAAGAAATCAGACTCAGAGTGGACTCTCTATGTGTGTATCTCTGCTCTAGTTCCCTTTCCCCTCTTATTACCCCTAGAATATACAGTGGAGAGTAGATTTGCATAACTGTCTATTCTTGCTATCCTTTCTTTCTTTTCTCTTTCCTCACTGGGATTTGGTTACTATTTTTTCACGGATTGGAGAAATTGTGTGGCTAACTGGTAAGGATTAAACTACTTCAATACTTACTTCAGTTGCTACTGTAATTCCTGAGGTTGGTGAGTGCAATTGTCATAAAGGTATTTAATACATTATTACTTGTACTCAAGACACAACAACTGAGGAACAACAGAGAATAAAAAAAAGAAACACATAAATAAAAAAAAATGGGTAGGTCAAAAACAAATAAAACTGCTACTCCAATGAATGAAGACAAGAGCCCAGAAGAAACAACAAATCAGCCAGAAGTAACCATAGATAAGAAAAGTATGCAAGCAATAATAAACTTATTAATCACAGAAATGAGAACAACATCGGAGGAAAGGAATGGCAGTATTAGGGAAACAACAGTTGAGACCCCAAGGAAAATACTGATTATCTTGAGGCAATTAGAGAACTGAAAGCTGAAATAGCTGTAATGAAGAAAGAAGCTGAGGCAAGGGAAAGCAGACTAACAGAAGCAGAAAACAGAATTAGTCAGACAGAGGATGAGTTAGAGAAAACTAAGAAAGAGGTGAAAGAGCTTAAAAAGAGATTGAGAGACACTGAAAACAACAACAGAGACATATGGGATGATCTCAAAAGAAGTAACATTCATATAATTGGCCTGCCAGAGGAATAAAGAGAGGAAGGGGAAGCAAACATTCTAGAGGAAATAATACAAGAAAACTTCCCAGACCTGAATAACAGAAAGGATATCAAGGTGCAAGAGGCCCAGAGAGTACCAAACAGAATCAACCCAGACCTGAAGACACCAAGACACATCATAGTCACAATGAAAGAAGTAAGGATAAAGAAAGGATCCTAAAGGCTGCAAGAGAGAAACAAAAAGTCACATACAAGGGAAAAACCATAAGATTATCTGCAGACTTCTCCACTCAAACTCTAAAAGCCAGAATGGAGTGGCAAGATATCTATGGAGCCCTGAATGAAAAAGGGTTTCAACCAAGGATAATATATCCTGCTAGACTTTCATTCAAGCTAGATGGAGGGATCAAAACCTTCTTAGACAAACAACAGTTAAAGGAGGCAACCATCACCAAGCCGGCCCTGAAAGAGGTACTAAAAGACCTCTTATAAACAAGAACATCACTATAATACTTCCAATATATCAGAGCAAATAATTTTTTTTTAGAACAATGGCACTACAATACATTAAATTCATAATATCAATAAATGTCAATGGCTTAAACTCACCCATCAAAAGGCACAGGGTGGGGGGATGGATCAGAAAACATAACCCAACCATATGCTGCTTGCAAGAATCCCATCTGTCACAACAAGATAAACACAGACTTAAAGTGAAAGGATGGAAAACTATCATACAGGCTAACAGACCACAAAAAAGGGCAGGAACAGCCATTCTCATCTCAGACACGATAGATTTTAAATTAAATAAAGTAATAAAAGATAGGCAAGGACATTACATAATGATTAGAGGATCAATTAGCCAAGAAGTCTTAACAATTATTAACATCTATGCAACCAACAAGGGACCATCTAAATACATTAAGTATCTACTGAAAGAATTTCAAAAATATATCAATACTGATACAATAATAGTGGGAGACTTCAATACCCCACTCTCACACTTAGACAGATCAACAAAGCAGAGAAACAACAAAGATACAAGAGAATTGAATGAAGAGATCGACAGACTAGACCTCTTGCACATTTTCAGACTCCTCCACCCCAAAAAACTGGAATATACCTTCTTTTCAAATCCACATAACACATACTCAAGGATAGACCACATGTTAGGCCACAAAGACAGCATCAATAAATTCAAGAGCATTGAAATCATCCCAAGTATCTTCTCAGACCACAGTGGAAGAAAACTAACATTTAACAACAAACAGAAAATTACTAAAAGACACAGAATTTGGAAACTAAACAACATGCTCCTTAAGAACCACTGGGTCAGAGACTCACTCAAGCAGGAAATTCAAATGTTCCTGGAAACTAATGAAAATGAAGACACAACCTATCAAAATATTTGGGACACAGCTAAAGCAGTACTGAGAGGGAAGCTTATAGCCATACAATCACATATTAAACACCAAGAAGAAGCTCAAATTAATGACCTTACTGCACACCTCAAGGACTTAGAGGAAGAGGAACAACGGAACCCTAAAGCAACCAGAAGGACAGAAATCACTAAAGTTAGAGCAGAAATAAACAACATCGAAAATAAAAGAACCATACAAAAGATCAATGAAGCCAAATGTTGGTTCTTTGAAAGATTAAACAAAATTGACAAACCCCTAGCCAGACTCACCAAACAAAAAAGAGAGAAGACTCAAATTAATAGAATTATGATGCAGGAGATATCTCAACTGACACCACAGAAATCCAGAGAATCCTGCGAAACTTCTATAAAGAACTATATGCCACCAAGATAGAGAATCTGCAAGAAATGGAACAATTCCTAGAAACAGATTCCCTTCCAAAACTGAACCAAGAAGAACTACAAAATCTAAATGCACCAATCACAGACAAAGAAATTGAAACAGTTATTAAGAATCTCCCCAACAACAAAAGTCCTGGACCAGATGGCTTCACAAACGAATTCTACAAAACTTTCAGGAAACAGTTAATACCCATACTTCTTAAGCTTTTCCCTAAGATTGAAGAAACAGGAATACTCCCTTCCACCTTTTATGAAGCCAACATCACCCTAATACCAAAAGCTGATAGGGACAGAGCAAAAAAGGAAATCTACAGACCAATATCTCTGATGAACATAGATGCCAAAATATTAAACAAGTTCTTGGCCAAACGGATACAGCAACATATCAAAAAGATTGTTCATCATGACCAAGTGGGATTCATCCCAGGAATGCAAGGCTGGTTCAACATCCGTAAGTCAATCAATGTCATTCACCACATCAATAAAAGAAAGCCAAAAACCACATGATTATCTCAATAGATGCAGAGAAAGCCTTTGACAAAATCCAACACCCATTCATGATCAAAACTCTACAAAAAATGGGAATAGATGGGAAATTCCTCAAGATAGTGGAGTCTATATATAGCAAACCTACAGCCAACATCATACTCAATGGACAGAAGCTGAAAGCATTCCCCCTCAGATCGGGGACTAGACAGGGCTGTCCACTGTCACCGTTACTCTTCAACATAGTATTGGAAGTTCTTGCCATAGCAATCAGGCAAGAGAAAGAAATCAAAGGAATACAGATTGGAAGGGAAGAAGTCAAGCTCTCACTATTTGCAGATGATATGATAGTATACATAGAAAGACATAAAGAATCCAGTAGAAAATTACTGGAAGTTATTAGGCAATATAGCAAGGTATCAAGCTACAAAATCAATGTACAAAAATCAGTGGCATTTCTTTATGCAAACACTAAATCTGAAGAAGAAGACATCCAGAAATCACTCCCAATTACTGTTTCAGCAAAATCAATCAAATACCTAGGAATAAAGTTGACCAAAGAAGTGAAAGACTTGTATGCTGAAAACTATGAGTCGCCACTCAAGGAAATAGAAACTGATACCAAGAAATGGAAAGATATCCCATGCTCATGGATTGGAAGAATAAATATCATCAAAATGAATATTCTCCCCAGAGCCATATACAAATTTAATGCAATACCCATCAAAGTTCCACCAAGCTTCTTTAAGAGAATAGAACAAACACTACAATCATTTATCTGGAACCTGAAAACACCTAGAATTGCCAAAACCATCTTGAGGAAAAGAAACAGAAATGGAGGCATCACACTCCCAGACCTTAAACTATATTATAAAGCCATCATCATCAAAACAGCATGGTACTGGAACAAAAATAGGCACACAGACCAGTGGAACAGAATTGAAAGCCCAGAAGTAAATACCAACACCTATATGCATCTAATCTTTGATAAGGGGGCACAAAGGATTAAATGGAAAAAGGAGGCTCTCTTCAATAAATGGTGCTGGGAAAACTTGGTTGAAACATGCAGAAGAATGAAATTGAACCACTTTATCTCACCAGAAACAAAAATCAACTCCAAATGGATCAAAGACCTAGATGTCAGGCCAGAAACAATCAAATACTTAGAGGAAAACATTGGTAAAACACTTTCCCACATACACCTTTGGACATCTTTGATGAATCAAACCCAATTGCAAGGAAGACTAAAGCAGAAACAAACCAATGGGACTACATCAAATTGAAAAGCTTCTGCACATCCAAAGAAACTATTAAACAAACAATGAGACCCCTCACAGAATGGGAGAAGATCTTCACATGCCAGACATCAGACAAGAAACTAATCACCAAAATATATAAAGAGCTCAGCAAACTTAGCACCAAAAAAGCAAATGACCCCATCCAAAAATGGGCTGAGGATATGAACAAAGCATTCACCTCAGAGGAGATCCAAAAGGCTAACAACATATGAAAAACTGCTCAAGGTCACTGATTGTCAGAGAAATGTAAATCAAGACAACACTAAGATACCACCTCACTCCTGTAAGAATGCCATACATCAAAAAGGACAGCAGCAACAAATCCTGGAGAGTCTGTGCAGACAGAGGAACCCTTTTACATTGCTGATGGGAATGTAACTTGGTCCAGCCTCTTTGGAGAGCAGTCTGGAAAACTCTCAGAAGGCTAGACATGGACCTTCCATATGATCCAGTAATTCCTCTCCTGGGGTTATACCCCAAGGACTCCATGACACCCAACCAAAAAGAGGTGTGTATTCCTATCTTCATAGCAGCACAATTCATAATAGCTAAAACCTGGAAGCAACCCAGGTGCCCAACACCAGATGAGTGGCTGAGAAAGCTGTGGTATATATACACAATGGAATACTATGCAGCTATGAAGAACAATGCACCCACCTTCTCTGACCCATCTTGGACAGAGCTAGAAGGAATTATGTTAAGTGAACTAAGTCAGAAAGATAAAGATGAGCATGGGATGATCCCACTTATCAACGGAAGTTGAGTAAGAAGATCTGAAAGGAAACTAAAAGCAGGACCTGATCAAATTGTAAGTAGGGCACCAACGTAAAAACCCTGTGGTGAGGGGTAGACATGCAGCTTCCTGGGACAGTGGGGGGTGGGAGTGGGTGGGAGGGATGGGTCACAGTCTTTTGGTGGTGGGATTGGTGTTTATGTACTCTTCTAGCAAAATGTACACATATAAATCAGAAGTTAATTAATATGAGAAGGGGAAAATCAGTTGTACGTCTCAAAGTTTCTCAAAACACAATCTGAATCTTTTTAATATATAGGCTGTGTATTTGATATGCAGACTCTCTCAAAAGCCTAGACCAAGTAGATTAGAAGCATCCAATAGCACAGCTATATACAAGATACTTGATACGGTACAGCAAACCACAACAAAAGGACTTTTCAAAGTTAACCCAATTACCAAATAATGTGATGATAACATTAACTATCGATTGTCTTTTTGAACCCTAAGACAGCAGGAACCTCACATCTCCACTATAGAGCCCCTACTTCCCCTAGTCCTAGAACCCTTGGATAGGGCCCACTTTCCCGTATGCGTCTCCCAATCCTTACCAAATAATATTGCATCCACCGATCACAGCCTAACCAACGCAATGATTGCCACCTCAACATGCTTCACCTCACTGTGTCCAGAGACTTCACGTGTGGAATGACAACCCTTCAGCTTCATTACTCGGGTGAGACCTTTCCTTTTATAGTACACTCTAATTTCATCTCAGGTGGTTCACCTTTTAACAAAGTCCCATAACCTAGATATACACCAGTTTCTGTGAGAGAGAGCTTATGTTCACACGTATCCACAAACTACTGCAAAATATATACCTGAAAGCAGAAGTACACTAGAGTTTGCACTGAGTACCTCCCTAACACTTCCTCTCCACTATTCCAAGCTTGGGATCCATGTTTGCTCTACAATTTGTTTGGCTTCATATTTTAACTCTCTTTTCAATCACCAGGTTCCAGGTGCCACCAGGATGCTGGCCAGGCTTCCCTGGATTGAAGACCCCACCAATGTGTCCTGGAGCTCAGCTTCCCCAGAGACACACCTTATTAGGGAAAGAGAGAGGCAGACTGGGAGTATGGACCGACCAGTCAACGCCCATGTTCAGTGGGGAAGCAATTACAGAAGCCAGACCTTCTACCTTCTGCAACCCTCAATGACCCTGGGTCCATGCTCCCAGAGGGCTAGAGAATGGGAAAGCTATCATGGGAGGGGGTGGGTTAAGGAGATTGGGTGTTGGGAATTGTGTGGAGTTGTACCCCTCCAACCTTATGGTTTTGTTCGTTAATCCTTTCTTAAATAAAAAATTAAAAAAAAAAGAACTAATATGACATGAAGAGGTATTTCTTTCAGAGGGGAGGAGAAGCATCAGAAATGGTACATAGTATCTATCTTAAATATTTTTTCTTAATTTCTTAAAAATATACACAAATCAAAAAATGATTATATGATTTTATAAGAATTGTAATTTACACATTTAACATTAAAATATATGGGTAGAAGGACAGGGATTCTTGTAATTTTTCCATCATTTGCATGGATTGGTACAATTTTAATTTTAGGTAGAACATAAAATGTTCAGGGTATGTACTGTGATGCCCACACCCAACAAAAATAATGCAAAATGTCTGTAGTTTCCATCCTTGACCTATTCAAGCTTGTCCTAGAGCAGAGTTGAATTTTCTTCTATTGAGTCACCTATGTCTTTATTATGCTGTGAAGCCCTCTCTCTGTATTCACCTGAGTAGGAGAGACGATTGCTTATCCCACTAACTTTAAGGCAATAAGAATTAATAACACTGTTGGTTGAAACATGTTCACTAGTAGTAATCTGTAGACACTAGTTGAAACACATTCACCTGCTGCTGTGGCCACTGCCTTCTCACTGAGATGATAACTATCCACATGTAAAGTTTTCTGTACCTTTCCTGTGCACCTGTTACTGTGAGGGTTTACTCTAATAGTTATTCTCTGACAACTTAACCCATCTCACAGACTAAAAAGACTTTGCAGAAAATTTTCCTTTAGTTCCCATGGAATATCATGGTTTACAACTCAGAAATAATAGGCAGCTCTCACATGAAGATTTATCTGTGGCTTGACTAGTCTCAAGCAAAGTGATATAAGTTCTGATTTGTGTGTTATTACTTTTTTGTGGAAGACTATACAACATACAACAAAACAAAATTGCACCTTAATGAATTATTATTGCAACAGATTTCCAAGATTAGCCTCCAGAACACTGTGGCCTGTCAACATAGCAGTGAAACACTGTTTATTCCTGCTGAGCCATCAATAAGCATGATCATATCCATGGTCTCAAATTTCTCATAGTCTATCATGTAATATTTGATGGCAATTTCTAATCAGCAGGTGGGTATCAGGGTTCCTTACCATTCTCCTATTACTGAGTTTATATACTTGAATTTACTCTCAGAGGAGAACTTAGCTGGTGTACTTTCAGAGACTAGGGAAAAGATTGTAGCTCACTGAGCAGTATGGAGTTTTGTCGTGTGCAAGGTCTAGGTGTGAGCCTGTTCAGGCTCAGAGGAAGCACCATGTTGGGGTCTCTCCACATGTCTCTCTCTTCTATGTTTATCTGAAATATAAATCATAAAATGTCCTTCACTGCAAAATTGTAAGAAAGGAAGAAATGTTGTTGGGCAGACTTGTACAATTACTCTGGAAGATTGTTCGTATTCTCAAAAAGAACAGATAAATCTCCAGTTTTTCTTATACTTGCTCAAGATGTTTTTCTAATCTTCTCTGTAAAAAGCAAAGAAACATGACATCCACAATTTGTTGTTGTCTTATTTTAAGAATTAAAATAATATAGAGAAAATGGCATCTGAAACAAGTCTTTCTGGATTCAGTCTGGGTTTCATCTCTAACAAGGCGTATGACTCACTAAAAGTGATTGTGCAAGTTAGTATTGCTGTGAAGACAGAAAAAGCTAACTTATTTGCAGTGTTTATGACTGCTATAATAAGCACTAGCTATTACTGTTGTTGCAAAAAATTAAATATAGTGACTTCAAGGTGGGCAGTTTGGTGTTGACTTAGATAAACATATTGTTTTATTTATAAGAACAGTAAGATAAATATTACAATTAAACCACTGCATTATTTTATCTCTAACAAAAATGAGAGGTGTCTTGCATCAATTATCAGTTCTCCACACTGAGTTACTATGCAAATGTAGTTTGACTTAAACATTAATACAACACATTCTTTTACACCCTTATCAAAACTGTTTCAAGATAGCAAGACTGAAGAGCAAATTCTTATATGTAATTAGATGACAAATTATTATTAATTGATGTATGTACAGTTATAATTAAGTTTAAATGGCTTATTCTTCAAACTAAGATTTTTGTGAGTAATGACTATGAGAGAATGATGTACACATTTGCTGATAACATTGACCTTATTAAAATTCACCTTTTTTGGTGGTTGTCTTTAAGATGCCCCAGACTTATAACCACAAACTGGAATAAAATGGTCATATTAAGTATATAGAAAAAAGGTTGAATGAATTGTGTAATCTAGGGATCCTTTTTTTAAATTTCCACTTCTACATGAGGAAAACCAGCTCCGACTAATTTGGACTTTCTTTGAGTTGTATTGATTCTCATATGAGGAGAAAATGAGAATTATGTTTGACTTTCTGAAATGTGTATTTTCTAACATTATAGAAACCCTCAGTACTGTTTGTCAATATTAATTTTAAAGTTCCCTATTCCCATTGAATTATATATAAAGCCACTTCTAAAATTGCTCTACATATCACATCAATTGCTTCTTTCCTAAGATGAAGTTTTATATAATTCCTTAAGTTATGGGAATTAACTTAAGAAATATTTATTGGCTACCAATTGATTTAATAGAGTTAATGTGAAGTTTATTTTTCTGTGGATTAACTAGGCAAGGAAAAGAACATTTTTTTTCAGACCTTGACAGATAGTAAACAGCACAGAAACATTGGTATTTGTCTTAAAGATCCCCACTTCCAGCAATCATATTTTATCTAACTGTTGAGATTTTCCAAAATTGAAGAAGGGCACAAATGCAAAGATAAATTGAGCTGAGGGAAAAAAAAATTCTCTCTAGTAGTTACAATCCTGTCTTGTCTCCATTAAACTTCTAATTTAGTTCAGATACTTCCTTTTGTGTTCTTTATCATGTACCAATGCCTTTTCTTATGGATAGATTAAAATGTTTTCAATTTGAATCTTGCTGCACATAACTATTACTTCTCAAGTTCACCTATGGAGTGCTAATATTTATATTCACTAAAAATTATTGAAGTCTGCTTTTAGGTGTTGTGCATTTGACAAACTCCCTTGTTGCCCCCACAACCTCACTGCTTCTGGTGCCATTTTCTTTTCTTTTTCCTAAAGGTTGAGATACAGAAGAGAGAGAAAGGACAGGTGGTGATTTAGCTGGTAGAGTTCACAAATTCAATGTATCAAAACCAGAATTCAAACCCACAATTTCCACCTCCTGAGAGGAAGCTTCCTGAGCAATGGAGCAGAGCTGCAGGTGTCTCTCCCTTCTGTTTCTGACTGTCTTACTCTCTGTCCCAAAATTTTTTTAAAAAAAAATTCATCAACAGATAAAATACAATGATATTTTAATAAGGAAAAGGGAGAGAAACAAAGAGAGGGAGGGACATGTGTCATAGTACTCCACCTTGTAGAGCCTCACCCTGAATTTGGGGACCAGGGAGTAGAACCTAGGTCCTTATGTCTGATAACATGAGCACTCTACAAAGTGAGCCACCATGGGATGATCTCACTCTCAGGCAGAAGTTGAAAAACAAGACCAGAAAATACAAGCAGAGTGAGCCCCACCTGGCCCTACTTTATCAACATATAAGAGATCATCAACTCAAAATTCATAAGCAACATTTTGTTGTTTTCAAAAGTAGAATTAGAACTGTCGACAATAGGTGAATGCTTTTTACTAAAAAGGACTTTGTATACGTGGCGACACAAGGCAAAGAGGCCGCCAGCTTTGCTGTGGGGACAGACCATGTTAACGTTTTACTGCTCCTTTTCCTTCTTAGAAATTTAAGATACACTTGTCAGGAATCATTTCCAGAGTGATTTTTAAAAATGTGTGATTCCTTCTTTTATAAGTTTTAATAAAGAGCCTCCACTCACTAAGCATGTATGGAAAATTATTACCTATCAGCAAGACAAAAGAGAAACATCTATGGTATTGACAGCAGTAGAATGGGGGTCTCCAATGATGGCAATTAGGAGGTGAAAGTTACTTTTTTAAAAATACAGTCAAACCTAAATTAAATAGAAACTGAGTTCTTGAGAACTGACAACTGAAACCAGTAGTAAGAAACTGATTTTGCAATGTAACATAACTGCAGAAGTCTTGCTTTCATGAATTATTAAATTGTGAACTGGGAGGGAAGGCTTCAATATTTAAATTAATGCAGTACATGCATAAATTCCCTTATAGAATTCTCCTTAGCAATGATTTTGTGTCATAAAATGGAGATGAATCATTATCAATAAACACTAGAATTCCCCCTGATGAGTGGCAGTTCCCTCTCCTTCCTTCTTTCCTTCCTTCCTTCTTTCCTTCCTTCCTTCCTTCCTTCCTTCCTTCCTTCCTTCCTTCCTTCCTTCCTTTCTTGCCACCAGAGTTATCCCTGGGGCTCAGTGCTCCTAGTGACCATTTTTCCTTTTTTATTCTTTTTTTTTTATAGGACAGAGAGAAATTGGGGGGGGGGACAAAAAGGGACAGATAAAGATAAGACACCTGCAGACCTGCTTTACCCCCTGTGAAGCAATCCCCCTGCATATGGGAAGAGGGGGTTTGAACTTAGGTACTTGCTCATGGTGATATATGCACTCAATTGAGTGTGCCACTGCCCAGCCCCCATTGTCTTCTTTCAAGCAAATGCTTTTCTCCTTCTAGTTATCTCTAGTGATTTCACGGGATTATCAGATGTGTACAACTATGGCTGTAGGGCATGTTCCATAGCACAAGCACTAAAGGCAAGCTCACCACCCATGCACTCAGCCAGTTCTTCTATCTGCTTCACTTGGGATAAGTATGCAATCCAACTTACAGTGCAGTTGATGTTATGATTCGGTAGGTCATTCTGTAGGCAAGTAAGTAGAAATATAAGACATATTTTATAAATCTAGAATGAGTGAATAAAAGGCAAGTTTCTGGATCAACTAGTAAATAAATGAATGGACCCACTACCTTTATCGGGTCAGATTTGTTTCTGATGTCTCTCAAAGTATAGGCCTCCTTGCATTCCTTTTTTTCCAACCAGGATTATCACTGGAACTTGGTGTCTGCACATGCCCATCATTTCTGATGACTATATATATATATTTCTTTTTTCTTTCTGTTTTGATAGAGACAGAGAGGTAAAGAATGGGGGGGGGGGCAGAGTCAAGATGGTAGCTTGAAGGCAGCAACTAGAAAGATTCTCCATAAAACACCCTTCAAGTCCTGAGGATTCCAAGATAGCTGTAGTAATGCTCCACTGCTTGTAAAGTTTTCCCTCTGCATGTGTCGATGGGGGGCTTAGACCCAGATCTTAGTGTATAGCAATGTGTGTACTCTACCCTGCCTCTGGTGTTGATTGCTGATGTGAATATTGAGTGCTCTAGAGAGAAGCTGTTTAGCCTATTGTGAGGTGCCTGCAATGTGAACCAGCTAACCACCTAATGTTCCCAAGACTCAGGAGGGAAGTTCAAGAAAGAATAAATTTGTGTCCAACCTAGTTGGCCATGTATGAAGATGTAGAGGGCCTTCAGTTAAGGAAACCAAGCAGGGGAGACTCCTGCATTTGTTGTCCCTCATAACATTTTTTTCCTTATCGGGGGATTAATGGTTTATAGTAAACAGTGAAATACAATAGTTTGTACATGCATAAAATTTCCCAGTTTTCCACATAACAGTACAACCCCCACTAGTTCCTCTACCATCATGTTCCAGGACCTGATTCCTCCCCCCACACCAGAGTCTTTACTTTGGTGCAATACACCAACTCTAGTCCCAGTTCTGCTCTGTGTTTTCCCTTCTGACCTTGTTTTTCACCTTCTGTCTGTGAGGCTCACACCCTATTTCATGGCTTCACTATTTCCTACTATGGAATGTTTGAGGGAAAGACACAAACTACAGTCAAAATTTTATTTGATTATTATTTTTTTAACCCATCAGCTCAGAGAGAAACCACATCTCTGTTGATGTCACTTCTGGGGAGAGGTGGATAGGGAGAAGTAATCCAAATTGGAAAGCAATCATCTCAGTTTACAGCTGTATGTGGTCAAATAACTATTGATGCCAGAGAATTTCCGATTACTGGTAATAGACTGGAAACAAAGATAATGTGTTTGATCGATCAGCATGAACAAATTTCATTTAGGGGATCAATAACAGTTTATACTTGACAGAGCTGAGGGACCACATTTATTTTCCCTTTGATTGAATAAATGTTTTCAATGGGACCATGAATGTACACTAGTTCTAACCATTTCGTGACTTGAGGCACAAGCTCCAGCTACAGAGTGATTGCAAGTCATGTGTATTTAAAACTAATATACAGAAAAGTGGATAGCCAGGGGCTGGAGCAGTTGAATGAAACTAATGTACAGTTTATTAAAACACAACACTTGGTAAGAGAAAGGCTGCATTGCTTTGGTGTTGAGCAAGGGGAAAAATGGGAGAAAGATCACATTTCATGGTGCTAAGCTCTGTGTGATTTGTTTTTATTTTCTCTCTCCTTCTTTTGATGAAGATTAAACCCTTCAATGGTTGAAACAAATAATCAAGGGGATTACATAACAAAAAATAATCAAACACCTGTGGCCAATGACCTTGGCATTAGATGATAGATAGATAGATAGATAGATAGATAGATAGATAGATAGATAGGCAGACTGATGATAGACAGACAGACAGATAGGCAGATAGATAAATAGTATGGGCATCATGGCAAGTTCTTACAAAGTAGCATATGTGATTGGCTCTGTTCCCCTGGAGTCAACTCCTTCCTAAACACAGCACCTTTGTTAAAGTTTAATAAACATTTACTGAATGAATAAACAGCTGAATTAGTGTCGAATGCTAGGGATTTGCTGCCAAACATCCTTAGAGCTGATACTGATTCCTGTCATCTCACTGTACTCAAAAGTCAGGTCTTACTTCCCAGGCATCTGCAGACAATAAGGAGTGGTGGTATATCATTTTACCCATGAAAGACTGGAATCACAGAGTAAGTACACTCAGTTAAAAATGTTAGCTAATACAAGTGAGATTTCACACTGTCTTAAAAAAGTGATAGGTGGGTTTCTATTGCTCTGGATACACAAAAAAGACAAGATGGCAACTAAAGCAGAAGCATCCCTGGCCACTTTCATTTTCGGGTTGAAGACACATGCTTTTTCTTTAAGGTACAGATTTCCAACTGATCAGCTTGAAGTCATTTCTCTTAATATTTAGAATTAGTGACATAGTGATACAACAAAGGACGACTGTACTCAAGATATTATATAAGTGCATTCAATGAAGGGGCTACCTAGAAAAAGAAGCCATAGAGCCAGCAAACTACCTCACTTAATTAGTTGTGTTGCTTTGCCATGCATACAACCCAGGTTCAAGCCCACCCCCAATACAGTGAAGGAAAATTCCAGGCTGTGGGTCTCTTCTCTCTCCCTCTCCCTCTCCTTCCCCCTCTCCACCTCCCTCTCTACCTCCTTCTCCCTCTCTTTCTCCATCTTCATCTCCCTCTGCCTTCTCCGTATCCATCAATGGGGAAAAAAAAGGTAGCTTTCTCATCAAAGAGTTTTCTTTTTCTGAACGAGGTGTCAAAACTCCTCCCCCAAGTGGTTGGGGTGCTATCAACCTGTAATTGCGTTTCCAATGATGCAGATGCCAAGCGCACCCCAGAAGTGGGGGACTTGCCAATCATGCTGCCTCAGCCAGCCTCACATCCCCAGGCTTGTGCCTCCTCCTCTGAATGAGAGCAGAGATGGTGAGAAGCAGCTCCTGAGGAAGAGAGCTGTGCCAGATCTATTTTAGGCACCAGGGCTTTGAATTGTTTAAAATGCATATTGTTTGTGTACATCCCAGAAAGGGAAATGCCAGCTCTGAATGCCCAGGGCTACTCATATGTCAGATGATGAAGTCTTCAAACCCTGCAGCCAAGGGGTCATCATCACTGGTACTTCCAGGTCAGGGTGTACAAAACAGAGTTGCAGGCAATGTTTGACCTTGGAATGGCACTCCAGGGTGATGTGACTTCTTAGGGCATAAATAATCATTTTTAATTTGTTTGTCTGGGTTCTGTTTGTTTAAGAATCCAAATGTATTATAACACATGTGACTTATAGATATTCACTAGAGAAGGGAAAGACAGTTTCCATAACATTTCTCTTTCTCAACAAAACAATGAAGGAAAGGAGATAGCAGAAGAAAGAATAGAGATTAGCCAGTCAATTGTATTCTGCTAACTGACAGCAGGAATGACCTGTAAATCATCCATCTCTGTCCTAGTTCAACTTTCTCCTTGTTGAAAAAAGATCTTTGTGCCTTCCTCCTATGTTAGCTACCACTTAAAATGACTTTATAGTCTCGAAAGGCTTCCAACTATTTATATCTTTTTAGTCTTTAAACAAAAGTTGTAGAATTTTTAAAGATATATGTGCCTGTATTATCTTTATTTGGGATTGAATTAACTGAGATGTCTTTGTATGTGTTTATCCTTTTGGATGTGTGTGTAACTATATTTTTCAATAAGTGATACTCACCTTTTATCAGCTGTACTCTACTGCTATCTGCTATGAGTACCTTCTGCTAACTGCAGGATTCACCACACTACTTTCTTTTTGTGACTTTTGCATTCTTCCAACATGGTACCCAAACACCCCACTCCTAGAGTGAAAGGAAGAAAGCATGGGGGTCCTTATGTAAGAGATTTTGCAGAAATCATTTGCCAGAGTTTACTAAGTAATCCCAGTGAACTCCAAAGAAGGGAGAAAAATGCACTATAGCTCAGTCTAAGGGAAAGTATATATATAATTTTGTGAAAAACTAGACATCATATGGGATAGCTAAACTACCTTAAAGTGACACCTTGTCACTTTATCTTCAGTGTTAAGAGTCATGGCTGATGCGAGAGCTCACACAGTAACTACTAGAAGCACTGAGTTTACTTATTTCAAAGTAAGAGGTTCAAACTGCTGCTCTTTGAAATGTCTGAAATGATGCACACAGTTTCAGAAGAAAACATGGTGGAGTACCAGCCCACTTGAAGGGCTGCTGTGCCCATGCAGGGAAGGGTGGCAGTGAAGATAAAGTCCTCCAGAAGCCTGGTGCTGCAGTGGAGTCTGGCTTTCGGGTGGCCCTGAGGTTTATTCTATCTCAGAAGAGGCCATTCTGCAGAGCATGTGGTATTGTCTCATATCTTACCATTGGCTTAGCTATCAAGACTCTAGCCATTTGAGAGAGATGTGAGAAGAAAGTTAAGAAAGAAGTTGGGGACACCAGGTTAAGTGTGCACACAGTACTAAGCGCAAGTACCCACACAAGGATCCAGGTTTGAGTCCCTGCTTCCCACTTGCAGGGGATCCGTTCACAAGGGTTGAAGCAGCTTTGCAGGTTTCTCTCTTTCTCTCTCCCCCTCTATTTCCCCCTACCCTCTCAATTTCTCTCTGTCCTAGCTAATCAAAATGAAAAATGTCCACCAGCAGCAATGGATTCATAGTGATGGCACAGCATCCCAGCAATAACTCTGGAGGACAAAATAATGATAATAATAATAAGTCTAAATCTCTTTGTCTGCTTCCATTTTCTTCAGGTTTTCCACGGATTTCTCTATGATCATTCTTGTAAGTGCATGTGGCATTTGCCTGAGTACCTTGAAATGACCACAGTGTGCTGTCTCACTGATATTTAAAATACTTTTACTTAATCTAGTCATTCCAATAGTATTCTATTTCTCTCAAGTATGTGCTTTTTCTAGGAGCTATTATTACTGTTGTTAACCACTTGCACCTGTAAATCCATCTCCTCTTGTTCCATCTGAATCTTTTTGCTTTGTTCTCTGTCCCTTCTCTTTCTCACGTTCCTTGAACTCTAGTTCCAAGACTAATAGTTAAGATTTTGTTACACAGAGGTGTGGCCTGCTGCTGAGCTGTAATGAATGTCTTGCCGTTGATCAGATAGCAGAGAAGCTGAATAAGATATTCCCTTTTCTTCATTTAGTCATATGTCACAGTGTCATGTCAAAGAATTGTGCCGAGTCTCTGATGTCTATTCTTGTGTACAGAACCATGGAAAATGCCCAAAAATAGTGTAAGAATTATACTAACAATGAGGTTACAGACTTTGTTTGGATTTTTTTAACAATAATTTTTTTAAAATCCTGTCAACTAATTTCTTTAGAGCAACTGGAATCCTCTGATAATTTCTATTTATCTCTGTATTTTCTAGTTATGAAAGATTATGAAATTTCCATAAGAATGTGATATAATTCTGGCTTACTATAATGTTAGTAAAAGAATGACTTGACAAGTTGGTTTTTTCCTTTCAGACCCTAAGACAAATAACATCATAGGTATCTATTGATGTCTTGATTCCAAAATAAGGAATAAAAAATGTTGAAATAATTGCTCCCCTAGTTATATAATGTGCTATTGGGATAAAAATATGTTTAATTAAAATTGAGAATTATACTTAAGAGTTAAGTTTAGACCTTGGGTTTCTGCATACGTGAAAACTGGGAACCTCAGATCACGTGCTGCCACCTCAAAGCCAGGGTTTACTGCTATGAGGACTGTGTCTGTTTTAGTCCAGGTTGCCAAGACATTCTGCCACAGGCATTTTTTTCCTGATACTTCTCACAAGAATTATGTTTTTTGTGAATTACTAATCCTACAAGTACCCAGATCAGAAACTGTAAAGAATTAAAAAAAAACATTTTTTCTATAGATGTTAACATTAAACAGTCAATACAGAAACTATTCTGGGACAAACTCCAGCTGAAAGTTCAGGGAATGTTGATGTGTGGAGGACATGAATAAAGGTTACATTTCCTGGGACCGAGGCAGCAACACAGAGAAGAAATGTCTTTCTGATGCCGGTACCTCACTTATATAATATATATAATATATTTATATAAATATATATATAAATATATATATATTTATATATAAATATATATATATTTATATATATAAATATTTATATTTATATATATATTTTATAATATATATAAAGAGTCTTACTTGAATAATTAAAAAGTTGGGAGCTGGGTGGTAGTGCACTGGGTTAAGTGCACATAACACTAAACACAAGGAGCCTCAAGGAGAGCTGGGTTCCAGCCCCAGCTCTCCACCTGAAGTGGGGATGCTTCACAACTGATGAAGCAGCTCTGTAGGTGTCTCTTCATCACCCCCTCCTCCCTCAAGTTTTCTCTGTCCTAGCCAATAAAATGGCAAGAAATGGCCTGCCAGGAGCAGTGATTCATAGTGTAGGCACCACGCCCCAGTGATAACCTTGGAGGTAAAACATACAAACAAATAAACAAAAAAAAAACAAGTTTTGGAAGCAAAGTAAGTCCTCACATTAGAGATTTTGACATGTGATTCTGTGCAGTGCCTTTAACACGGCTGGTAAACCAGTATGTTACTTTGTGCAAATAGCACCTGATAATAGTCACTGGCATTTCTCAGTGTTCAAATATGGCCTGTAGCATACAGTTCTTTGTAAGTAATGCCAGACTTAATTGTTTATATTAAACACTTTTTTATATTCACAGCGTCAATTAAAGAACACGGAAGAAGCTGAGGAGGACAAGCCTAGCCTGACATTGAAAAACTTTTTCTAACATCCACTGCAACTACTCGTAATACTTTCTGACTACAAAGGTACCAAATGATTATCTGATTTGGACTAGTGAGTAGGTCATTTAACTTTGGTCATAACTACCACTCAAATGTCTCAGAAAAACACTGTGTTTTTGTAAGGAAAAAAAAAAATCAAACTTGTCTACTTTTTTTTCTTGTGGAAGGTGAATATACTATAAGAAGATCAGGGATCTTGGCTCTATACTCCATTTACCTAACAATAAACACTAAAACTTTCCCTTTCCATAGGAAAAAAAAAAAAAGAACTTGGAAAACTTCGAAGCACTTAGACAGAAAAGAAAGTCAGCTTATTATCACTGGTGTCAGAACCAGAACAAAAAATTATTTTATTGTGTCTTCTGTTAACATAGAATATCTGATATCACTCATATTAAAGTCAATCATCATTATTATATAAAGAGTCGTGAAAATTACTGTAGTAACATAACTTCAAGAATTCTTGGCCAAGATAGTTAGCAGGGACTCTAAGTTTGTATTATAAAAGAATAAAAGTTAAATGTCTTAGAAATTTGAAAGTACAATTCTGTTCTCACAGTAGAACAAGTACAAGTAGTATCTTTAAACTCAGCAGATTGAGCAACTGGATTTTATGTGTACATAAATCCTCTATTGCTCTCTGTTACTAAGTCTACTCAGTGCAGATTAATGTTTTGAATTCTAACAATGCCAATATGTAGAACTGAGTTACTATTCTGTTCTGTGAGAATCAGATGCAATTTAGATTAAATTGCAAAAGTATTTATTGGAAAGACAAGATTTAGTGGAATAGAAAAATAGCACTCCATGCAGTAATTTAGAATTATCCAAAATAGTTTTATTTATTTATTTATTTATTTATTTATTTATTTATTTATTTATTTATTTTGTAGCTCTGAAGTAAACTTTCAGACTCAGAAGAGGCTCCAGTCCTGCCAAGTGCTCCTCTTATAAGGACAGGGACTACGTCAATCTCCATTCAAGATGAGGCAAAGAAGGAATCCTGTGATGTGAGATCAGCCAGAGAGAAGGAGGAACATGGGATGATCTCACTCATGAATTAGCAGATGGAGTAATCATGAAAGAAATGGTGACTTACTTTGAAATGTTATTGATTCACTTTGAAAGGGGGAACATGAAGCTGAAAACTGAAGCCTTTCTCTTAAGTAATGTGTAAATAGAGAATGAACTTGAGGACCAGCAGAGTGTTCACCCTATAGTGTATCGTGTGGGGGCTGCTTGTGTGAGGGGTGAGCCCTGACACCACATCACAGCATCAAGGGAGTTCCAGGGATCACCATGGGTTCTGAGGGTGGTGCTTCCGGTATCTCTACCTCTCTCTTCTCTTTCTAGAAAAATAGAAAATTGATCTGGGTAAAGTCCTCAGTAATTTCATTCAGACAAGACTCTGGGTTAATTTTCTGGTGCCACATTAAATAAAAAAGGGAAAAAAATGAGGTTCAATATCATTCTTTATGCCTCTTGCTATGACTGAATTCAAAGTCAGAAGAATTTTAATCCTTGTCCTGCCATATATGTGCTTTATTACCTTCTCCTTATGCTACCACTTATGATTTGCTTCATTTTGATCAGCTTCTTTATTTGACAGGTAATTCACATTGACTTTGCAGGGATGATATAAAGCAATAAGCTGGAACCTGTTATGCTATTCACTGAGTGTCACAGAAAAACATGCCATGCTCACCTTGAATCCCTAAAGTTACTCTTTGTAACTGAATCACTATCCTTTTAAATATTTATTTATTATTGGATAGAAATAGAGATAAATTGAGAAGGGAGGGTGAGACTGAGAAGGAGACAGACCCCTGCAGGCCCGCCTCACCACTAGTGAAGTTTTCCACCTGCAGGTGGGGAAAAGGAGCTTGAACCCCGGTCCTTTTGCACCATAATGTGTGCACTTAATCAGGTGTGCCACTGCCTGGTCCCCTGAATCAACACTTTAATATTACTTTATGTAGGTTCTATCTTATGAAAAAGAAGATTAGCCATTTACTTCCATGTGGGGGAGTGGGGATATTGAATATAGAGCTACGTAAGACATTTCCTCTTCTCTCTCTCTCTCTCCATATATATAATGTATAAACCATCTTGACTTGTGTCTCTCACACACATATGCACAATATCATAGATAGGACACCATAAACAAGGAAATTTCAACTTTCATTTTTGCAGAGGTAGAGAAGTCTAGCATTAAAATGCTGACCAACTGATTACTGATGACAGTTCTCTTCCCAGAATATAGAATGCTACCATCTCACGTTGAACTTCCATTGTAAGAAAACAGACATTTCTCTAGTATTCTTATAAGAGCACAAGTCCCATTAGATGAAGGTCCTACCCTTATGGGTAGGTCCCATAATATAATTACCTATAATATAATCACTTCTGTAAAGGCTATGGTTAAATACTACCTTATTTTGTGTTAAGGTGTCAGTGTATACATTTGGGGTGGAAGGGCCCAGGTCAGTACAGTGCACCACAATGTCTATCCTGGAGTTTCTCCACCAAGTGTCCTTTGGTGGACACCATCTCTGACTCTGGTGACAAATGTCTTTGTGAACTGGCGGACATCTGTCTGTGCACAGGTATGCCTGTCCCTGTACCTAGGTATATGCATATATTATATTTACTGTTTATTTTACACTTGATCTGATCTCCTGGACCTGCAGACTCCAGTATTCTCCTCCAAAAGCCTCTATTAGAAATGATCAAAATTTAATGGATATTATTTTGAAAGGAGAAGGGAAAGAAATCTCTGCATTTTTGTTAATGTTATGAATTAGCAGGAGATATTCAGAAGTAGAGCTGCCTACATGTTGTTTGAAAATTGTTTACAGCAAATAATGAACAAAGCAAATCCCATCGCCAGCGGCCTAGCTGTTGAGAAAGCGTAGCACATTATTAATTAAAATACAAGTCAGCTTTCCCAGCATTGTAGCCTGTGGGGATCGAATGGACTTCACTTGATTGAATCAGGTAGTGGCTGCACCGGCATTTTTTTTATTTTATGCTGGAAGGGATAACAAAAATGTAAAGCTGTGTTCAGCTACTTCATCTGAAAAAAATTTTTTGGTATGAAGGCCTACCAGCTGCAATGGACAGGAAGAAATAATATAGAATATACATTCTACCCTCATACTGTGGCGTTTAGCAAGGGCTATAGCTCAGACACTCTGGTGGCAATGTATTATAGGCAGACCTTTGTCTATGACCGAGGAAACAGTATCCATGGAGATGGAAGGCATTTGACAATGGTCACTGTTTGGGGGAAGAAAATTAATCCAAGCAGGAGACCAGTTTATAGCTATAAGATTTTTTTTTTCTGTGCAGGAGCAGGGGAGAGAGAGTTTAGAAGGTGCATAAATGAAAAACATATATGCCTTTTGGGGTTCTTTTAAGCATGCTGATGTCAGTGATATTTTTGAGAAACCACAAACTTGTTTCCAGTTGCTATGCTGATGGGAACTCTCAGATGTAAAAAAGAAAAAAATATATAGTACAGAGAATGTGATCTTTTATAATATACTTAAATATTTACCTCACCCCTAGGAAAAGTCAGAAAAAGGTATAATTTTGAGGATTTGTTTTTAATTCAAATACTGTTAACCATTAAACTAGGGGGTTGATAGTTTCTCTCTCTCTCTCTCTCTCTCTCTCTCTTTTATTTAACAGATAGAAAATGAGAGAGGAGGGGAGATAGAGAGGGAGAGAGAGAGAAAGACAAAGACAGATCAGCTTTACCATTTCGTAGCTTTCCCCTTGCAGGTGGGGACCAGGGGCTTGATCCAGGGTCCTTGTGTAGTTGTGCACTTAGTCAGGTGTGCTACAATCCAACCCCAACCCAAGCCCTGTTTTGTTGTTGTTTTGTTTTGTTTTGTTTTTTTAACTCTGTTGTTTTGTTTTGGTCCTAACTCCTGGGGAGAGATCACTTTATTACTATATTTGCTTAAAATGATGTAAATAATGTTTCTATAAACATTTGTTTAGTATTAAAACATATAGGATATATGATATATACTCTGCATTCCATAGACACACTAAATTGTGATGATTCATCAATAATTTGAAGGGACTGTGGATATACCTAGAGTGTCAGTTCTGCTCATATTATACATCTCTAGGTTCAATTAAAAAAAACTTTTAAGATTAATCAATGATTTCAGGACACTTGTATTATATACCTATTGATGAAATAAGCTACATAATAATGGGCAGAGTCACTACTGACCCAAAAATAAAGCAGAGTGAGTTGAAATTTCTTAAGCCAGCATCCCACTCCTGCACTGCAGTCAATGTCTTTCTGAGTGGAATTAGCCACCTTTGGCTATTGAGCTAAGCTTTTTCCTTACTTATTTCACTCATAGGTTTAATGTCTTGATTGTGGGCACTGATGGACCAGACTAACTACTACCCCCTGCAGGCAGACTTTCTGGGTTTAAATTAGTGCATCCACTCAGCACTCTAAGTAGACTACTCTCGAGTAGTCAAGACAACACTTAAATAGCAATGGCATTCAGTCAATTTTGTTTCCTTTTCCAGTTTAGGTCAGTCATGCCTAATTCACAATCATTGTCTGAGCAGTGATTTTTTTGCCATGAAGGAATAGCTAAACTTTAGTGGTCCAGGAGGTGGCACAGTGGATAAAGCACTAAACCCTCAAGTATGAGGTCCAGAGTTCAGTCTCCGGCAGCACATGTACTGGAGTGATGCCTGGTTCTTTCTCTCTCTCCTGCTATCTTTACCATTAATAAATAAATAAAATATTTAATAAAAAATGAATAGCTAAATTTTGTTCATCATTTAGAACATTCTACCCAAACAAGGTAGCCTTTCATCGATCTTGGTTTATTAAGTCTTGATTTATTTATTAAGTCTTTGGCCAAAGAGGTATCAGCTATGAGTCATGTAGTCGTAATAAAGGGATTCTGACTTCTGTCTTGATTGATTCTAGAAATAATACCCTGTCTGGTCTGCTAGAAGTAATCCTCTACAATAGCGAGTTATTCTTTCTCTCTCTCTCTCTCTCTCTCTCTCTTTTCCCCCTCCCTCTTCTGCCTTTTTATAAAATATGTCAAATCTGTTTCTTGCTTTGCTTTGTCCTCTTCTCTCATATTTTCAGACATTCTTAAACCCTTGCCTGCCACTCCTTCTTGAACCCTATCCCCTTATTCCTTCCCTCTGTTTTTGTTTCAGACACAAACTAGCTTCTTCCCTTCCCCAAGTCTTGTTCTGCTCAAGGAATCTGCCTTCAGAAATAAAGGAAATGCACAAGTTTATAAATAGAGTATAGATTGGTCATTGATACATGAGTTATCACATTTTTTTTATCTATTTTGTTTTTTTCTCCCAGACTTTTAAGTTTGTTGCATGGGTTTGGAACAAAAGAGTTTTCAAAGCATTCTTGGTCTTTCTTGTTTTCTACTTCCTCTCTTGAGGGAATTTAAGTCTTCACTGCTATAGAGCAACTGATCTGACCTTATGTGTTAACAGTTCTGTTCCCTGAGAACTAAAAATAGCCCCTAATCTTCTAACATGTGAGGGTCTGAAAGGGGCTCTGATTAATAGCTGCCTGTATGTGGTAGCATCGGTCTCCTGCTTTGCAGGACACTGTTGGTGTGGGGGCAGGGGTGGCTGCTAGGCAGGGGAAGCAGGGGAGGCAGGGGAAGCAGGCTGCAACTCCACTATTTTTAATGGATGACTTGTCTTCATCACCAGCCCAGCACCTTTCTGACTTCTCAGCTATACTGAGAAAGCCACTTTTATAAGCATACACAGTAAAAGTAAATTAAAATACACTCCAGAAACCACTGCTTCTTTTGCTTTGATTTTGAAGTACAATTAATTTTTAAAAATTTGGTTTCAGTCCTCTCAAACTGTGTGCAGCTACATGTCCTGGCATAACAAAATTGTGGAGGACCTAGTACTCAGTAGTACTCTAGTAATTTAAAAAAACAGACCTTATGCCCCTTCCAAAAAGAAAAACGAATAGAAGAACCTAAACATCAAACTCGAAATTGTGATTTTTTTTTTTTTCCAAATCACCAGTTGCTTATGTAAGGGCTAATGAGATTCCCACTACTGGTAGTTCTGATGGTCTCAGCACCTGCTTGTATTTGAAATCCATAGTCAAGTACATATTGGGTCAAACCCTAACCAGATGTAGGTACACAGCCAAGTTATTGGATTTCTTGATGGTGAATAGAAAGCAGACAATGCACCTGTCTGGTTGCAAAAAGAATTTGCATAAAAATGAAGGAACAGTACACGTGCTGTGCAAAGTGTTGATTAATAGGATCACCTATGTGTGTGTGTATTTCTGTGTGTGTGTGTGTGCAAAATAATAAATAGACCACCCACAAGATACAGTTCTTCTAAATGAAAACATTCCAGGCGTCATAAACACATACACATATTTGCCACCAATTAGGGAATGTGTTGATAGGCTGGGGCCATGCTAGAATGATCTGGTTTCTTGGCACATCCATGCTCTGAAGAAGTGAGACATTGTAGAGTGCCAGTCAGTTAGATATTAGATTATGGAAATAACTAATTACAAGACACGGTTTGGCATTTTGTGCTTAAGGTGAAAGGAGGGGTGAAAATTAGGAAACAAATTATCCATGGAGAGGGAAGCAACCCAAAGAGCCCTGCCATTTTACTGAACAGGAAGTCTCCAAGATGAATAATGTGAGCTTCAATTCTTCTGAAAATTGAACTTTCTCAGTTCAGATCTACTTACAGGAAGAGGAGATTCCTATAACAATAAACATTTATGTCATAAAGATAAGTAAAAGTAAATGTAATGTTAGTTTTTGTTTATTTCTTTCCTGTTTTGTTTCTCAACCTGAACTTGCCTTCAAGTTTCTCCTTATGTTATGTTTCTCCTTATGTCTTACTTCCAGGAAATAGCCCCTCCCTCATGATATAGATCAAAACAATTAACTTGTTTAAGTAGAACTCTTTCCTTAAGACTTTGATCTTTGTTCTAGTTCATTGGTTTGTATAATATCTTTGCATGTATTCTATAATTCTGGTTGGAAATGTGTTCATTTCATGTTTTCTCATTGCTGGGACTGACCACTCCAGGACGACTTTTTTTAAATTATTTATTTATTACTGAATAGAGACAGAGTGAAGTTGAGAGGCGTGGGGGAGATAGAGAGGTAAAGAGACAGAGAGACACCTGCAGCCCTGCTTCACCACTAGTGAAGCTTCCCCTCTGCAGATGGGGACCAGGGACTCTAACCTGTGTCCTTGCGCATGTAATGTGTGTGCTTAACCAGGTACACCACCACCTGGCTGACTTTCTCAGATAGAAAGAGCAACAGACAGAGGGAGAGAGAAAAGTCACCATAGCACCAGAACTTCTTCCAGTGTGATGAGGGCTGGATTTGAAACTATGATCTTTTTTTTACATAAACTATACCTAATTGTTACAGTATGTGTGAGAGAAAGTAAAATTTTAAATTATGTTCATAGCCAAGATTCATTGTCATTGTTATAAGCAAATACATAGACTAGGTTGTTATTTTTCACTTTTGTACAAAGAGCTAATAAAAGATACATGATTTATTAAAGCAGTGAGTAACTTATTTTAAATGCAGCAACATTTTGTTATCATATCATATAAGCTATAGATACTCATTGTAGATGTGTAACTAGATGCTCAGTCATAGCAATCTTCTGTACAGTTGAAGGTCCTACCAAAGTAAATGGCATGGATTCCATTAATTCTCTTCTTCTGTGGGTCATTCACATTCACTTCTCCTCCTCGTCCTTCTTCATCTTCATCTTTTTCTTCTCTCTGTCTCTCTCTCTCTTTTTTTGCATCCAGGGTTATTGGACTTGGTGCCAGCACTAAAAATCCACTGCTCCTGAAAGCCACTTTTTTCCATTTTATTGGATAGAGACAGAAATTGAGAGGGAGTGGGAAGATAGGGAGGGAGAGAGAAAGATGAACACCTGCTTCGCTGCTTGTGAAGATTCTGCCTTGCAGGTAGGGAGTGGGGGCTCAAATAAGATCCTTGTGTGGGCCCTCATTCATGTCACAGCTGAAATAAAACTATAAGAGCATTTTAAGTTCCCAAGACCAGACATCCCCCCCCCCATTTATAGGTGCAGACATGCTCCTTGCATTAGAAATAATCTATCCTTGTAACCTGGAGGTATTTTCTTGAAGTGAATTTTCCCACCTTTGTTGACATATCTTGTGCCCTAGATCAGATGGTCACAGATGAAATCCAAAGGATTCAAGCTCAATTCTCAATTTCACATTTGTGCTGAAAATTGGCTAAATAATCTGTTTCTCTTTCTCTCTTTGTATAGAGCCTTCTGATGTTCACTTAGAGTTGAACTTAACTAGTTGTGGATGTGGGGGAAGGGTTTTATGTTGCCACTGCCACTATCAAAGCTCCAGAGATTAGAGAAAGTCAGAACTAATGTGTAGCTTGAAACATCCCTCTTCTTGTCTCTGTTGCTGTTGCTAGAATGTAGGACACATTTCCATTGTTTCCTCCCTGAGTGAATTACCTCATTGTGTCTGCAGACCCAGCTTTCTAATGTGTCCCATGCCTGGTGAGAATGCATGTATGGCTGGTGAATGAGTTCACTTGGACAGGGTGCCCACCAAAATCAAGGCAGCTTTGGTGTTATCATCTCTCTCTCTCTTCCTCTCCCTCTTGCCACTTTCCTCTCTCCCCTTCTCCCTCCCCTCCATCTCTTTCTCACTTTACCTCTGTCTTGTCTGCCTCTACCTTTAAAAGAAAAAGATAATAAGTTTCATACACTGATGACTTTTTTGCTTGGCTTGACCAGTAGGAGGCGCTATTGTAAGATTAGGAAAGAGCAAAGCAAAGGCATTCACTGTTCCCTACATTCATTCTGGGACAGGACTTCAGTGGCACCTTCATCTGAACATACAAGACCACTGTTCCTGTAGGGTGTGGCTTACCTTCCACAATTAGAGCCTTTATAGTTTTGAGTAATACTGTATCCTGCCTCTGACCCTTCAGATATAAGCTAATGGTTTATATATAATCTAATGGCTCAGTGCAGCTGTAATCTTCACAGCTGGTTTCCTTACCTCAGTCTATATCTTTGTAAATGATACCTGTGATACAATCTTTCTGGCTGTCCTCTTGCAATATGATAGCTGTTTCTTACCAGGACTCTGGCTGATGATATCTGAACACAAAAACTCTCTCTTCCTGATAGTAACAACTACTATTAAAACTTGGCCTACTAATGTATTTCTGCTCTCCTGGGAATTTTGGACCTTGGATCTTACTTATTTTCTTTTTCATTGTTGTTTCCTTAGTCACCCTACCTGTTAAAGGTGATTTTTAACTCTAGTTCAAGTTGTTAGGAGGAAGAAAGACACCTTTTCCTTTACCTCTCAACTGACTTCTCTACTTCTTATACAAACTGTTCTTCCCCTTCTAACAACTTTTTGACTTTATCAGTAATTCAGCAGAGTAAGGATAATTACTATTCAAATAAAATTAACTGAAATACCATCTTGCCTGTTCTTCATTGACTATAATAAATAAAACAGAAAATATCAAATATTTACAAAACTATTAACCACTAAAGATACTTGAATTGTATGTGTGTGAGTGTATGTGTGTGTACATCTGTGAGTATATGAGTGTGTGTGTGTGTGTGTGTGTTCATCACTTATGTCTCGCTTCATGTACAATTTCACTGTTCAGGATTCTTTTTATTTTAATTCAGAAAGAGAAAGACACACAGAGAGAGAAATACACAGAGGGAGAGAGACAAAAGGAAAAACAGTATATGCTCCCCCTAATATGTCCATGTGGTATGGGCTTCAAACATGGTGACACATGTGCCTGGCCCACTGGCCTGGTCTTACATGTCTAAAATGTGAGTGTCTCAAGAACAGCTGGCAAGGACATGAGATGGTATGGCACTAGTCTGAAGTTCTTCAGAAATTCAAATATAAATTTAGCACGTGGCCCACAATTCTACTTCTGCACATATTTCCAAGAGAATTTCATCTGTGTATACTTTAAAACTAATGCATCATTCACAACTGCCTGGGAGTGGGACCAACCCACCATCCATTCACTGGTTACTGGATAAATAAACAATGCTATATCCATACAGTGGAATGGTATCTGTTATAAAGTATTTAAAAAGTGTTGATGCTTGCTGTATTATAAATGACCTTTTAAGAATGTTAAATAAAAGAAAACAGTCATGAAATACCACATTTATACAATTCTGTTAATAAGAAATAATAAGGATAGATTCATCTCCAGAAACAAAATGTAGATGAATGGCTAGTGACTAGGACTGGGAGATAGTTGGAGAACAATGGGGAGTTGCTACTAGTAGGCATTTATGTGTCTGTTTGGGGGAAAAATAAAGATATTTTAAAGTTGGTGGGTGATTATTGTACAACTCTGTGAATATATATATATATATATAGTTAAATTGCACATTTTAAACGGTGAATTTTCTAACATATGAGTTATATCTCAATTATAAAAATAAAGATACATGGATGACTAGGTCAATAAGCCTCTATTTAGTAAATATGTGTAGCTTAAATATATATAAATATATCACTGGTCAGCTGAAGGATATATTAAAGCAAAATGGAATTATAAAAACAAAAAGCATATTCATTGCTAAAGAATCATCAAACTCTAATTTAATGAATTACCTGCTACCACATATGTAGAACCTATCTGAATCTTTTACTTCTTACATCAAAAAGTCTGCACTCTCTGGTCTCATTCACATATTATATCAAATGAGAGAGTAAAAAGTTGGGGGGAGATGTGGGAATCAAGAATTCTAAACAACTTGTGCAATCATTTCATCTTTACTCAAAATAAAACTAGTGTTTATAGCACGAGAGCCTGCCAGATGGCCTGTAAGTGAAGGCTTAGGCATACACTCCAGGCCATCTTATTCTTGTTTAGTATTTATTGGCCAC
Source organism: Erinaceus europaeus (assembly GCF_950295315.1). NCBI lineage: Eukaryota > Metazoa > Chordata > Mammalia > Eulipotyphla > Erinaceidae > Erinaceus > Erinaceus europaeus. Next base: position 36,168,332 of record NC_080179.1, read on the forward strand.
TCATAGCCTTCAAGGTACTGAAAAATAAACTACATCCAAATTATAATGCAAATTATAACCTAAAAAGCAATAAAGTCATATTACCTACTATCTTCGATGGATTAATAATGCATGCAATATTCCAAAGGTCAGGGCTCAATCATATTAATATTAGTGCCAGAAATATATCTTGTTCAATTTAACACATTTTCTTTATTCTCTCTCTTTCCTTGAATATTTTTTCCTGATATATTTCTGATATTTTTATATCACAGTATAAACTCTCATATTAAAAGTTCACCAATAAATGTTTCTGCACAGTACAATATCATAAAGGACTAGGGTTCTCTCAGAAAAAGTTGTTCTTTATCATGATGATTCTAAATGGACATCAGTGACCTAAACACTGTTGCCAAATAGATAGCTAACCAAGATAATTATTAAGAATCTTAAGTTTACTAGTTGAGAAAGTGGCAGTTTTTACATTTTATACCAAGACTATTTCTTAACTCTACTACTGAAAAGTATTTCCTAAACTGGCATGCACCCCTTTCATTCCCTAGGTCCAAGCTGACTTAGGAACTGACAGAACATCTGTAACAGGCCTGTTAGGAAGGGTGGGTCTCCATGTGATTCTACAACATTATTCACTGTAGCAGAAGAAGCAATTACATGCTTTTACACCCACAACACACCTAAGCTGCCATGTACTGGAATCATCTACAGGAGTGTATAGTTCTTAGAATTTGATGGGAAACTGTTATGAGTGCTTACATAGCTAAAATCAATTTCAGTCTGAACTGATTCTATAATAATCAAGGAGGGACAAACTATGATAAGAAAGTTATGAAATTAGTTAAAAGGTTAACAATGAAGATAATTCAGAAGCTACAGTTTAACTTTAAGTGATGGGTCAGATTGTTCCCATGTTCTTATATATCTTGCTTTCAAATCTGCCATCCAAATGCTTTGGAAAATAGAAATCTACTTATTTTCTTTAGGTTTTTAACTTATAATTAAGTGGTTTCTAATAACAATAGTGATGTTAGCTTAATTCATCCATATTCCTTTTACAAAAGCAGGATAAAGATACTCTATTATTATTTTATTCATCAAAGTTTTATTATTATCAGTCTAGGGTAGCTACTATTTTGCTGGCATGCTGACAAGTGGTGAAAGTAAGTTACAGCAAAACCTACATATCATTGGCTTCTGGGCACACAGTTATCCTGTGTTACCCATACATCTTCCATATGTCTTTGTATATGAACAGTGTGTTTGTAGAAGAGTTTTAGGTTTTATTTTTTTTCAAGTTGGAAAAAATATGACCAACAAGTACTGAAAATGACTGAACTGAAGTTGCAACTCCCCAAAGAAAGTCATGAGGCAAAAAAATAATACTTAACTTTCAATTTTTTCTTCCTTGAGATCTTCAGCTATCCTAAATAATCTAATTATAAAGAGAATTATGTTTCTACAGTGATGTATGCATTGATCTTCCTACTTATGGTAAGAGACTAATCACATAAATGGCATGGTGACATTTGGCTATAGATTGATGTCAAACATAATTTGGGTAGAGTTCCATATTTTGGATTTTTTTAGCCTCCATATTTGTCCAGTTCTAGGAGACATTTGTTTTGCAGACTGTGCTTAAAGAATTGCTGAGGGCCAGAACCCAAATTGTGAAGCCTTTCTGGGTCATTGCTTCTCTGTTCTCAACACCAGCTTGCTTTCTGATCAACTCTGTGTAAAAGCACTGTCTGACTAAAAGAGATCAGCCACAAAGAGAAGGATGAACATGGGATGACCCAGCTCATGGACAGAAGTTGAGAAATCAGAATAGAAGAGGAAACACAAAGCAGAATGTAGACTGGGTTTGGAGTATTGCACCAAAGTAAAGGACTGTGGGGTGGGGGTCTTTCAAGCCCTGGTGCCTGATGGTGGAGGAGGACCTAGGCTGGGGGGAGAGTGTTTTGCACAAAACAGAGAAATTTTACTCATGTATCAACAATGATATTTACTGTAAGCCATTATTCCCCCCCAATAAAAATTGTGTTGAAAGAAAAAAAAGTACTAAGTGAATCCTCTGATATCAAGTGGCTTATGACATACAGTGCATGAATAAAACTTAAGTACAGAAACTAAAGACAGGTGAGAAGCTGCTTCTACCACTTGGTGTTTCTGTGAAGCTCTATGGATCCAAAAAATATCTTTATATTTGTTAAACTATGGTACTGTTGAACCAAGCACAAAGATTGCCCACCATGTATCTGCTGCACTTGCAGTTAGCATCTACTCCCCAGTCTTCTGTCCAAGGTTTCTTCCCAAGCTGATCCTCTTGGCCAACATCGCCTTTGTCCAGACATTGCACTTGGAATCTCTGTATCTCGCTCTACCTTAATCTCTTTCTGGAGTCATCAATATTCCTCATGCCCACCTAAAATTTTATTTGCAGGGGTCCGGGCAGTAGTGCAGTGGGTTAAGCACATGTAGTACAAAGTGTAAGAACTGGTGTAAGGATCCCGGTTTGATCCCTGACTCCTCACCTGTGGGGTTACTTCACAAGTGGTGAAGCAGGTCTGCAGGTGTCTATCTTTCTCTCCCTATCTTTGTCTTCCCTTCCTCTCTGAATTTCTCTCTGTCCTATCCAACAACGACAATAAGGACAACAACAACAAAAAAGGAAAAAATAGCCTTCAGTAGCAGTAGATTAGTAGTGCAGGCACTGAGCCCCAGCAATAACCCTGGAGGCAAAAAAAAAAATTGCTGACCAAGGCACAGCTGGTATGTCATACTTTAGTCTTTTTTTGTGAAATATTCATTATGTTTCCGTATAAAGGTATAGGTTTAGTAATACGTAAATAATAAGAATGATATTAAGGACTGTATCTTCCGTACCCTATCCTGAGAAAATATGAATAGTGTGAAGGCTCTCATTTTAGTGTTTGGTGCTGCATTTAAAAAAATACGACGTATTCCATAAAAAACATTTTTTTTTACTGCTGAGGCTTGGTGCCAACAATGAGAATCCACAACTTCTTGCAGCTATTTTTTTTCCTTTTACTCCTTGCTGTTTTATTTGATAGGGTAGAGAGAAATTGAGAGGGGGAGGGGGAGGGAGAGAAAGAAATAGTAGACCTGCACTGTGAAGCTTTCCCTCCGCAGGTGAGGAGTGTGGGTTGGAACCTAGCCTTACACCACTTGTGAAGTGACCCCACAGGTGGGGAGTCAGAGATCAAACCGGGATCCTTACACCAGTTCTTACACTTTGTACTACATGTGCTTAACCCACTGCGCTACTGCCCAGACCCCTGCAAATAAAATTTTATGTGGGCACGAGGAATATTGATGACCTCCAGAAAGAGATTAAGGTAGAGCGAGATACAGAGATTCTAAATGCAATGTCTGGACAAAGGCGATGTTGGCCAAGAGGATCAGCTTGGGAGGAAACCTTGGACAGAAGACTGGGGAGTAGATGCTAACTGCAAGTGCAGCAGATACATGGTGGGGCAATCTTTGTGCTTGGTTCAACAGTATCATAGTTTAACAACCTGTGTTCACTCAGTCAGGTGCACCACCAACTGGCCCCCATACTTCTGGCTTAACCAACCTGATTTCTAAAGTCATATTATAGCCACAATGAATACAATACTTTTAGGTGCTCGATGCAAATGCAGTGAGTATTGGCATATTATTTCAGTCCACAATAGCTCTTTAGGTAGTACTCTTTTTTTTAATATTCTTAAAAACTACATGCAGTTTTTTTTTCAGAACTTGCAATCTGTCTTTATTTATATATTTATTAATTCAGAGTACTCAGCAGACAATGAACAAATGCTGATTAGTTATTTTATGAATGGATATGTTCTTGGCTTCTTTCCTTAAGGATCTTTGCCAACAAAGAAACCAACATCTGGGGTTCATGAACTTACTGCACATCCATTACTTATCCCATTAGAAAATAAAATCAGAAGGCATCAGTATCATACTCACTTCATTCTGTGCACCGAGGGAAGTCAGGAAAGGACCATGCAAAGCACTAGGATCAAGATCCAGAGTCCGAACTGCATAGAGATGAGACTCTTCCTCACACAGTGTATAACCGAAGCTATCGAGTCAAACTACAAAGCTTTATTATTTTTACCTGTCTGTCAGCAAGTAAAGACCATAATTAAGGACTTTCACTAGCAAGCAGGTATGTAACTTTATTTGTTTCTTAAAATTTTTATTGGTGATTTAGTAATGATTAACAATATTGTAATATAAACAGGGGTACAATTCCACACAGTTCTCACCACCAGAGGTCTGTGTCCCATCCCCTCCATTGTAAATTTCTCTATTCTTTATCTCTCTGGGAGGTTGGACAAAAATTCTTTATGGGGAGCAGGTGGTGGGAGTTCTGGCTTCTTCAATTGCTTCTCTGATGGACATGGACATTGGCAGGTGGATCCATGCCCCCATCCTGTTTCTATCTTTCTCTGGTGGGGGAGGGGTCTCGGGAGGGGAGGTTCCAGGATACACTGAAGTCTTCTGCCCAGGGAGGTGAGGATGGCATCATGGTAGTGACTGCAAGTTGGTGGCTGAAAGGCAGTAAGAGAATGCCTGAGATGAATTGGCAACTGTCTTCTAACTGTAAGTTTGCTGTATGCATATGTGTTATTACTATACATTATATACAAGCTTTGCATGTCTTTTGTCTTCAAAATACGGATATTAAGGAAGACGGCATGGAGAATAAAGGTCATTGCCATGGTGATGAAGAAGAAGTAAAGGCTCAAACTGGAGAAAGAATAGGAATCCTTACAGGTGACATCATCATTTCCCTATATTTTGAATCTGTATGATCAAAAGAAATTTGAGGTTAATTAACAAACAAAATGAGAGGTCACTTCTGGGAAGTTTAGTAAAGCAGGTGAAGAGGTTATGGTTGTTGTGTAACCCACCTACTGGCATAACACAGAAACTTTCTGTTTAAGCTCAAGAATATAAATAGAAGAAAATGGTGACATTATTATATGAATAAATGAGTTAGTCAATAAATCACTGACAACACATACTTTGTAATCATAAGATTTTTCATGTTAAGATTAATTTCATGTATTACAAGTCTAAATATTACATAAACCCCCTTGACATTGAGTTATACTACCCAAGACAAAAAGAACTCTTTCAGCAGCCAAAGAATGGCAGATAGTCAGGATCAATTCTTGAGCTTTTCTGGATCTGGGTGGCCACTGACCAAAACTACAGGATTATTTTCATGTCAAAGTACAGTTCTCCACTGTCCAGTGCAACACTCTAGGTCTACACTGCCCCGTACAATAACCCTTAGCTATGTATGGTTCCTTAGCAATGCCGGTAGAGGAAAAATTGAACAAAAGTCAGTTCTGGTATCATGTAAGCATGAAATATCTAACAGGTAATGTATATTAGTTCTGAAAGCCTTGAAAGTTGAAAAGCTATTCTGTTCCTTGACATATAAACAATAGCTCAGTATCATGGCCAGTCTTTCACATTCATGTCAAATGTCAGTGGCTGTGAGTACCATATTACAGAGTTCCACCAAAGAGGGACACATATTCAAAATCAATCACATACTTTGTGGCAGGTTCCCCCACATCCCCTGAAAATAAAACCCCCTTTCTTTAAACAACAAAATACACTCCTTCTAGCAAAAGTAAAATGATAAGCAATGAAATGCCACTGAAAGCTCAAAATGGTGTTTTTTATATGCCCAAACCAAAGTAGGATGGGAGATTTCACACCAAACACACCCATGCAAAGAGATCTGTGTACACCTATGTTCATAGCAGCACAATGTGTAATAGCCAAAACCTGGAAGTGACCCAGGTGTCCAACAACAGAATAGTGCCTGAGAAAGTTGTGGTCTGTATAGAGAATGGAATACTACTCAGCTGACAAAAATGATGAAGTCATATTCTTCACCTCATCTTGGATGGGACTTAAAGAAATCATGTTAAGTGAGATGAGTCAGAGAAGGAAACTTTGAGATCATCTTAAAGCAAACTTAAGAAACAAGAACAGAAAGGGGAAATATAAAATAAAAATTAGACTGATAGTTTATTGCACCAAAGCAAAGAACTCTGGGGGAAAGAATGCAGAAGGGGGGGCAAGTAGGGATGGGGCTTTCAGGTTCTGATAGAGGATGAAGAACCTAATTTGGAAGTGACAGTGTTCTGTAGATATCTATCTTGGTGAGATGAGAAATTAATCTTACAGTAAATCATTAACATCCCAGAAAAGAATTAAAAGAAAAAATAATTCAGAGCAATAGCATTTTCATTTTGCCTTGTTAATTTCTTATTGAAGAGTTAACAGAATCATATTACTATTAACTATCAGATTAAAGCTGAAAAAAGAACTGTAGCTATATTTCAGGCTGGAAAAATCTTATATGGCCACATACTGAGAATTATTCAGCACAAATATTAATACTAAGTTTTCTGGACTGATCTATAAACTTTTACTGTCCATAGAATTTTTTCTTTCATTTTTATTTTTCTTTTCTTTTTTTTTAATTTATAAAAAGGAAACATTGGTAAAACCATAGGATAAGAGGGGTACAACTCCACACAATTCAAACCACCAGACCTCCGTATCCTATTCCCTCCCCTGATAGCTTTCCTATTCTTGATCCCCCTGGGAGTATGGACCCAAGGTCATTGTGGAATGCAAAAGGTGGAAGGTCTGGCTTCTGTAACTGCATCCCCACTGAACATGGGTGTTGACTGGTCGATCCATACTCCCAGTCTGCCTCTCTCTTTCCCTAGTAGGGTGGGGCTCTGGGGAAGTGGAGCTCCAGGACACATTGGTGGGGTTGTCTGTCCAGGGAAGTCTGGTTGGCATCATGCTAGCTCAGGAACTTGGTGGCTGAAAAGAGAGTTAACATACAAAGCCAAACAAATTGTTGAACAATAATTAATCCCTCCATTGTTATTGGTCATCTCTATCAGGAACAACAAAATAGACCCCTTTGTGGGCCCCCATAGGACCTTGCCCTTAACTTGGATCAACAATGATAGAGAATGTTCCATCCTCCAAATGGAGGATGGACAGACAACATACTCTATCCTACACCTGAGGAAGATGGGTCAGTATTGGGGCAGCATGGAATATTCCTACTCATGATTACAGAATGTGAGCTCAGATCTACAGGGATGCAGAGGTCACATAGGCTCCTAAGCTGAATATGATCCCCAGACCAAATCAAATCGATGGAGTTTACAGTCAACAATATTTATACCCCTTTCCCATATTAGGGAGCTACTCTATTTCCTGTTCCAGCTTTCTGTGCCTTTTCCAGCCATAACATCATCTCCCCAGACAATAATTGGATCCATATAATTTTTTTTTAAAAAAATGAAAATCCAGAAAAGAAAACTATATCCCAAGCCCCAAGATTCCAAGTATGTCAATAGAGGAACCTCACCTTACACTTCAGTGAGTGTGTGTTTACTTCCTTGGAGAAAATGGGTAAATGCCCACAAGTGTATCTTATTCACATTTATCTAGTTTTCACTCAGTTGGTGAAGACTAGGCTGTACACATCCCCAAAGACAATGTCCCCCATCATTGGCTAATGGCTTTCAAAAGTTTAAGAAATTCTGCATATGGAAAATGTGAAAGAAGGAGTTTTAGTTTGTCCTGTATTCCCCATCTACATTCAGATTAGGAAGCAAGTAAGTATTATTGATCATTTTTAGACAAGCCTGAAACTATAAAATCAACATTTTCTGGTGAACAAGAGAAGGCATGTTTTAATGAAAAGGACACAGCCCGCCACTTTTAGAGGCATTTTCAAATAAACCCTTTCTAAAAAGAAGAGTCAAAGTACTCCCTTTGTCTTTGCTCTCCACCTGGGGACTCTGAGACTGTGCCCAAACTAAAGTTCTTTATGACTTTTGTCTGTTTTATTTTTAATTCAAATTCATCCAGTTACCAAGATCTGTTGGAAACACATTTCCTTTGCTCTCATTTTATTTTATTTTATTTTATTTATTTGGTTTCACGTCTTCAAAGTTCATTCTTGTCTATATTCATTTCCCCATTTTTTGTCACATGCTTTATCTTTCCCTACCCTGTTTTACAGCCTCACTGGTATACAAACACTCTAATAAAATCACATGCTTATAAACACATACATATATATACATTCACACATGCACACAGACTCAAATACAAGTTCCATTAAAGAATATATTTTCTTACTATTAACAATATACTTGATATTTTCTGCTTTCATTTTTCAGTTGTTGGTTATGACCCGATAGACTGATTTCACAACTTAAAAATCTACCTTTCCTGATCAGATGCATTCTCTTGTGTGATGAAGAACTGCCTCTTACTCATCTCTGCCTCTGCATGCCAGGCACATGGTGGAGAGACAATGATACTCAACAGAACATTCAAATATAAAACTTCTGAAGCTTTAAAACACTCTGACTTCAGTACAGCACATTTTCTTGTATTATTTCTCTGTTTAGGTTCTAACTTTGAGATGTGTCCCTGCTTTTTTTTTTAATCTATGCTTTTTTTTTTTCACTATAGAAAGAGAAGGAAATAAAGTATATGAAGTTCATATCAAATATTTCAACTTCCTATGAGAAGGAAGTAAAATGGAGGAGAAGAATGGCCAGACTTGGTCTAAGTGGATTTGAATCTTCCCAGCCTACTTGATCAATGATAGCCATTACCTGTGTGTCACAACAAGAAGTTCTGACTATAAGTCTCCTCTTCAAGTTACTTCAGTTCATGGATGTTAAGCTCCAAGGTAATCCTATTCAAGTCAAAAAGCCTTAAAAGTAAAAGAATACAATTTGTCAAGAAAGTGGTGAACTCTGTTTCTCTAGTTTACTTATATTTTTACATTTAGTTTGTTTCCTGTTTTAGTTTGTTTACTTTAATATTTGACAGACTATCAATTTCCTATTATAAATTTTATGGTCACAGTCCAGACCTTGGGTTGTTAGGAGATATTAATAATCACAGCAGAAACATTTTTCTTGGTCCAATGGCAACCTTGTCATTTTGCAAACAGAAGTAAATAGAATATTCAGTTCAACTCACAGGCTAATTTAGAGATTTTGAGAGAATAAATCAACCTATTTCCTTTTTCTGCATGTGAATAGCTGAGTAGAAATAGCACATTAATGAACTTATGGATTTATCTGTCAGCTTATTGACTTTCATGATTCCACAGAATTTTTATAATCATGAAATTAAAAGTATTTCTTTGTTCAAGTCAGGTAGTGGACGTAAAATAAAATTACCAGATTCCTGCATCCCTCTCATCAACACCCAGATTCAGAGACGCCATGATTTAAGACACTCCCTGAAGTAACACCTTTTGTCTGCAGAAGAAGAAGCAGAAATTGGTACAAAACTGATTCACAAGAATCAAAAGTAACTGAGAACCTCAGTGGATCCCTTGATATTGATCTGGGAGGTAAAATTTTAGAATAATTTCCCTTTCATTCTCCATAGTCCCTCTCTAACACTCTGCCACCAAAAGCACACAGTGTGAAATCCCAGTGTTTAAAATAAATTACTGAAGCATAACTTAAAGAAGAATCCCAGGGGAGTCGGGCTGTTCCACAGCGGGTTAAGCGCAGGTGGCGCAAAGCACAAGGACCGGCATAAGGATCCCGATTCGAACCCCGGCTCCCCACCTGCAGGGGACTCGCTTCACAGGCGGTGAAGCAGGTCTGCAGGTGTCTTTCTCTCCTCCTCTCTGTCTTCCCCTTCTCTCTCCATTTCTCTCTGTCCTATCCAACAACAACAACAATAATAACTACAACAATAAACAACAAGGACAACAAAAGGGAATAAATAAATAAAATAAATATTTTTTTAAAAAGCTTTAAAAAATAAAAAAAAGAAGAATCCCAAAAGGTGGTATATGACTTCTTCACTACAGAAATGACCCTGAAGAGACAGACACCCACAACCCTGCTTCACCACTCACAAAGCTTTCCCCCTACAGGTGGGTACCTGGGAGGTTGAACCCAGGTCCTTGCACATTATAACAGGTGTGCTCCACCAGGTGCACACCAGCCTCTCTGCCTCTCTATTCCTGTCTCTTTCTCTTTCAGAAAGAAAGAAAGAAAGAAAGAAAGAAAGAAAGAAAGAAAGAAAGAAAGAAAGAAAGAAAGAAAGAAAGAAAAAAAAAAAAAACAGTGGCAAAGTCCATATAAGGTGACATGCACACACCTTCTATAGTTATTAGTATGGTTAAGATTTCAAGTTTTGTTATCAAAATTCTAACCCTCTTTTAAACGATGAGATATTATTTAATAGGGGAGGGGGGGAAGAACAAAGAAACAGAGTATACTGAGGAGATATTAATCAGAGGAATTCAGATTCCTCTTATCTCATTTCTGTTTACTAGATATAATTTAATATTTCAGTAACTCATTATTTTGTATGGTTTCTTTTGTGATTATGATTTTCCATACATCCTTGTGTTATGCTGAATGTATTCAGGTACTTGGGACTAGCATTAGAACTACATTTATCTTTATGTTTCTTATTTTTGCATGTACCAAGATTATGAGTAGTTTTTGTCTTAGTCATTCCTCTTGCCTTCAGAAATTCTGTGATGAATGGTCCCCTGACTAGAATCCAGGGAGATAAGTTCTCCACAGATCAGCCCAAGCATGTCCCACGCCTCACTGAGTCTGTCTTCAACTTCTCCCCTCCCCCACCAAGTTGAGATGTGGCCTCTTAAGCAACATTCTGGATTTCATTCAGCATCGAATGGCATTATTTCCTCTTGTCCCACCCCAGTCATATGCCCACTCCCTCTTCTTCTTCTTCCTCTTCTCCTTCTTCTTCTTCTTCTTCTTCTTCTTCTTCTTCTTCTTCTTCTTCTTCTTCTTCTTCTTCTTCTTCTTCTTCTTCTTCTTCTCCTTCTCCTTCTCCTCCTTCTCCTTCTCCTTCTCCTTCTCCTTCTCCTTCCTCTTCCTCCTCCTCCTCCTCCTCCTCCTCCTCTTCCTCCTCCTCCTCCTCCTCCTCCTCCTCCTCCTCCTCCTCCTCCTCCTCTTCTTCTTCTTCTTCTTCTTCTTCTTCTTCTTCTTCTTCTTCTTCTTCTTCTTCTTCTTCTTCTTAATAGTGAACAACTTTTTCTGCATCTCCCAAACTTCAAAAAGATCTTTGTGCGCAGAGCTGCTACAGAGAGTCCATTGCTTATGGGATCATTTATTGATATTATTTCCGCACAATAGGACTCACTTTGGTCCTTGAATGTGTTGCAGTGACTCATGATATTTTTCTGATGTTTTTTGACCTCTGCTCCTTCTATATTCTACAAATTTGCTTCAAAACCACAGCTGTGTTTGTTGATCAAGAGCCTGAAGAATGAAAGTAATTGTTTCTATGAAGAATCTTCAAAGGAGGTAAAATGAGTTCCCCATTGTCTACATGTGACCAGATACTAAGGGATTTTGGAAATACAATTAGTCATTTCTTGTTTGGAAAATATTTTTGCATGGTTAAAAACAGACATGTTTTGGAGACATTACTAAAACATCAGAATTGTGTGTTTTCTTGTTACAGTGTGTCACTACAAATAAGATGACACACAAATCTTGAAAGCATGATAGGAAGTAATAATTATATTAATAATATTTATATTTGTCCAAAGTTACACAGTAATGGTGGGTGGATGTGACCTTACAGAACTGTGAATTCGTATGACAAGGTGGAGAAGTTGAATCCTCAGTTCTAACTTGTAGATACTTATTTAAAATCACATGTTTTTCTTTAAGTACAGACTAGAGCCAGAAAATTGCTTACTTGGAAGAGATTAAAACTTTTAATTATTTTAACAGATACATTATTATCAGAATATTAAACATTAACAAAAATATATAGTATTAACAAAGAAGACATTGATTTATAGAACTTATTCAGACCTCCAGAGGGTGCTATTGCATTTACACAGAAATAGAGTTAATTATGCATATGCAGAAATTAAAAAATGAGAATTTTGAATATCTCCTAATTTTTTTACATAAAACAAGGAAGGACTCAATGACTACAACAGTAATTTATCCTCTAAAAGATTAATTAAAGCTATCTTACATAGCAAACTTACTTTTGAAACCTAAAGATCAGTTTTCCAGTAAAGAATGACAATTACCATTTGAAACAATGCAAATTGAATTTCATTGGAGAAAAATTAACTTTGCATTAGTTGTATATGTTAAATTAACTGTGTGTTCAAAAACTTATGCAGGTTTTTAGATATTTCAAAGATTTTTGAGCAATAAAAAGGAGGAGATAGAGAAACAGATGAAATAAAGAGAGAAAGAAAGAAAGAAAGAAAGGAAGGAAGGAAGGAAGGAAGGAAGGAAGGAAGGAAGGAAGGAAGAAACCATAACCAAAACCTCTTTTTAAGAAAAGTTGCAGATTTTAAAAAATAAAAATAAGGTCTTCACCAAACATAAAAATATTTGGACTGGGGGCCAGGCGGTGGCACACCTGATTAAGAGCACACATTACAGTACTCAAGGATACAGGTTCAATCCCCTGGTCCCCACCTGCAGGGGGGAAGTTTCACCAGTGGTGAAGCAGGTCTGTAAATGTCTCTCTGTCTCTTCCTCTCTCTCTCTCCCTCCCCCCATTAGCTTATCCTCATCTATCCAATTACAAATAAATAAATAAATTTTTTATTTATAAAAAGGAAACATTGATAAAACCATAGGATAAGAGGGATACAACTCCACACAATTCCCAGCACCAGAACTCTGTATCTTATCCCCTCCTCTGATAGTTTTCCTATTCTTTAACCCTCTGGGAGTATGGACCCAAGGTCATTGTGGGATGTAGAAGGTTGAAGGTCTAGCTTCTGTAATTGCTTCCCTGCTGAACATGGGCGTTGACGGGTCAATCCATACTCCCAGCCTGTCTTTCTCTTTCCCTAGTGGAGAAGGGCTCTGGGGAATCAGAGCTCCAGAACACATTGGTGGGGTTGTCTGTCCAGGGAAGTCTAGTTGGCATCATGCTAGCATCTGGAACCTGGTGGTTGACAAGTGAGTTGACATACAAAGGCAAACAAATTGTTGACCAATCATGGACCTAAGGGCTAGAATAGTGCAGATGAAGAGTTGGGGGGTCCTCCATTTTGTAGATAGCTAGTAGGCATATGTTAGTTAAATTCCAAAGGGCCTGTGGCTATACTAGTTTTTTTTTTTTCCTTTTTATTTTTTCCCCTGAGCCTGAAATCTTATATCCCAGTGGATCCAAGTTATTGTCTGGGGAGATCATATGAACGCTTGAAAAAGGACCAGAAAGCCAAATCAGGGAAGAGAGTAGCTCCCTAATATGGGAAAGGGGTATAAATATTGTTGACTGTAGACCCCATCAATTTGATGTGATCTGGGGCCCATATTCAGCTTAGGAGCCTATGTGACCTCTGCATCCCTCTAGATTTGAGCTCACATTCTGTGGTCATGAGTAGGAACATTCCATGCTGCCCCAATATCGACCCATCTTCCTCAGGTGTAGCATAGAGTATGTTGTCCATCCTCCCTTTGAAGGATGGAACACTCTCTACCATTGTTGATCAAGTTGAGGGCAATGCCCTATGGGGGCCCACAAAGGGTTCTATTTTGTTGTTCCTGATAGAGATGACCGGTAACAATGGAGAGAGGGATTTATTCAAGTTCTAGGCCCATCATGTCTGTTTGGGAATTTCAGGACTCCCTGACTAGGGCACCAGCTGATGGGGTGGCCTGATAGTGACTAAAGAGTCATCCTTAAAGTATGCCAGTCTCTTGCCCTTATTCAGCTTTTGCAGTCCTTGCTTTGATAAGGTTAGCTTTGGAGTGAGTGAGAGAACTGTAATAGGAAGTAGGTGAGGAGGGTATCTAAGTCTAAGTAGACACTATTTCATTATGAACTTGATACTGAATCACTATAGACTATTGTGTATTTTTTCTTTCAGGTATATATTTTGCCCTAATTTATAGATACATGTGAACATATGCTCTATCTTATGGGACCTGGTCTATATTTAGGTTTTGGGACTTTGTTAAGAAGTCTATCCAATTCTTCTAGTGTTTGCCCTTCTTCCGTAGCCAGTCAACAGCGTCAGGTTGAGCCTGATGTAAAGTTTTGAGACCTCTTTTGAATCTGGAGAGGTGGCAGTCGTTGACTATGTGGGTCATAGTCTGTCTGTAGCCGCAGGGGCAGTTCAAGTCGTCTCTGGCTCCCCAGCGATGGAACATAGCGGCGCACCGGCCATGGCCTGTTCGATACTGATTGAGGAGGTCCCAATCATAACGTGCTAGGTCAAAGCCGGGTTGACCCTTGCAGGGGTCTGTGATGAGGTGTTTGTTCTTTACCTCAGCTGACTGCCAACTCTGTTTCCAAGAGTCTGGAACAGAGAAGTTCAGTGTAGGCGTAGGGGACCAGATTGGGTGACGAGACGTCAAGCGTTGGACAGGGTGGGCGAAGATATCCGCGTATATTGGCAGGTCCGGTCGAGCGTAGACGTGGGAAATGAACTTAGATGATGCCGCATCCCAACGAATATCTGGCGGGGCGATGTTGCTAAGAACTGGCAGCCATGGAACCGGGGTGGAACGGATGGTTCCAGAAATTATCCTCATAATATATTACCAATTACAAATAAATAAAATTTTAAACAGAAATTAGATTTAAAAATATCTGCACTATCATAATCTGCATTTTAATACATCTTCTTACAGTGTGTATAGCATTACTTACTGTGGAGAACAAGCTTAGAGAAAATGGTTGGCAGATGGTGGATGAAGTGACTCACTACAGTGCTTGCTCCAAAACTTCAGGACAATGGTGAGTGTATGAATACCATACAGAACTGTTCATTCATATGACAAGGTTGAGAGGTTATATAATAAGATATAACCTGTGGCTGTCTATTAAAACTCACATTTTTAAGTAGGGATCAGGGCTAGGAAATTGCTTACCTTGAGAGAGCAAAGAGCGTCTGATTTCTGTCCATGAGCCTGAGGTTCCAGCCCTAACACTACATCACAGGAGCACATTAGAAACTGAACTAGACCTCTGCGGCTCCCTTTCCTGTCTTTCTCTTCCTCTTTCTTTAAAAAATAAAGAGTAATAAATTGTTTGAGGGAAGCCACTACACATGAGTAAGACTGGGTTCATTCCTTGCACTACATCTGAAAAAATAAGTGACTAAAATTGATTGAAATTATCTTTTTTGAAATACAGTGACATATTTGTTTTGTTTTGCATTTTGACAGCTATTATGAATTCTTATCATATTTACAGAATTTGAATCATTGGTGTTATTTTTAGACTCATTAGTTACTATTGAGGTTTCATAAATAATGTCTTTTGGAATGCAATAAAGAGAACAAATCAAGTTGTTTTACATCAGCAAGATGTTTTTCTTCAGTTTACTTGTTTTAAAATTATTCTGGCATTGCTTATACCAGAGTAATTGTTTTCCTCAAAAACCAAAAAGGAACTAGCCAAATATTGAACTCTTGGTTAACATTAGTTACTAATATTATACAAGTCTGGCTATAGAACAGGAATTCACTAAATATAAAAGTGTTCCCCAATCTATAATGTGTACAGTCACTAAAGAAGAAGAATCTAGAAGCCAAGCACTGGTAGGATGGCTTGCATGCACATGTTAAAATGCTCAAAACCTCCTTATCTTGCTGCAGGGGAACTTCACCATCAGTCAAGCTGCAAAGTCTCTCTTTCTCCCTCTCTATCTCCCATGGTTTCTCTATTTCTATCTCTATCCAATAAATACATACACAAAATATTTTTTAAAAGATAGAGAACAATCTATTTGGAGAAAGCACAAAACATTTAATGGATATATTTGAACTGAAATACTAATTGGAATTCAAGTGAAGGAATATGGTCAACAGAATATTGCTAGAGAAACCGAAGACAAGTAAACAACAGGACTATGGCGTGTGACACTTTCACAGTACCCTTCCTCAGAAGAACAGACTAGTAGACAATGCATTCTTACTAGTACTTCTTAAAGGTCTGAAGGTACTACTGTCCCCTGTACCTACAAGAGTAGGAAATAACCAGGGAAAGAACAAAACTCGAGCACAGGGAGACAGATGGGTGACAGTTCCCCATGTTTGTGTGTGACTATGGACACAGATAGACCTGTCAAGTGTTTAACTTGAGCTGATCTGGTTAGCATCAGTAAAGAGAAATTTCAATTAAAGAGACTCACAAGTAGAAAGGAAAAGCAAAATAGAACTTTCAGCCACAGGCTCACAAAACAGTCTCATTGCAGCTTATAGAATATTTCACAGAATGATCTTGAAATTATATTATCTGAGGAAAACACTTAGTGAGCTAGAAGATATCCAAGCAGAAGACCCACAGGCATGACTGTAGCATGCTGGAAAAATATCACCCACATGAACTTTTGATCTTCCTATCTTTTTTTTTGCCTCCAGGGTTATCCCTGGGGCTAGGTGCCTGCAGTACAAATTCACTGCTCATGGAGGCCTTTTTTTCCCCATTGTTGTTGTTGTGCTTATTGTTGTTGTTGTTGTTGTATAGGACAGAGAGAAACTGAGAGAGGAGGAGAAGATAGAGATGGACAGAAAGACACCTGCAGACCTGCTTCACTACTTGCAAAGTGACTCCCTCCTCACGTGGGGGAGTCAGGGACTCGAACCGTAATCCTTGCATGGGTCTTTGTGCTTCATAACCCAGTGTGTAATTCTTAGCAAGGAATATCATGTGTTACACATCACAAAAAAAGTTGTTAGCATTACAATGGAGATTTAAACTGAAAATGGCACATCACAAAAACAAAACAAAAAAAATCAGTGCTCTTGGCACAGTCTTGTACTAACTAGTCCACCAAGAATTATACCAGGGTAGATATATTACCAAGAATGTTTTATCTCTACAACATGAATTTGAAACCAATAAATCATTTCTATCTGAGAAAAGAAACACCTCTAGTAGTCAGACCTAGATTAATATCTTCAGGTTGAACCTCTATACATTTGTTTGTTATGTCTGAAAAAATACAACAAATCATATGACATCTCAGAAAGTACCAAGCCAAACAATCAAATATTTACTGAAGCTATTTATGAAAGATAGATCATCCCATATTCATCCTTCTGTTTCTGACTTACATTATTTATTTATTTATTCATGAAAAAGGGGAGAAACAGAGAGAAAGAACCAGACTTCACTCTGGTACTCATGCTGCCAGGACTGAACTCAGGACCTCATGGTTGAGAATCCAAAGCTTTATCCACTGCACCACCTTCCCAACCACTCTGACTTATCTCACATAACATATCTCCAAGCTCCAACCAAGATGGGCTGAAAACAGTGGAATCGCCATTTTTAAGAAGAATGGCTATGGGATGATCTCACTCATCAACAGAAGTTGAAAACAATATCAGAAGGGGAAACACAAGGCAGAACTTGGGCTGGAGATGGTGTATTGCACCAAAGTCAAAATCTCTGGGGTGGGGGAAGTGTTTAGGTCTTCACCAATATGGGAGAGGAGAACCTACTGGGGGTTGAATTGTTAAGTAAAAAAACTGGGAAATGTTATACGTGTACAAACTATTGTATTTACTGTCGACTCTAAACCATTAATCCTTCAATAAAGAAATTAAAAAAAAAGAAAAGAGGAACTGACTGAGTCTGAATGTCAATGTTCTTACCAGATTTTTCCCACACAAGATCACCCTTTGCCAGAGCCTGTGTAACTTCTAAGTCCCTACTAGTCTGAGTTTATAGCTCATGGTCACATCTGAGGAACACTGCAGACCACACTCATTTCAGGACCAGTCTTCTTCAAGTGGCAGGGCAGGATACCCCTAGCCTCCCTTCAGAAACTGGGGCTATCCCTACCATCATTGCTTTATGGTAGAGCCAAGGTCCTCAGAAGGCCCACAAGATGCTGTTCTTATGGAAGTGACCAGTGGTAGTGGAGAGAGGGACTCTTTAGAGGTCAAGGCCCATTATATGTGTATGGGAATCCAAGGATTCCCTAACTAGCATCCCAGATGATCAGATGATGTGATGTTGACCAAACAGGCCATTATTAAGTGGGCCAGTCTCTTGCCCTTATCCAACTTCTGTAGTCCTTTCTTTACCTGATAATCTTAGATTTTCTCTCTGTTGTTTAGGCATTGAGTATTATTTGTTGAGCCCAACCAGAGTTAGGTTTTGGGGATCTGTCTTCTTTGGGCCTTTCTGATAGGTTGTCCTGCTAATTTGGTCTAAATCCAATCAATTACAGAATTATGATGCCTTCTTTAGGCACTTCAATCATTAGTAAACACTTTGAGTTGAATGATTGCCCCTTGTTTATGGCTATGTATACGCCTGTATCTGGTAACCTAAACCCTAGCCTAATCTGGAATCTGTTACTTAGTTAAATGACTTGCCATCTAACATAGATGTAGGTAGTCCCATGTGTTAGGAAAGGTCTTACCAGATTTGAAGAGTTGCGAGATTGACTTCTCAGGCTGATATCTCAGGTTACAGTCCACATTAGGATTTCAACAGCAGCATAATGCGGGGTGACAGCACCAGTAGCAATTTGGTTGAAGTTGACAGAGTTGGTATGGATGTAAGGAATCATAGAAAAGGAATTTCAAGGAGTATAGGCATATCATAGAGGTACCAAGTCTAGGAGAAATGCAGGTCTTAAAGAGGATCCAGGGAGTCGGGCAGTAGAGCAGTGGTTAAGCGCATATGCCGCAAAGCTCAAGGACTGGCATAAGGATCCCCACTTGCAGGGAGGTCACTTCACAGGCAGTGAAGCAGGTCTGTAGGTGTCTATCTTTCTCTCCCCCTCTATATCTTCCCCTCCTCTCTCCATTTCTCTCTGCCCTATCCAACAACAACAATAACAATTATAACTACAACAATAAAATCAACAAGGACAACAAAAAGGAAATAAATAAACATAAAAAGAGTGAAAATTTTAAAAAAGGATGCAAGAGATTTCTTACAGTCTTAGAGAGAGTTAAAATATCAATAATTAATTATTATAGGCAGGTTAGTTGGGGGAGTTAGTATCTGTATTAGTATATTTGACTTCACAATGATCTGAATGCTTTTCAGTGGTATCTGAGCCTCTTTGTATTTTAAATACTTACAAGGTCAAAAGGTCTTGACCTATCTGGCCTAAAGCTATAGTTGATTTAGATATCTGAAGAGCTTTATTTTCAGATACATTTTTAGAGATCCATAAACAATCATCTTATCAGAGTTTGATCATTTTGCAAATCTAAGATAAATATTAGCAAGAGCTAGTATTTGTGCTTAGGGCTATGGTCTAGGAAGTTGGGGAACTTGAGATATTAAGTCTATCCACCCCTCTCACATGTCATATTGCTATTGATACGACTATTGTTAGGACTAGAATTTCACATCTTCCCCACCACTGAAAATCTGTGCCCTCCTCTCTTTCTCCCTAGGTAACCACTATAGTTTTCTCATTTTAAATATGGGTTGTGTTGTGTCTGGTTGTTGATTTTATGTATGTGTGTTTAGTTCTCTAAATTCCACATATGAGGGAGACCATCCTGTAGTTTTCCTTTACCTCCTTGCTTATTTCACTAAACATAATGTTCTCAATTTTCATCCATTTTATCCCAAAGGATGTAAAATCATCTTTTTTATTGCCAAGTAGTATTTCATTGAGTATATGTCCCATAAATTTTTTTAAACATTCATCTGTGAAGGGACATTTTGGTTGCTTCCAAATTTTTGCTATTGTAGATAATGCGGCTATAGACATGGGGGTGCATATATCTCTTTGATTTAGTGATATTAACTCTTTTGGATAAATGCCAAGGAGTGGAATTGCTGGGTAGTAAGGTATTTCCATCTGTATTTGCTTAAGGATTATCCATACTGTTCTCCATAATGGTTGTACCATTTTGCATTCCCACCAGCAGTATATTAGAGTTCTTTTTCCCCACATCCTTTCCAACATATATTTTCTCCTGTTTTGTTGATGAAGGCCATTCTTACATGTGTGAGGTGGTATCTCAGTGTGGTTTTAATTTGTATTTCTCTGGTCATGAGTGAATTAGAGCATTTCTGCATGTGTCTGTGGGCCATGAATATATCTTCTTTGGAGAACTGTCTATGCATGTCCTCTGCCCACTTTTTTATTGGGTTGTTCTTTTTCGTTTTGTTGAGTTGAATGAGTTATTTACAGATGTTTGATATCAAGTGCTTGTCTGAAAAATGATATGAGAATGTGTTCTCCCATTTGCTGGGTTTCCTATTTATCTTTTTTTTTAATTTTTATTTTATTTATTTATTTATTTTATTTATCAGAGCGTCGATCAGTCCTGGCTTATGTGGTGCTAGGGGTTGAACTCAGGTATCAGTCTTTTTTTTTTTTTTCCTCCAGGGTTATTTCCTTTTTTTTTTTTTTATTTAAGAAAGGATTAATTAACAAAGCCATAGGGTAGGAGGGGTACAACTCCACACAATTCCCACCACCCAATCTCCATATCCTACCCCCTCCCCTGATAGCTTTCTCATTCTCCATCCCTCTGGGAGCATGGACTCAGGGTCATTGTGGGTTGCAGAAAGTAGAAGGTCTGGCTTCTTTAATTGCCTCCCCGCTGAATATAGGCATTGACTGGTCGGTCCATACTCCCAGTCTGCCTCTCTCTTTCCCTAGTAGGGTGTGTCTCTGGGGAAGCTGAGCTCCAGGACACATTGGTGGGGTCTTCAATCCAGGGAAGCCTGACCAGCATCCTGATAGCATCTGGAACCATCTTTATGGAGTTTTCTTTTGATGTATGGAAGCTCTTTTTTTCTAAAGTTTTTTTTTAATATTTATTTATTTATTTCCTTTTGTTGCCCTTGTTGTTGAATAGGACAGAGAGAAATGGAGAGAGGAGGGGAGACAGAGAGGGGAAGAGAAAGATAGACACCTGCAGACATGCTTCACCGCTTGTGAAGCGACTCCCCTGCAGGTAGGGAGCTAGGGGCTTGAACCGGGTTTCTTATGCCAGTCTTTACACGGCCTGCACTTAACCTGCTGCTCTACAGCCTGACTCCTGTATGGAAGCTTTTTAATTTGATATAGTCCCACTGTTCAATCTTGCTTTTGTTTTCCTTGCCCATGGGGTGAAGTCTCCAAATATGTCTTTAGTGTTAATGTCAGGAAATGTTTCACTGATATGTTCTTCTATGTATTATATACTTTCAGGTCTGATATCCAGATCTTTGATCCATTTTGAGTTAATTTTGCTGTATGGTGTTAATTGGTAGTCTAGTTTCTTTTTTCTTTTTTTATTGAGGAATTAATGTTTTACATTCAACAGTAAGTACAATAGTTTGTATATGCATAACATTCCCCAGTTTCCTATATAACAATACAACCCCCAACTAGGTCCTCTGAATCCTTCTTGGACCTGTATTCTCCCCACCCACCCACCCCACAGCCTTTTACTTTGGAGTGATACGCCAATTCCATTTCAGGTTCTATTTGTGCTTTCTTTTCTGATCTTGTTTTTCAACTTCGGCCTGAGAGTGAGATCATCCCATATTCATTCTTCTGTTTCTGACTTATTTTACTCAACATGACTTTTTCAAGGTTCATCCAAGATCGGCTGAAAACAGTGAGATCACCATTTTTTTTTTTTTACAGCTGAGTAGTATTCCATTGTGTATATAGACCACAACTTGCTCAGCCACTCATCTGTTGTTTGACACCTGGGTTGCTTCCAGGTTTTGGCTATTACAAATTGTGCTGCCAAGAATATATGTATACACAGATCTTTTTGGATGGATATGTTGGGTTCCTTAAGATATATCCCCAGGAGAGGAATTGCAAGATCATAAGGTAGGTTCATTTCTAGCCTTCTGAGAGTTCTCCAGGCTGTTCTCCACAGAGGTTGGACCAATTTACATTCCCACCAGCAGTGTAGGAGGGTTCCTTTGACCCTACACCCTCTCCAGCATTTTCTGCTGTTACCTTTTCTGATGTATGACATTCTCACAGGAGTGAAGTGGTATCTTGTTGTCTTGATTTGCATTTCTCTGACAATCAGAGGCTTGGAGCATTTTTTCATGTGTTTATTGGTCTTTTGGATCTCTTCTGTGGTGAATATTCTGTCCATGTTCTCCCCCCATTTTTGGATGGGGTTATTTGTTGTCTTGTTGTTGAGTTTGGCAAGCTCTTTATATATGTTGGTTATTAAACTCTTGTCTGATGTATGGCATGTAAAGATCTTCTCCCATTCTTTTAGAGGTCTCTTGGTTTGGGTAGTGGTTTCTTTTGCTGTGAAGAAGCTTTTTAATTTGATGTAGTCTCATAGGTTTATACTTGCCTTAGTCTTCTTTGTAATCGGATTAGTTTCATTGAAGATGTCTTTAAAATTTATGCGGAAAAGAGTTCTGCCAATATTTTATTCTAAGTATCTGATAGTTTCTGGTCTAACATCCAAGTCTTGATCCACTTGGAATTTACTTTTGTATTTGGTGAAATACAGTGGTTCAGTTTCATTCTTCTGCATGTATCAACCCATTGTTTCCAACACCATTTGTTGAAGAGACTCTACTTTCCACATTTAATAGTCTGAGCCCCTTTGTCAAAGATAGAGGTCCATAGATGTGGGGGCTCACTTCTGGGCTCTCAATTCTATTCCACTGGTCAGTGTGTTTATTCATGTTCCAGTACCAAGCAGTTTTGATGACAATGGCCTTATAATATAATTTGAGATCTGGGAGTGTGATGCCTCCAGTTCTGTTCTTTTTTCTCAATATTGTTTTGGCAATTCTAGGTCTTTTCTGGTTCCAGATAAACATTTGTAGCATTTGTTCTATTCCCCTAAAAAATGTGTTGGGATCTTGATGGGGATAGTATTAAATTTGTAAAAAATGGTTCTGGGTAGTATATTTATTTTGATGATATTAATTCTACCAACCCATGAACATGGAAAATCTTTCCACTTCTTTGTGTCTTTTTCAATTTCCTTGAGTAGTGACTCATAATTTTCAGTATACAAGTCTTTCAATTCTTTGGTTAGCTTTATTCCTAGATATTTTATTGTTTTGTTGCTATTGTAAAAGGAATTGATTTCTGGATTTCAATTTATTCTAGCTTAGTGTTTGCATAGAGGAATGCCACTGACTTTTGAATGTTAATTTTGTAGCCTGACACCTTACTGTATTTCCTGATGATTTCCAAAAACTTCTTGCTGGATTCCTTAGGTTTTTCTGTGCATACTATCATATCATCTGCTACAACTATATGCGACCAAGCTAGAGAACCTGGAAGAAATGGACGATTTCCTAGATACCTACCAACTTCCAAAACTAAGTAAAGAGGAAGTAGATAACATGAACAGGCCCATCATAACAAATGAAATTGAAGCACTTATCAAAAACCTCCCCAAAAATAAAAGTCCTGGACCAGATGGTTTTACAAATGAATTCTACAAAGCCTTCAAAGAAGAACTAGTAACTCCACTTTTAAAAGACTTCCAGAAGATTGAAGACCCTGAAATACTCCATGCCAGCTTCTATGAAGCCAACATCACTCTGATACCAAAAGCAGACAGGGAGACAGGGACACAACCAAAAAAGAAAACTACAGACCAATATCTCTGATGAACATAGATGCTAAAATACTGAACAAAATTCTAGCTAACCGGATACAGCAGTATATTAAAAAGATTGTTCATCATGACCATTGGGGTTTATCCCAGGCATGCAAGGTTGGTTTAATATATGTAAATGAATCAATGTGATCCACCACATCAACAAAAGTAAGACCAAAAACCACACGGTCATATCAATAGCTGCATAGAAAGCCTTTGACAAAATACAACATCCCTTTATGATCAAAACACTAAAAAAAATGGGAATAGATGGAAAATTCCTGAAGATAGTAGAGTCTATATATAGCAAACCTACAGCCAACATCACACTCAATGGTGAAAAACTGGAAGCATTTCCACTCAGATCAGGTACTAGACAGGGCTGCCCACTATTACCATTACTATTCAACATAGGATTGGAAGTTCTTGCCATAGCAATCAGGCAGGAGCAAGGAATTAAAGGGATACAGATTGGAAGAGAAGAAGTCAAACTCTCCCTATTTGCAGATGACATGATTCATTTTTCTACATGTGGGTGTCCAATTCTGCCAACACCATTTGTTAAAGAGACTTTCTTTTCCCCAATGGGCAGATTTTCCAGTCACATTTTTCCCTTTTGATGTCTTAATATTATTTTCCTCTCTGTCCTGACCAAAAAGTAAGGACAAATTAAAATACATGTAAATGTTAAAAGAGGTCCACAAGTCCAAAAATTTAGATTGCTTTGCAATGTCTACATTTCTTAGTTGTCATTATATACCAGGATATATACTAACTATTGGTTTGATTTTGCTCAGGCCTAGAGAAAATGAAAATCTTTCACTCTCCCAAAAGAATACATGCATACATCATGATTTAGTTCACAATATTATGAAGCTGACTTCACATTTATATTAAATATAATATAAATAAGAATATGTATATTGCCTAGTGTGTAATCTTGCCATAAGAATGGTATTATTTATAGATGCAGAAGGCTAGTTTTGATTCTATCTCAATTCAGGAACTTGTATATAAAACAAAATAGTAAATTTGAAATATCTAGCTGCTTTGACAATTAATGGATATGGGTGGCTCATGCTTTCACCCAATTCAACTATTAAGATACAAAAGAACCTATTCCAAGAAAATGTTTTTTTGAGTCTATGTCAGAATGAAATATCTTGCTCTTTGCATGAAATGGCATCACAAGCTAAACCTATCCTTTACATTCTGACAGATTATTCTCATATTTGGTATTTTCTCCTTTTAGTTTTTCTCCTGAGTTTTAATGACATGTACACATATTTTTGTCAGAAAATTAACAGTACTCTGTGGAGTGTTGAGTTCTACACTCTCCACTTTACATGGGTATTCTGTTTGTGTTGACTCTCATCTTTCTAATCACTGTTTGAAATAAATACTTATGACTTAGACATCATCATCAAAAAATTAATGTGTTTATTGTTTCTGTGTCAGGTACTATGTCAGATGTCAGAGTACAAAGGAGAACAAATCATAGCTCTTGCTCTTACAGACTACAGAATTTAACAAATATGAATCTACAAAGTATTGTCGACTTTGTACTAGTATTATTATGACTATTCCTCATTTTTAATGATTATTACACCTACTCCCAGCAAAGAGCATTTATAACACTTTTTATGACAGTATAGATTACTGGAAAGGAGAAGTAGTGTTCTGTAAAATAAGCAATCTTTTCTTTATAATCGTGAAGAAATGTTGTCACTTTCCTCCTTGAACTTATACCCCTGTATAATCAGGAACTAATTAATTAATTAGCTAATAGTTCTAAAATGCATGGAAGAGAAGTTGTGTCATAGAAATGCTAAGTACTTTAAAGCCACGTGTTGCCTTGTATACCAGAAAGAATTTCTTAAAGTTTGTAAAGCACAATTTAAACAAACTACATTTCATCTAAATGAAACAGAGAAGGGCAAGAGTTAGTAGGAGAAGCTAAAAAGAAAAGTCCAAATGTAATGGAAAAACAGAGTGATTGTTTACTTTTCTCTCCAGTGCTCATCACCATAAAAATGAAAGGCATGGGTACTACTGGTGAAACTGCTGAAGGAGAATACATCTATGCAGAATGATAAAGGATTATATTCTTTTTAAATTTAAATTTATTTATTTATAAAAAAGAAACACTGACAAGACCATAGGATAAGAGGAGTAGAATTCCCACCACCAGAGCTCCGTATCCTATCCTCTCCCCTGTTTCTTATTCTTTCTTATACTTCTGTAAGTGAATTGAGTTAGGACAATACAGTAGAGGTCACTTGCACTGTAATTCCAAAGTTAAAACATTCAGTTCGGTATCTGCATCACATGGTCTAGGTATGTGATGATTAAACTCACGTGATGACTGAACAGTTCCTTCACCATTACTTTTTTTAAATATATTTATTTATTTACTTTAAAAAAAAAATATTTATTCCCTTTTGTTGCCCTTTTATTGTTGTAGTTATTATTGATGTCATTGTTGGTGGATAGGACAGAGAGAAATGGAGAGAGGAGGGGAAGACAGAGAGGGGGAGAGAAAGATAGACACCTCCAAACCGGCTTCACCGCCCATGAAGCCACTCCCCTACAGGTGGGGAGCCAGGGGCTGGAACCAGTATCCTTATGCTGGTCCTTGCACTTTGCACCACCTGCGCTTAACCCACTGCCCTACAGCGCAACTCCCTCACCATGACTTTGTGACCTGAGAGCGTACAAGTACAACAGGAAAGACCAAGAGAGGAATCAAGCTCAGTGCCTCACACAGATCAGTGTAGAAATCTGCGCCAGAACATGTATGGTGCAACGTGAATTTTCTGATCTAATGATTTCTGAACTTGGGAAAAGTACTCAAGTAATTTATTAATTCCATAAGTAGCTTCTTCAAAATGGGTCATATAGGAAATTCAACTCTCCTGGGATCATATCTGCTTGTCCAGGGTGACAGTGGCAATCTTGAAGTCTCTTCCTTCTTTCGCTATCTTTCAATGTCAGTAGACAGGCTGCTGAAAGGCTCACTGGACAGTGTGTCACAAGCTCACCTGAGTGCTGCTTTGCCACATGTGCAACCCAGGTTGAAGCCCTGACTCACCACAAAGAAGGAAGCTATCATGCTGCTCTCTCTCTCTCTCTCTCGCTCTCTCTCTCCCTCCCTCTATCTTAAACATTATAATAATAAAATAAAAACACATAATCACCTCCAAGGAGAAACTATACCCTATGAATCTTACAATCTTATCCAACTATAGTTACAAATAAAAGTTTTTAAAAATAAATAAAATAATAAAA
This sequence comes from Erinaceus europaeus, assembly GCF_950295315.1. Lineage (NCBI taxonomy): Eukaryota > Metazoa > Chordata > Mammalia > Eulipotyphla > Erinaceidae > Erinaceus > Erinaceus europaeus. Next base: position 36,195,226 of record NC_080179.1, read on the forward strand.
TAAAATAAAGAGACAAACATTCCAAAATGCAAGACAGAAAAATCAATTAGAAAGCATCACACTTCACAACTCTGGTGGTATACCTATTGTTTTCACAGCTGGTCATAAATTGTTTTCCCTGTAAATGTCCAAGAAATATATCTGACCCACTCTATTTACTTGGCTAAAGGGGCTTTATTTTAACTCGCCCTCAACCACTGTGGACTTTGCCAAGGGACTGCTCACCACAGATAATGCTGTGTGCAATGTTGCATTTTCTGGGGCCTCAGACAAAAATGTTTTCTTGTAGAGTCACAACTCCTCTTGAGGTGAAGTAAATGGCATCATCTCACTTTGGCCACCTCCTCAGGATTGGCTTTCTCTACAGTCTAGGTGAGAAAAATCTAAGAGCATGATTTCTGGAAAAAATGGAGACCTATCTAGGAAATTCTTAGAAAGATAAGTTTTGTTGCTGAAAAACGTCCATATATTCTGATTAAACTTGTTTCATAGGATGTTTATTCCATCTTCTTCCTATGAGAAAGAAAAGAATTATCACTAGTGAATGAGTGGCGGGTAATCCTTTATAAATGACAAACAGTTTTCAGGACAGTTGTATAGAGGACAAGTATCAATGGCGGTGTTTGTGGTAAAGTTGGTGATAGCAAGGGGACCACTATTGTTTTTGTTCTTCATGCTACATTCATCTTGGTCAGAGCCAACTATGCAAACCAGAACTTCAGAAACAGTGGACTGGGGGATGATTTCACAGGCAGAGCCATGCGTGAACCCCTGGGTTCAGTCTCTAACACTAAGTGAACCAAGAGTGCCAAAGACAGCACCACAGGAACTCCTTGGGCAGTAGAGTAATACTTGGGTGTCTCCCACACTTTCTTTTATACATCTCTCTTTCTCTTCTTCTGTCTTACCCTCTTTCCTTCTATTCTAAGGACATGAAAGTTGGTTAAGACGGTCACCTAGCAGAATGTCCCATGGGCAGGGTCCTAGGTTCCTCATCTAGTACTGCACTGCAAAACAAGAGAATTCCAACAGCAAAATATGAAGCTGACTCTAAGGCCTCCGGTCTTCATCACAAGGCCTGTAATATTCACTTCTGAGATATTAGTCATCAGTTACACTACTGGTTATTTCCTGGAGACCAGATATAGAGAGTAAGTCATGCAGCATATTCTTAGAGCACCAGTGATTAAAAATAAGAAAGCCTAAGTTACTAAAACAGTCAAATCAAGGAACAGAGTGGGAAGAAAGCAATAAGAAGGTGGTGAAAGTTTGGTCTGGAACCAGGAAATTTTCTGTGAAAAATTCAATTCTTTTTTTTTTAAAGTCATTTTCTTTGTACTTCTGGGTGTGTCACACTATGTCAAAGTTCCAAATCTGAGGCCAACACTGTTTTCCTACTTCTGTAAAATCACTTTCTTCTCTTAGTACAAAATATATTTATGTAGGACCTTGTGTCACTGCATCCCCTGTCAGGTGCTATATATTGAGCAGCTAGACATGTCCTGAAACTTGTTTTGTTTTTTAAAAATACTTAATATATGTTTCCTTCATTTAGATGTGGTTCTCTGTGCAAGAGTGTCTTGTGTCTTACAAGGATTTATAAGAGAGTATGTTTAACCCAAAGATGCACTGGGGCAAAGTTATGTATGTGAGGACATGTAAAGGTAACATTGTCATCTAAAAGGGGTGAAATCCACTCTTTTCACTAAGACATTGAGGAAAGAATATCTCTATGTCATAGCTGTGGTAGACATCAAAATCCTACAGTCAGTTTGCTTTGGTGCGAGTCCCTGCTCTGTCATTTATTAGCTGTGTGCCTTTGAACCAGTTATACATTCTCTCCAGGCCTTAGATTCTCCATCCATTAAATTGGCATTAAAGAGAGGGTTTATGTGGTTGTTCTGAAGATAAAATTTTTGTTTAAATTACCTGAGACAGTGACAGGTCTGTATAAGAGTTAATAGATATTATTCTGGAGAGAGAAAAAGAGAGAGAGAGAGAGAGAGAGAGAGAGAGAGAGAGGAAGAGGGGGAGAGGGAGGGAAAGAGGGAGAGCTATACTGATCAGGAGTTCTGCCTTTTTCATTAGGTTTATGTGTATTCAAATCCAAGTTCTGGTAAGTATAGAAAGTTAGAGCAACTGCCTGATCTACCCAATTCTCAATTTTCTCATCTACAAAATGGGGTACAGAATTTAATCAGAACATACATGCAGAGGATGACACATGATGTTGCTATTTGCTTTTCACTTTCCCCATTTTGCTGTGCTGTTTTCCTGCAGGGTTATATCATGTCATGATCTAATGATATTTGAATAGAAGATGTTTTCACACCAGGCCATAAATAACCAGATTGAACATTCTGAGTAACAAAATCATGCCAAGTGTTAGATGTAGAATGCTTTCTCTGCTCTCCTTCTTAAGAGTTTTACAGAGTTAGAAAATAAATTAATGAGGAAAGCTATTGCTATCGAGATGTAAATTACTGTTGGTTGTAAAGGAAAGCTTGCCAGGTAAAGATTTATTCCCATTTGTAGAAAGCACATATTTCTGGAAAGTTTAGGCACCAGAGCCCTGTAGCATGTTTTTCAACAGCTTCTGGTAAATGTGATTACACTCAATCTTCAGATTGAAGTTCTCTATGCAAATGTAGGAGGTTCTTGCCTTGAGAAAAAATCTTTAAAAGTTGCACAGCTCCCCAGAAGCAGAGGTTGGGAGGGAGGTACGCTTTGTGTCATACACATTAATTCAGTTGGCACATTACAATGTTAAACTAAATGACATTATTACAAAGCTGTGCTAAGAAGTGTTGACAGGTCCATATGGTAATTTTACAATGTATAATGAACACACAGACTCTCTCCTTGCAGAAATTTATAGTTCAAATCTATACCCAGGATATCCAGTTTTATTTCCAGAAACTTAAATTGACTTATTACGATGGAGTGAATGTATAAATTAGTTCCAGTAGTTAAACTGAAACATTTCCCTACAGACTCAATTAGATTCATTAATCTGCTGTGTAGACCTGTAAATGGCCCATTGTTCTTACCCCCCAAAATGTCAAAAACTATTTCTCTAACTATAAAATATTTCCTGAAAAAAAACTGCTTTAAGTGGTCAGAATTGTTGTATATTAGAAACCCAGAACTAGAAATCATTTTATTTTTCTGGGGCTTTTTATTTTCCCCTCCAAAGAAAAAGAGAGTTGATCCCTCACCAGGTAATTTGGTCTGTCACCAGATTAGATCCTCCATGACACCAGAAATAGACTGAAATGAGGAAAAGATCATTGTTTCTTTTGTCCCACGGGGAAAATCAGCCAGCAAGGGCCATATTGCCTATGTTCTCAAGCCCACGGCCCTTTCATTTGAAAATTGCTTTTGTGCTTCCTGTGCCTGATGTCCATGGACTATGGCGTTTGAGTAAAACAGTGCAAACTATCCTTGAGTCCTGTTCCAGAGTATACATACCTGTGTCTGCAGTTCTCCAAAATACCACCCCTAACCACGGGAACTAGGGACATCATTACACATCAGAGTTTGAACACAATATTGAAGCTGGCCTCACAGAATCCAACAACAAAACCCAAAACATTTTACTGATTAAGAAAGGTGGCTGTTTTCACTGACTAGGTGCTGGTTTTGTTCTGTGACTTATTAAATACTATTTCTTGTTTGAAACAGCCATTGAGACTGTTACCTTTGGCTTTCTTTTCAGTGACTAAACTCTAAACCTTTATGAGGTTGCTTTTAATGCTGAAGTCGATTGTGCTTTTCTATTGGATAAACGTGAAATGTACATTTTAACTTTAAAAAAAAGTAACAAGAGTCATTTTTAAAGATATACTAGTATTTCATGAAGCAAGAAATGGAAAACAAGCAATTCTAGGGTAGAGTTCAGAATCAAGGATTCAAATATGATTTCCCTGTCTTTGTAGATATTCCATGCATACGTTTAATCTCTCCATCATCTTAGTTTCCTCTTTGTCTGTTGTCCATAAGGTAGAGAATGATACTGAAAGAAGAGCACCAGCTTCATATTAAAGGCTAGGTCCTACCTCAATTATAGGAGATGATTATATCATTCTCAATTATAGAAAAAATACGCTAAGTGGTCTAGATTCTTTCTGTTCCTACTCCTGGAAAAATCAAATGTGCCTAAGGCATCAGAGGAGGTAGAGAAGGTGTCCACATTGGACAGAGATTATATAAAACAGGGGTCAGGTGCACCTAGTTGAGCACACATGTTACAATGCTCAAGGACCCAGGTTCAAGTCCCAGGTTCCCACCTGCAGGGGGAAAGCTTCATGAGTGGTGAAGCAGGGTTGTATGCATCTCTTTGTCTCTCTCCCTCTATATCATCCCCTTCCCTCTCAATTTCTGGCTGTTTCTATCCAATAAATAAATAAAGATAATTTTAAACAGTTTAAAAAGAGAGATTCTATAAAATTCAGTTATATTCTTTAGTTGGTTGAAGGGAAAGAAAAAGAGACACAGAAGTTGTGGTGATGGGTAAGTGGAAATGTGTGCTGGACTGAACATAAACATATCAAAAATACCTATCTACCTATTTTTTAAGGTCTTTCATCAGAGGTAATTACATATCTCCTCAGTATCTCCAGTCCAAGGCTATGTAGAAAGTTCTGAGTAGTAGGTGCTCCAAAAGTAGAGATATTGGACTTGTCCTCAGGATGATATTTCCAGCGAGAAATGTGACGTGTCGGAATAATCAGCTTCCTGTTCACAGTCCCATGTTCATCTGCTCACAGGACACACACCAATTTCCTGCCAATGGATAGCATAACATTTCCCTCCCCCACCATTTCCCTTTCATTAATATGGAGGTGGGGAAGGGTGTGCCAGATTCTTCTTACAGCATATTTCCTCCTAATGTTTCAGCTTATCACCTCCCTTCTTGGAAGTCGAGCTTTTCATGACAAATTGAAGAGTTCTTGCTTGTGCAAATCTGCTCAATGCTAATATCTGCACCTGCACTCTGGGCGGTGGCAAAGCAAATCTACCAGCACAAAGGGGTGAATCCTTCCTCTCCAGGAAGCACTGCAGGCTTGTGTAAGAAGACAAGCAGTTCCCTACCCTTTTGATTTGGTAACTGCTTCTGTTCAAGCAGAAGGCTTCCCCCAGCCTCAGCATACTGCATTCCGACTCAAATATTTACTGAATAGCTTTGTTCCAGGCACAGTGTTCTACCTGTATAGAGATACCAAATATCTGGCATACTGCTTCTGGCCTCAGAGAGAAATCTTATCTTCAGAAAACAAGACTTACTCCCGAACATGGAGAAAACTCTGGTCAGGTGCTGTAAGGGAAGGGGAAGGACAGTGAAATGAATGGTTAGACAGTGGATTCTGTTTGTTCCTTTTCTGCATTATTTTTAAGTGTAAGTAGTTTTCTATGGTGAAACATTGGTGTGCACATACACGCGTGTGCGCACACACACACACACATAAATCCATACCCCTTGGAATTATATGGCGTTGTGAACCAATGGAAAATAAAGAAAAAAGCTCTTCTCAACCAGTGTGGTTATATAAATTGTGTTTTATAGTAAATAAGGCTGATGGAAGTAATCAAAGAGAACCTGATTAATATAAGTATTTATCAGATATTTAAAGGAAACTAGAGATACCTTAAGTGCACTGGTATTCATACTATTTTTACTGTTTTTAAAAGAGAACACTCTACCATAGATTGTGAACACAGAAACCTAGCAGGAAATTCAGAAGACAACTTAGCAGAAGGAAATTCATCAGAACTCCCTCTACTCCTGCCATCTGGCTAAAAGAGGGAAAAGGCGGGCACAGGAAGGGGGCTTTGTCCCAGAAGCAGCATTCCATTGAGCAGGAGCTCAAGTGCACAGTGGCTGGTTTCACCTGTGAGTGCAAATAACATTTCTACATGACCTTATCACAGTATATCCATTCTATTTCGCAGATAACTAAAACATCTCAAAGGTGTAAGAGACTTTCTCAAAACACAAGAGACCTTTCTGCCATGGCAAGGTATCCATGTGTCTTATAGTTGAACAATGGCATTGGGTGTACTGTCTATTTCTGCTTCTCTCCACTCACCTTTTACCTTCTTCTCCTTGAAACTTCTATTTCTGCTCAAACCACTAAGTGACCATACTTCCCTGTACTTCTCCATTCAAAATTGCTAGAAAAGTCTATAGAACAGGCCCAAGTAGCCATCAGCATCCCTGTAAGTTAAAGCTTTGAACTGTATTTCCAGATGATAAACTCACACTTTTTGTTGGATCTTACAGCTCAGATACCACAATTCAAAAAGCTGTGCTCAAGCCAACTGAGCTATGTCACTTGACTTCTCTATAGAAATAGGTTACTTCATAGGGCCAAAGGAGGAAAGAAAACTTTACAGTATTGTTTTGGGCACTGAAATCAATGGAACATTGACCTCTCTCTGTCTGGAGGAAATCTGAATGAGGGCCAGCAAGACAGCTCAGCTGAGTAGCACACCTACTTGGTCATGTGAGCCCTGCCTCCACCTCGCCCAAGGAAGCTCTCATGCAGTAGTATCTCTCTTCCTATCCCTTGTCTCTGTGTCTCTCACTCTAACAGCTATAAATTCACTTTGTGTTTTTCATCACAGTAACTGGTCCACGGGGGTAACTATAGTAGAACTGAAAACACAGACTTTGAATCATGAGGTCATGTCAGTTAGTGTCTGTGTCACTTTATCAAGTTATTCAAATTCTATCTCTCTTTCAACACATTTGCTGAATTGCTCTTAATATTTACTGGAACTTCTAGGAGGGTCAAATGAAATAATATCTGTAAAACCTCTCTCAGAAATAGATAGAATGATAGACTAATTTGAAAAATATAAAGTTCATAAATCATATGAGTCACTATTTATTTTTTGGCAAGTTTTTAAAATGACATTAGAATGGATGGAACTGGAGGCTCTGATGCTGAGTGAATAATTAGAGGTGAGACCCAGCACAGGGTGGCTTCCCTCGTGTGTGCACCACAGGTAAGTAAGACAGTGAATGGGCAAAAGAAGTAGTGGATAAACTGTCTCTTGGAACTTTGGTGTTTAACAGATGGCAGGAGGGTCAGGACACAGAAACTAGTGATAAGCGCTCTGGGTCATGCAGACAGGTGATCAAATGTGGAACTACACTCCTTAAGTCATTTCATCTTGGAAATCTGTGTTGAATCTAAACATAAAATATTTCTGTGGAACATTAAAAAGTGTCATTGCTCATCCCACGCTCATGGATCAGAAGAATAAATATCAGCAAAATGAATATTCTCCCCAGAGCGATATACAAATTTAATGCAGTACCCATCAAAGTTCCACCAAGCTTCTTTAAGAAAATAGAACAAAAACTACATTTATTTTTCTGGAACCAAAAAACACCTAGAATTGCCAAAACCATCTTGAGGAAAAGAAACAGAAATGGAGGCATCACACTCCCAGATCTCAAACTATATTATAATGCCATCATCATCAAAACAGCATGGCATTGGAACAAAAATAGGCACACAGACCAATGGAACAGAATTGAAAGCCCAGATATAAACCACCACACCTATGGAAATCTAATCTTTGATAAGGAGGCCCAAAGGATTAAATGGAAGAAGGAGGCTCTCTTCAGTAAACGGTGCTGGGAAAACTTGGTTGAAACATGCAGAAGAATGAAATTGAACCACCTTATCTCACCAGAAACAAAAATCAACTCCAAATGGATCAAAGACCTGGATGTCAGACCAGAAACTATCAAATACTTAGAGGAAAACATTGGTGAAACACTTTCCCACCTAAACCTCAAGGACATCTTTGATGAAACAAACCCAATTGCAAGGAAGACTAAAGCAGAAACAAATCAATGGGACTACATCAAATTGAAAAGCTTCTGCACAGTCAAAGAAACTATCACACAAACAAAGAGACACAGAATGGGAGACACAGAATGGGAGAAGATCTTCACATGCCAAACATCAGACAAGAGACTAATCACCAAAATATACAGGGAACTCAGCAAACTTAGCACCAAAGAAGCAAATGACCCCATCCAAAAATAGGCAGAGGATATGAACAAGACATTCACTTCAGAGGAGACCCAAAAGGCTAACAAACATGAAAAACTGTTCCAGGTTGCTGATTGTCAGAGAGATGAAAATAAAGACAACATTGATATACCACTTCACTCCACTGAGAATGGCATACATCAAAAAGGACAGCAGCAACAAATGTTGGAGAGACTGTGGGGACAGAGGAACCCTTCTACACTGCTGGTGGGAATGTAAATTGGTCCAGCCTCTCTGGGGAGCAGTCTGGAGAACTCTCAAAAGGATAGACATAGACCTTCCATATGACCCAGTAATTCCTCTCCTGGGCATATACCCCAAGGATTCCATAATGCCCAACCAAAAAGATGTGTGTACATCTATGTTCATAGCAGCACAATTCACAGTAGCTAAAACCTGGAAAGAACCCAGGTGCCCAACAACAGATGAGTGGCTGAGAAAGCTGTAGTACATATACACAATGGAATACTATGCAGCTATTAAGAACAATGAGCCCACCTTATCTGACCCATCTTGGACAGAGCTAGAAGGAATTATGTTAAGTGAACTAAGTCAGAAAGATAAAGATGAGTATGGGATGTCTCCACTCATCAACAGAAGTTGAGAAAGAAGAACAGAAAGGGAAACTAAAAGCAGGATCTGATTAAATCGAAAGCAGGGCACCAATGTAAAAACACTGTGGTGAAGGGGAGGGTGGCCATTGGGCTTCCCGGCATGGCGGAGGGTGGGAGGGCGGGGGTGGGTGGTGGGGATGGGACACAGTCTTTTGGTGGTGGGAGTGGTATTTATGTACATTCCTATTAAAGTGTAAACTTATATAAACCACTATTTAATTAATATGAGAGGTGAAAAACTGATGATATGTCTAGAACTTCTTAAAACACAGACTGAGTCTTTTTACTACATAGGCTGCCCTTGATATGTTCTCTCCCAAAAGCCTAGACCAGGGAGAACAGAAGCAACCAATAGCACAGCTATATACAAGATGCTGGGTACTATACCCCAAACCCTATCAAAGTGACTTTCCAAAGTTAACCCTATCACCATATATTGTGATGATAACAATAACTATCCATTGTCTTCTTGAACCCTAGGACAACTGGAATCTCACATTTCCACTATAGGGCCTATATTTTCCCCAGTCCTGGAACCTTAGGGTGTGGCCCACTTTTCTGCATGCTGCTCTCAATTCAAATCAAATAGTATTGCATCCGTGGATCGCAACCTAATCAACACAACGAGTGCCACCCCAGCATGCTTCACTTCAGACTGTGACCAGAGACTTCAGGTGTGGAATGACAACCCTTCAGCTTCATCACTCAGGTGAGACCTTTCCTTTCATAGTATTCTCTAATTCCATTCCAGGTGTTCCACTCCCCAATAAAGTCCCCAAACCTATTTAGTCCAGGTCCCCTGAGATAGACCATAGATTCACCCATGCTCATAAACTAGGGGAAAAATATATACCTGAAAGTAGAAGTACACAAGAGCATGCAGGGAATACCCTCAACACTTCATCTGCACTATTACAGTCTTTAGATCCATGATTGTTCAACAATTTGTTTGGCTTTGTATGTTAACTCTCTTTTCAGCCACCAGGTTCCGGATGCCAGCGACATGCTGACCAGAATTCCCTGGACAGACGACCCCATCAATGTGTACTGGAGCTCCACTTCCTCAGAGCCCCACCCTACTAGAGAAAGAGAGAGACAGATGGGAGTATGGATCGACCAGTCAACGCCCATGTTCAGCTGGGAAGCAATTACAGAAGCCAGACCTTCCACCCTCTGCAACCCACAACAACCCTGGATCCATACTCCCAGAGAGATAGAGAATGGGAAGGCTATCAGGGGAGGGGGTGGGATGTGGAGATCAGGTTATGGGAATTGTGCAGAATTGTACCCCCCTTATTCCATGGTTTTGTTAATGTCTCCTTTCTTAAATAAATATATATATATATATTTTTTTTAATAAAAAAAAAGTGCCATTGCTGACCTTTCAGAAGTGAAGATGGGGGAAAAAGTTAGAACACCGAGCCAGGTGAAGGGTGTTAAAAATAATAGTCTCTTTTGATACATAGAAACACTTGCATATTCAGAACTGACTCTTCTACAGTGCTAGTTTTTGCTTTTTAATTTTTAATGATCAGATAATTAGCCAATTGTCATTGCAAGTAGAGAAAGAAAAAAAACAAAGCCACAAACTGCTAGTGACTTAAAATACTGATACAAATCTGCATCACTACATATGAAAGGATTTTAAGTAAAATCAGAGACTAGGGGTGAGATGAAATTGTTTTTGAAGCTTTGATGAGATAAAAACATACTAATGTTTTAAAATCTTGTGTCCCTTTGCTCTGAATAACAAGAGCAATGCTCAGTATCTGCACAGCTCTTAAAAATCAGCACAGGAGGCTTGCTGAAGAGCTCTCTGGGGTGTTGTGCTGCTTTGCTTTGTGTGGCCCAGTTTGGAGCCAAGACCACTGCTTCCTTCAGGAAGCTTCAGTGCTGTGTTCTATCTCAGTGGGTATATAGGTGATGCACAGGCAGAGGATAGATGTAGATAGATAGATGATAGATTATAGCAATGCAAATTCCATTTTTAAAACAACAATGCCGATTTATTTAAAATAAGCTTCATGGGCCAGCAAAATAGCTCATTTGGATAGTGAGCAGCTTTTTGAAGCCAGCTCCCACTGCAAGGGAACTTGGGTGCTGTGGTTTTTTATACTCTCTGTGCCTTTTAATATATATATATATTCAGATATGCAGAAGTTATTTGCAGTTAGCTTGTTACAAATACTAGCTGTCTAATAGATGGTGTTTCTGTATTTTCAAATAGTGAATGAGACACATTTGAAGACCAGTCAGAAATAGCACCATCACAATTTGTAGCTAAGTCAGCATAAAATTAATTGTGATTTTTATGTATGATTTTCTCCACTTTTCAGTTTTATTTCATTTTATTACTTATTTACAAAAAGAAAAGATTGACAAAACCATAGGATAAGAGGGGTACAACTCCACATTATTCCCACCAACAGAACTCCATATCCCATCCCCTCCCTTGATAGCTTTCCTATTCTTTAACTCTCTGGGAGTATGGACCCAAGGTCACTGTGGGATGCAGAAGGTGGAAGGTCTGGCTTCTGTAATTGCTTTCCTGCTAAACATGGATATTGACAGGTCAATTCATACTCCCAGCCTGCCTCTCTCTTTCCCTAGTGGGTCTGGGTTCTGGGGAATTGGAGCTCCAGAACACATTGGTGGGGTTGTCTGTCCAGGGAAGCCTGGTTGGCCTCATGCTAGCATCTGAAACCTGGTGGTTGAAAAGAGAGTTAACATATAAAGCCAAACAAGTTGTTGGCTAATCATGAACCTAATGGCTGGAGTAGTGCAGAAGAGTTAGGGGGGTCTCCATTCTATAGATAGCTAGTAGGCATATTTTAGTTATATTCCAAGGGTCTGTGGCTATATAAGTTTTTTTTTTTTTCTTTTCCCCTGAGCTTGAAATCTGATATGCAGGTGGATCCTAGTTATTGTCTGGGGAGATGATGTCATGGCTGGTAAATGGGCTAGAAAACTGGATCAGGGAAGAGAGTAGCTCCCAAATATGGGAAAGGTATATAAATATTGTTAACTGTAGACCCCATCAATTTGATGTGATCTGGGGCCCATATTCAGCTTAGGAGCCTATGTGACCTCTGCATCCCTCTAGATTTGAGCTCACATTCTGTGGTCGTGAGTAGGAACATTCCAGGCTGCCCCAATATCAACCCATCTTCCTCAAGTGTAGCATAGAGTATGTTGTCCAGCCTTCCTTCAGAGGAAGGAACATTCTCTACTGTCGTTGATCCAAGTTGAGGGCAAGGTCCAATGAGGGGCCACAGAGGGGTCTATTTTATTGTTTCTGATAGAGATGACCGATAACAATGGAGAGAGGGATTTATTCAAGGTCTAAGCCCATCATGTCTATTTGGGAATCTCAGGACTCCCTGACTAGGGCACCAGCTGATGGGGTCGCCTGATAGTGACTAGAGTCATCATTGAAGTATGCCGGTCTCTTGCCCTTATTCAGCTTTTGCAGTCCTTGCTTTGATAAGGTTAGCTTTGGAGTGAGTGAAGGAAATATAATAGGAAATAGGTGAGGAGGGTATTTAAGCCTAAGTAGACACTATTTCATTATGAACTTTATACTGACTCACTGTAGACTATTATGTACTTTTGCTTTCAGGTATATATTTTGCCCTGACTTATGGATACATGTGAATATATGCCCTATCTTATGGGACCTGGTCTATAGCTAGGTTTTGGGACTTTGTTAGCAAGTGAACCACCTGGAATGGAAATAGAGAATCCTATTAAAGGAAAGGTCTCAAATGAGTAATGAGGCTGAAAGGTTGGCATTCCGTGCCTGATGTCTCTGGACACAGTCTGAAGTGAAGCATTCCTAGGTGGTACTCACTGAGTTGACTAGGTTGGGATCAGCAGATGCGATATCATTTGGTATGAATTGACAGAAGCATGCAGGAAAGTGATCCCTACTCTAGAGGTTCCAGGACTGGGGAAATATAGGCTCTATAGAGAAAGTGGGAAGTTCTTGCTGTCTTAGGGTTTAAGAAGTCAATAGATAGTTATTGCTATAATCAAATTATTTGGCAATTGGGTTAACTTTGAAAAATCCCTTTGTTAGGATTTACTGTATTATATAGCACATCACCATGATTTGTGTCTTTTGACATTTATTTGTATATAGTGGTGCCACCAGTTGCTTCTGTTCTCTTCTCCCTGGTCTAAGCTTTTAAGAGAGTCAACATATCAAAGACTATGGTCTGTGCATTAAAAAGTCTGAGCCACTCAATAAATTTTCCCCTCTCATCTGAATTAAATAGTGATTTATATAACTACAAATTAATATCAGTGTACATAAACACCATTCCCACCGACAAAAGACTGTGTCCCATCGCCCACCCCATATCACCACCACCAACCTCCCCACCCCATGAAGTCAAATATACACCCTTACACTCAACCCAGGGTTTTTACTTTGGTGCCCTACTCCAAATTCCATCAAATCCTGCTTTGATTTCCCTCTCTGTTCTTCTTTCTCAACTTCTGTTTATGAGTGGGATCATCCCATAATCATCTTTATCTTTCTGACATAGCTCACTTAACATAAATCCTTCTAGTTCCGTCCATATGGGTCAGAAAAAGTGGGATCACTGTTCTTAATATCTGCATAGTAATCCACTGTGTATATATACCACAGCTTTCTCAGCCACTCATCTGTTGTTGAGCACCTGGGTTGCTTCCAGATCTTAGCTATTACAAATTGTGTTGCTATGAATATAGGTCTGCACAAATCTTTTTGGCTGAGTGTTATGGAGTCCTTGGGGTATATCCCCAGGAGAGGAATTACTCGGTCATATGGAAGGTCCATGCCTAGCCTTGTTTTCCAGACTGCTCTCCACAAAGGTTAGTACCAATTTATATTGCCACCAGCAGTTTCTCCCCATAGCCTCTCTAGCATTTGTTGCTGCTGTCCTTTTTGATGTATGCTATTCTCTCAGGGGTGAGGTGGTGTCTCAATGTTGTTTTTATTTGCATTTCTCTGACAATCTAGAACCTGGTGGCTGAAAAGGGAGTGAACATATAAAGCCAAACAAGTTGTTGACTAATCATGAACCTAAAGGCTGGAGTAGTGCAGATGAAGAGTTAGGGAATGTCTCCATTCTATAGACAGCTAGTAGTCATATTTTAGTTATATTCCAAAGGGTCTGTGGCTATATAAGTTTTTTGTGACCTGAAGCAATTTTTCATGTGTTTGTTAGGCTTTTGGATCTCTTCTGTAGTAAATGTTGTGTTCAAAATGGCCTCTGCCCATTTTGGGATGTGCTCATTTGCTTTTTTGGTGCTAAGTTTGCCGAGATTTTTGTATATTTTGGTGATTAGTCTCTTGTCTGATGTATGGCATGTGAAGATCTTCTCCAGTTCTGTGAGGGGTCTCCTTGTTTGTGTGATAGTTTATTTTGCTGTACAGAAGCTTTTAAATTTGATGTAGTTTCATTGATTTGTTTTTGCTTTAGTCTTCCTTGCAATTGGGTTTGTATCATCAAAGATGTCCTTGAGGTTTAGGTAGGAAGGGTTCCTCCAATGTCTTCCTCTAAGTATTTGATAGTTTCTGGTCTAACATACAGGTTTTTGATCCATTTGGAGTTAAGTTTTGTTTCTGGTGAGGCAAAATGGTTCAGTTTCATTCTTCTGCATGTTTCAACTCAGTTTTCCCAGCACCATTTACTGAAAAGAGCCTCCGTCTTCCATTTAATATTTTGGGCCCTGTTAGCAATGATTAGATTTCCATAGGTGTGGGGTTTTAGTTCTGGGCTTTCAATTCAATTCCATTGGTCTGTGTGCCTATTTTTGCTCCAGTACCAGGCTGTTCTGATGATGATGATGGGATGTATTTCTTTCAGTGTAGGGTTAATTGTTAAAGCATGGTAAGAGCACAGGGGAACTCCCATTATAAAGATGGAGGTCTTAAAAGACACCCTACCTGTCAGTCTCTCCCTTTCAGGGGTTGAGCAAGGAGAAAAAGCTTTCCTGACTCAGTTTCCCCTTGTCAGTCTCTCAAGCATCACAAGAACATACACCCCCTAACAATTAACTCATTTCCTTGTTATAAACCAAATGGTTTGCCTGCTTAAAGTTCACTATACCAGCTTTTGATCACATATATTCCATTCCACCTTGACTAAAAGGCCTTTCTTTCTATTCCATTTACCTCCTCCACTTTGGTCTAACTCCTCTATCTTATCTCTCTGCCTTCAAGGCTCTTTTCTGTCTGCTTCTCTCTTGCCACTAATCACTCCAGAACTTCCCTTTACCACTATTAATTCTCTTCATTCCTTAGAACTTTTGCCATGAAGGTTCTGACCTTCAAAGGCCACCACTATTGCCTCATGTGAAAAATGTAGGACCCTAGTTTGTTTTACTTCTTCTGCTCACAATAGGTCCTATAATTTTTTTAAACATTCTAATTAATTTATTAATGATAAAGAGAGGAGGAGAAAGAAAGAACCAGATATCTTTCTGGTACACATGTGCTGCCAGGGATCAAACTTGGGATCTCACACTTGAGAGTCTAACGCCTTATCCACTGCGACACCTCCCAGACCACGGTCCTATAATTCTTAACAAGCTCATGGCCTTTTTGTGGCAACAGATTGATGCCATAAAGATGCAACCTATACAACTCACTATCATAGGCTGGACATGGCAGAATATTGAGTTGCTGTGGAGGATTTGCCCCCTCCATCAGAACGTCCACCATGTAGAGGGCTGGCTAGCCAATGATGGGTAAGAGGAAACTAGTGCTATCCAGTCAACCTAAGACAGGGCACCTAGTACTACTCGGCAAAAATGACCAGGTGTTCCAATGACAGGTAAGACGGAAGGCTGATCCCCAACCTAAGACAGGCACAGTCCACCCTGCCACAAAACAAAGCCCGCCGAACATCAAAACATGATATAAGACAGGGAGACATGTGGGGAGCCACATGTTCCCTCAAGGTTGCTATGGGCATGGCCATAGAGTTTATGTTAAAAGATAGTTCCTGGGAATCGGGCGGTGGTGCAGCGGGTTTAGCGCAGGTGGCGCTAAGTGCAAGAACTGGCTTGAGGATCCCAGTTTGAGCACCCGGCTCCTCACCTGCAGAGGAATCACTTTATGGGCAGTGAAGCAGGTCTACAGGTGTCTTTCTCTCCCCCTGTCTTCCCCTCCTCTCTCCATTTCTCTCTGTTCTATCCAACAACCACAATATCAGCAATAACAACAATATAATTACAACTATAAAACAACTAGGGCAACAAAAGGCAAGATACAAAAAAAAAAAAAGGGATAAGATAGCTTCCCTACACCTTAGAGTCTTTGTTAAAAGATAAGTTTTTTCCCATGAATATATAATAATAAATGAATAAGAAAGATACATCCCCCAATACTCAGTTGGCTAAGGCACCAAACCTCTTTTTCTATAAAGCATTCAAATCAGATTCCCTGCTAACCACGAGAAGCAGATTGTTTGTGTTTCTTCCACAGGAATCCCCCCCAAAAAAATCTGGACCCCTGCACACCCTGACATCACCCACTAGATGGCATGACTACAGTGGCACACCCCCCCGAAACCCTAGATGTCACCTGACCGATCTGAAGAACCTGATTCACAGACTCCAAGGACAGAACTTTTTTGCTGCCTGTCTGCCTTTCCTGCTTCCGCTTTGACCTGTCACGTTTTGGCAGTTCCAGCTCACTCTCTACAGAAAAGCAGAATTCCAGAGGCTGACCTTACTCATGCAGCATTTCATCCCTTGCCATTTCTCCCCCTAGTCTCCTACTTTGGACTGAGACTTCTATCAGACTTGCTGGTATACCCTTTGGACACTTTAGACAATTTTACAGCAGCTTCCTTCCCTTCATGTTGCTGGTTTTTCATAGACTGACCCTGAGTAGTTCATAGACTTTACACACTGTTGCCCTGGGCATTAGATAAAAGGAAAGGGGGAGATGCTAGGAAATTGAGCCGATGCAGTCACATCTGCCATGTTGTTCCCTCAGGCTACTGCTAGTTCCCTGGAGAGTTGGGACATTCTTGGAGTGCCTGTTCAGCCATGTTGTGCCCTCAGGACATTGTCTATATCCCCGCAATATTTGGAGTACTTTGGTTACTCCTCCCCCCTCCCATTTTCATGAGAGTTATTATCCTATCCTGGAGTGCTATGGTTACTCCTCCCCCTTCCCATTCTCACTAAAGCTGCTCCTATAAAAGCCTTCTTCTTCCACACCTCATTCTCTTGCCAGCACTCCGCTCCAGTGTTCAGACGCAGGAAAGGTTACTGCGTGAGGTGGCCATTTTTGCTACCTCCACGTGGCCCAACCTGCCTCTCTAGCACCCAACTCTGAGGTGCCAGCGCAAATAAAGATTTGTGTTTCCTCTTTGCTCTGGACCCCTCCTCTCTCTCTTCTCCGCGGCCCGTGCACAACAATATCTGGCTCAACAACACTTTGTTCCCTTCTGCTACTTAAACCCTGCCTTCTGTACAATAAAGTAGATCATTTGTGATTAAAGTGGTCTCCAGGTCCTTTTCTGTTGTTAGCCACTAGAGTTAGGCAGTAACAAGGCTTACCTCTACTGCAAGGCTCCCCATGCGAGTACCAGCATTTCAGTAGGTGTTTGTTGTATTTAGATGGTCCCTCCTTGGGTGCATAGATGTTAATAATTGTTAAATCTTGGTTGATTGATCCTCTAATCGTTAAGTAATGGCCTTGACTATTTTTTATTACTTTATTTAAAGTGTGTGATATCAGAGATGAGAATGATTGTTCCTGCCTTTTTTTTGTTGTTGTTGTTGTCCATTAGCCTGTATGATAGTTTTCCATCCTTTCAGTTTAAGTCTGTGTTTGTGTTGTTGAGTCAGGTGGGATTCTTGCATGCAGCATATGATTGGGCTGTGTTTTCTGATCCATCCTCCCACTCTGTGCCTTTTAATGGGTGACTTAAAGCCATTGTCATTTATTGATATTATAAATTTAATAAATTCTAGTGCCATTATTCAATTTTTTAAAATTTTCTTTGATATATGGCAAGTAGTATGGTGATGTTCTTGTTTATAAGAGGTTTTGTAGAACCTCTTTCAGGGAAGGCTTGGTGATAGTCGCCTCATTTAACAGCTGTCTGTCTGAGAAGGTTTTGATACCTCCATTTAGTTTGAATGAAAGTCTAGCAGGATATATGATCTTTGGTTGAAACCCTTTGTCATTCAGGAATTGATAAATATCTTTCCATTCTCTTCTGGCTTTTAGAGTTTGAGTGAAGAAGTCTGATGAGTCTTATAGGTTTTCCCCTGTATCTGACTTTTAGTTTTTCTCTTGCAGCCTTTAGGATCCGTTCTTTATCCTTCTTTTCATTTTTCTTTCTTTTTTTTTTGTTTAGTTTTTTTATTGGGGAATTAATATTTTACATTAGACAGTAAATACAAGAACTTTTACATGCATAAAATTTTTCAGTTTTCCATATAACAATACAACCCCCATCCTTCTTGGACCTGTATTCTCCCGCACCCACCCCAGAGTCTTTTACTTTGGTGCAATACTCCAATTCCAGTTCATGTTCTACTTGTGATTTCTCTTCTGATCTTGTTTTTCAACTTCTGCTGGAAAGTGAGGTCATCCTATATTCATCCTTCTGTTTCTGACTTCTTCTTCTTCTAGCGTTTGCCCTTCTTCCATAGCCAGTCAACAGCGTCAGGTTGAAAGCTGTCAGGAGCTGCTTGTTGCTGGCTTTGAAAGTGACTGGGATCCATGTGGATTCAGTCAGCTAGGAAGGATCGTCAGTTTCCCCAATGAATGGGTACTCACGGAATGCACCACGAGAAGGTCGATCCAATGCAACCCTGTTTCTGACTTATTTCACTTAACAGGATTTTTTGAAACTCCATCCAAGATCGGCTGAAAAGAGTGAAGTCACCATTATTTATAGCTGAGTAGTATTCCATTGTGTATATATACCACAATTTGCTCCGCCACTCATCTGTTGTTGGACACTGGGGTTGAAGTGGTATCTCATTGTTGTTTTTATTTGCATTTCTCTGACAATCAAAGACTTGGAGCATATTTTCATTTGTTTTTCAGCCTTTTGGATCTATTCTGTAGTGAATATTCTGTCCATGTCCTGCCCCCACTTGTGAATGGGGTTATTTGTTTTCTTGTTCTTGAGTTTGACAAGTTCTTTATATATTCTGGTTATTAGCGTCTTGTCTGATGTATGGCATGTAATGATCTTCTCCCATTTCATGAGGGGGCTCTTGGTTTGGGTAGTGATTTCTCCTGTGAAGAAGCTTTTTAATTTCATGTAGTCCCATAGTTTTATGCTTGCCTTGGTCTTCTTTGTAATTGGATTTGTTTCATTGAAGATGTCTTTAAAATTTATGCAGAAAAGAGTTCTGCCAATATTTTTCTCTAAGTACATGACAGTTTCTGGTCTAACATCCAAGTCCTTGATCCACTTGGAATTTACTTTTGTATTTGGTGAAATCAGTGGTTTAGTTTAATTCTTCTGCATGTTTCAACCCATTTTTTCCAATACCATTTGTTGAAGAGACTCTGGTTTCCCCATTTAATAGTTTGGATACATTTTTAAACTATTAGATGTCCATAGGTGTAGGGGCTTACTTCTGGGATCTCAATTCTATTCCACTTGTCTGTGTGTCTATTCATGTTCCAGTATCAAGCAGTTTTTATGCCAATGGCCCTATAATACAATTTGAGATATGGGAGTGTGAAGCCTCCAGTTCTGTTCTTTCTTCTCAAGATTGTTTTGGCAATTCTCTAGTTCTGGATAAACATTTGTAGCATTTGTTCTATTCTACTAAAAAATGTGTTTGGGATCTTGATGGGGATATCATTAAATTTGTATATGGCTCTGGAGAGTATATTCATTTTGATGATGTTCATTCTTCCAACCCATGAACATCGAATATCTTTCCACTTCGTGTCTTTTTCAATTTCCTTGAGTAGTGACTCATAATTTTCAGTATACAAGTCTTTCACTTTTTCGTTAGGTTTATTCCTAGGTACTTTATTGTTTTTGTTGCTATAGTTAAAAGGAATTGATTTCTGGATTTCAATTATTCTAACTTAGTGTTTGCATAGAGGAATGTCACTGACTTTTGAATGTTAATTTTGTAGGCTGACACCTTACTGTATTGCTTGATGATTTCCAAAATCTTCTTGCTGGATTCTTTAGGTTTTTCCATGTATACTATCATGTCATCTGCAAGTAGGGAGAGTTTGACTTCTTCTCTTCCAATCTGTATGCCTTTAATTCCTTGCTCCTGCCTGATTGCTATGGCAAGAACTTCCAACACTATGTTGAATAGTAATGGTGATAGTGAGCAGCCCTGTCTAGCACCCAATCTGAGGGGAAATGCTTCTAGTTTTTCCCCATTTAGTATGATGTTGGCTGTAGGTTTGCTATATATAGACTCCACTATCTTCAGGAATTTTCCATCTATTCCCATTTTTTATAGTGTTTTGATCATAAAGGGATATTGTATATTGTCAAAGGCTTTCTCTGCATCTATTGATATGACCATATGGTTTTTGGTCTTGCTTTAATTGATGTGGTGGATCACACTGATTGATTTACGTATATTAAACCAACCTTGCATGCCTGGGATAAACCCCACTTGTTCATGATGAACAATCTTTTTAATATGCTGCTGTATCTGATTGGCTAGATTTTTGTTCAATATTTTAGCATCTATTTTCATCAGAGATTGGTCTATAGTTTTCTTTTTTTGGTTGTGTCCCTGTCTGATTTTTGTATCAGAGTGATGTTGCCTTCATAGAAGCTGGAAGGGAGTATTCAACCTTCTGTAAGACTTTGAAAAGTAGAGGTATTAACTCTTCCTTAAAGGTTTTGTTGTATTCATTTGTAAAACCATCTGGTCCAGGACTTTCATTCTTGGGAAGGTTTTTGATAACTGTTTTAATTTCATTTGCTGTGATGGGCCTGTTCATGTTATCTAGTTCCTCTTTACTTAGTTTTGGAGTTAATAGGTATCTAGAAAATTGTTCATTTATTCCAGGTTCTCTAGCTTGGTGTCATAGAGTTGTTCATCGATGTCTCGCATTATATGTTGAATTTCTGCAGTGTCTGTTGTGATATCTTCTCTTTCATTTATGATCTGATTTATTTGGGTCTTTTTTTATTTTATTAGTCTGGCTAAAGGTTTGTTGATTTTGTTCACTCTTTCAAAGAACCAATATTTACTTTCATTGATCTTTTATATGGTTATTTATTTATATTTATTTATATGTTATTTATTTCTGTTCTGACTTTAGTGATTTCTGTCCTTCTGGTTGCTTTAGGATTCCTTTGTTCTTCTTCTTCTAGGTCTTTAAGGTTTGCAATAATGCTGTTTGCTTGTGCTGTTTCTTGTTTCCTAATGTGTACTTTTATGGCTATGAACTTCCCTTTCAGTACTGCCTTAGCTGTGTCCCAAATATTTTGATAGCTTGTGTCTTCATTTTCACTGAACTCTCAAAACATTTTGATTTCTTCCTTAATTTCCTCTTTGATACAGTAGTTGTTAAGTAGTGTAATATTGAGCTTCCACATTTTGGGACTATTACTAATCTTTTGTTGATTGTTAAGTGTTAGTTTAATTGCACTGTAGTGTGAGAAGATGCTTGGGATGACATCAATGCTCTTGAATTTGCTGATGTTGTCTTTGTGGCCTATAGCCTATATGGTCTATCCTTGAGAATGACCCATGTGGACTTGAGTAGAATGTGTATTCCAGTTTCTTTGGATGAATGACTCTGAAAATGTCCAATAGTTCTAGTTTATCTATCTCTTCATTCAGTTCCCTCATGTCTTTATTGATTTTCTGCCTGGATGATCTGTCAAGTTGAGAGAGTTGGGTGTTGAAGTCCCATACAATGACTGTGTTGCTGTTAATATATTGCTGTAGCTCTTTCAGTATACATTTGATGTATTTAGATGGCTTCTCAGTGGTTGTGTAGATGTAAATAATTGTTAAGTCCTCTTGACTGACTGATACACTGAGCATTAAGTAGTGTCCATCCCTATCTTTTTAAATTTTATTTTAAATTCTAGCATGTCAGATATGAAAATACCTATTCCTGTCCTTTTTTGTGGGGCTTAGAATGGTAGGGGACTTCCTTAACAACTGATGCTAGGGATTTAACTGGTAGGATTAATAATGCCCGGCGAGGAATTAGGAAGGAGACCTTTAGTTATTTGTAAGACAAAGCAGAAGATTGATACGTAGATAATAAAAGGCCTGGTCATAGTGTCAAGGAATATAGGGTGGAGCAGGGGGAGCCGTTTTATTGTTTTAAGGAATGCCTGGCAGAAAAATGCAGGGTGTTTTGTGAGATAGGGACTCTGACAGATGGGGCAACCTTTTGTGGTACCTGTGTCCCCTTGCTTAACCTCTTGATAGAGAGAAACTCACAGGACAGACACACCCCTCAGGTCAAGCCCTGCCAGGCTCTACCACATCCTCACAATTTCCCTACATCTGCCTCTTTCTTTTTATCTAATGGCCATATTTAAATGGGTCAATGTCTGCAAGACTCCATTTCTATCAGAGGAATAGCAGTGTATGGGGTTAACAGAAACCTTCTAGGCATAAACCTGAATGATATCATGCAGGATTTTTTTAAAGAACTGGAATAAGACAGGAAGCGACAAGTAGGAGAGCAGTAAGAGCCATTGTGAGGCCAAGGGGAAGCCTGGTGTGCTGAGATGAAGGGGGCTGGTGGGCCCATGGCCAGGGTTTGATGGCGAAGGGTTGGGGCCTTATGGCAAAGGGCACCTGACCTGGCAAGCCAGGTGCTTGGCCTGGCAGATTAAGTGTCTTGGCCTGCAGGCAAGGGGCTTGGCCTGGTGGTGAGGGGCTTGGCCTGCCGACGAGGGGCATGGCCTGGCATGCAAGGGGCATATCCTGTCAGTCGATGGGGCACAGGGCCTGACAGGTGAAGGGACCCCGAGGCTTCCAGCTACAAAGTCCATAGACTGCTGCAGTCGATCGATCCTCGAGAAGTCAAGCAGTGTAAAGGGAGTGCCCAAGAGCTCCACCAGCAAGTCCGATAGAAGTGTCAGTCCAATGACAATGAGCAGGAGAAGAAACACCACACATCTTCTCTTGATAGGGGAGGACAGCCACTGGAATTTTGCTTTTCTGTAGAGTGAGTTGAAACTGCCAAAAGGTGACAGGTGAAGCAGAAGCAAGAAGGGCAGACAGCGATGGGTGAGAGAAGGGCAGTAGGAAAGTTTTTGGGAACTAGGGTGATGAGAAAGTTTTTGTCCTTGGACTCTGGGAATCAGGTTCTTCAGATCCTGCCAGGTTGCATCATGGGTTTTGGAGGGCTTTGTAGTTGTGCCATCTTGTGGGCAATGTCAGAGGGCAGGGGTTCAAATGGGTTTCTGGGGATTCCTGTGAAAGAAACACATGCAAATCTGCTTCCCATGGTTAGCAGTGTGTCTGGTTTTTTTCCAAAGGCCATCGAGGGGGTCCTTCTATCTACACTTGAGGGCTGGAAGGGAGGGCAGTGTCTGCCAATGGAGAATGATTGGGGGCTGGCTCAAAGTGGTGTCTCAACTGGTAAACTGCCAGACTGTCACCAGCCACTTAATCTCTCCCTAGGCTCCTCTCAGTCCATGAGCCACACGTGTTTGCACTCACTGGTGATTTGGTAGGTTCGTGAAGTCATTCTAGTCCTGTCTTGTTGAGGTCCCAGGGGTCTCCTTTGGTATTCCTAGTTGACTGAGGAGAGGAGAGAAACACAGCTGCTGCTGCTCCGTAGCCCTGCCTCTGGAAATCACCTCCTTACTTCTTTTCATTGTAACTATAATGTGTCTTAGTGTCTTCAGGTATGGGCTAATTCTGTTTGGGACTCTCTGGGCCTCTTGGATTTTAATGTCCTTTCTGTTGTTTAGATCTAGGAAGTTTTCTTCTATTTTTCCTCTAAGATGTTTACTTCCCCATCCTCTCTTTCTTCCTCTGGTAGAATAATTATATGAATATTACTTCTTTTGAGATCATAACATACATCTCTTTTGTTGTTTTCAGTGTCTCTAAATCTGTTTTTGAGCTCTTTTACCTCTTTATTAGTTTTCTTTAGCTTATCCTCTGTCTGGATAATTCTGTTTTCTGATTCTGTTAGTCTGCTTTCCCTTCCCTCAGCTTCTTTCTTTAGTTCAGTTATAGTATTAGCTTGTTCTGCTAATTGGCCTTTTAGCTCAGCTATTTCAGCTTTCAGTTCTCTAATTACTTTTTTATCTATGGTTACTTCTGTCTGATTTGGAGTTTCTTCTGGGCTCCTGTCCTGATTCATTATGGTAGCAGTTTTATTTGATCTTGATTTAACCATTTTTTTGGTTGATGTGTTTTTTATTTTCCTGTTCTGTTGTTCTTCAGTTGTTGTGTTTTGAGTACAAGCCATGCTATACTAAATCCCTTTCACAAATGCAGTCAGAATCCTCACAAATTACAATATAAAAACAGCACCACCAGTCCAAGAAAATAATAGCAACCAAAACCAAAAGAAAAAGAAAGGGAAAGGAAAAAATGAGAGCAAGAATAGACAATCATGTAAATCTACTGTCCACTGTAAATTCTAGGGATTGCAAGAGGAAAGAGGAAAGTAGAAAAGAGAGAGAAAAACATACACACACACACACACACTCCACTCTGAGTCAGATTTATTCCACAAAATAATTCCCAAATGAGTAACAGTGAATTCAGAAAGTGAAAGAAGAAAATAAAAAGTGAAAAAAAAAGAGCAGTGAAAGGAAAGAGTTATTTATTTATCTATTTTTTTAATTAGCTAGGAAGATAGAAAAAGGAAAGTGGAGGGAAGTGGGAGAGAAATACCTTCCTCTCACAATGGATAGGACACCCAGTCACCTATCATTTGAAAAAAAAACCAGCTAATTTTGCTCAACCTGAAGAAGGATGAGGGAAAAGGGACACATGTATATAATTATGGTAATAATAATAAAATACAGTAAAAAATCCTAATAGTCTGCTGCTTGGACTGCTCCGGATTGGCTGCAGGTAGCCTGACAAAAGTCATCCAATTATATGAAGTATCAAAAGAAAAAAAAAAAAAAACCTCCAGGTAGACTTTCCCAGACAGGGCTGAGGCTCTGGTCAAGTATTTTGTCACTCAAATAGAGTTCCAGCCACCTAAAAAAAAAAAAAAAAAAAAAAGGAGGAAAACAAAAAGGAAAAGGCTTGGAATGACACCCCTGATGAGCCAGGGATCTTGGTAAAGAAAATAGCTCAGAGGGAAGCCTGCTAAGAGAGGCTGCTCAGCCTCTGGGAGCTGTTTCTGGGAGTGGGGGAGGGGTGAGTTAATAAATAATCAAGCCAAAAAGATTTTCCTTTGTTTGTCCTTTTGGCCTCTGTTTGCCAGCCCAAGAGTGAGTTATAGGACTCTATTTTGGTGTCATACTGACCACCCCTTGTTCACCCTCCTATAGACAACCCAGTACTTTACTTTATAAAGAGAACCCCAGGTTGTAAGCTGCTTCTGTTTGGAATTCATGGCAGCTGTTGTTTCCAAGTCGCCATCTTGGCTCTGCCCCCACTTTTTCAGTTTTTTAAATTTACTACTGGATTGAGACAGAGGATACTGAGAAGGGGAGATAGACACCTGCAGCTTTGCTTCACCACTCATGAAGCTTTCCTCTTGCAGGTGGAGACCAGGAGCTGGAACTCTGGTTCAACCAGGGGTCATTAGGCATAGGTGTGCACTTAAGCAGATGCTCCACCCACTCTCTGGCCCCAAGATTTCATCTATAGTTAATGTCTATTAACATACAGACTAAAATGTTCAACTCATTACTATTTATGTTTTGGTGAAATTAATGTTCAGTGGCTCTGATCAGCTTTAAGTTTGGAGTTCCATCACTTTCCATTGCATTTGTGATAATCCATGGAAATATCTAAGTAAAAATAGTAAAAATCCTCTCTCTGGGTTAAACACAGTGTACAGCCAATTCTCAATTTGAGTGGCTGGACATTTGGGAAATGAAAAAATAAATCCATTAGTTAGGAGGCTTATGATTCAAAGGAGGAAAAGTGACTTTATTGAAGGAGTTAGATATTATTTTTTTCATTTTTATATCTGACAAATTTTAAGTTTTAATGCTAAGAAAAGAAAAGTAAACTTATTCTTATTCCCTCCTTTTTTAGTAAACAGACTAGTTTAGCTGCTGATGATAAGGCTATTCCACCCCTAGTAGTCTATCTATCTGCTTATTATCTATCTGCTGATAATAAGACTGTTCCACCCTCTGAATTAGACATTCATCAGGTCATATTTAGCTTGATAAACGATAACTGCATATAGTCAGTTTAAGGTAAGAAGCAATTTGCACTTACTTTATTGACCTAATTCTTTTCTAATTTGAATGATAATTATCCTGCTTAATTTGAATTATTTAGAATATACTTTTTTAAGGTTAGTTCCTTGAAAAAATACTTATTACTTTTTTTAAAATGACTGAGCCATAGGAACTTCATAGTCTAGGATCAGGTCTAAAGACAAACAAGGGGGGTTTCCCGGAAGATGACAGACTGAGAAGCTGCTAGCTGCTGAGCTCCGAACACATCTCCTGGAACAGTAGGATTTTCTGCCTTTAGCAGGCCAGCCAATAAGGGGCCATAGTGGTTACACCAAGGAGGTGACTATAACTTAATTTGGGTTAAGAATTAGAGTAGGGGAAAAAATTCTTTTTTCTTCTTTTTAATTTTCAAGAATACCTCCTTCCCGCCCCCCTACCCCCCATAAGCAGTCCCTGGGGACCAGCTTCTAGCTGGATACCCCACACCACCAAACAGGGTGCTTTTTTGAATTCACTGATACACATTTTGGAATTTCATTGCACTGATCTTTAATTATAATTCTTTTTCTTATCTTCTCCCTTTTCTCTCTCTTGTCTCTCTCTCTCTCTCTCTCTCTCTCTCTCTCTCTCTCTTTTGATCTTGTCATACACTTCTTCCTTCTTCTTTGCCTTTCTGAATTTGTGAATTATTTTGGGGAAGAAATCTGACTCAGAGTGGACTCTCTATGTGTGTATCTCTGCTCTAGTTCCCTTTACACTCTTGTTACCCATAGAATATACATTGGATAGTAGATTTGTATAACTGTCTATTCTTGCTATCCTCTCTTTCTTTTCTCTTTCTTCACTGGGATTTGGTTACTATTTTTTCATGGACAGGAGAAATTGTTTGGCTAACTGGTAACGATTAAACTACTTCAATACTTACTTCAGTTGCTACTGTAATTCCTGAGGTTGGTGAGTGCAATTGTCATAAAGGTATTTAGTACAGTGTTACTGTACTCAAGACACAACAACTAGGAACAACAGAGCATAAAAAAAAGAAACACATAAATAAAAAAATGGGTAGGTCAAAAACAAATAAAACTGCTACTCCAATGAATGAAGGCAAGAGCCCAGAAGAAACTACAAATCAGCCAGAAGTAACCATAGATAAGAAAAGTATGCAAGCAATAATAAACTTATTAATCACAGAAATGAAAACAATATTGGAGGAAAGGAATGGCAGTATTAGGGAAACAACAGTTGAGACCCCCAAGGAAAATACTGATTATCTTGAGGCAATTAGAGAACTGAATGCTGAAAGAGCTGTAATGAAGAAAGAAGCTGAGGCAAGGGAAAGCAGACTAACAGAATCAGAAAACAGAATTAGTCAGACAGAGGATGAGTTAGAGAAAACAAAGAAAGAGGTGAAAGAACTTAAAAAGAGATTGAGAGACACTGAAAACAACAACAGAGACATATGGGATGATCTCAAAAGAAGTAACATTCGTATAATTGGCCTGCCAGAGGAAGAAAGAGAGTAAGGGGAAGCAAACATTCTAGAGGAAATAATACAAGAAAACTTCTCAGACCTGAATAACAGAAAGGATATCAAGGTGCAAGAGGCCCATAGAGTACCAAACAGAATCAACCCAGACCTGAAGACACCAACACACATCATAGTCACAATGAGAAGAAGTAAGGATAAAGAAAGGATCCTAAAGGCTGCAAGAGAGAAATAAAAAGTCACATACAAGGGAAAACCCATAAGATTATCTGCAGACTTCTCCACTCAAACTCTAAAAGACAGAAGGGAGTGGCAAGATATCTATCGAGCCCTGAATGAAAAAGGGTTTCAACTAAGGATAATATATCCTGCTAGACTTTCATTCAAACTAGATGGAGGGATCAAAACCTTCTTAGATAAACAACAGTTAAAGGAGGCAACCATCACCAAGCCGGCCCTGAAAGAGGTACTAAAAGACCTCTTATAAACAAGAACATCACTATAATACTTCCAATATATCAGAGCAAACAAAATTTTTTTTAGAACAGTGGCACGACAATACATTAAATCCATAATATCAATAAATGTCAGTGGCATAAACTCACCCATCAAAAGGCACAGGGTGGGGGGATGGATCAGAAAACATAACCCAACCATATGCTGCTTGCAAGAATCCCATCTGTCACAACAAGATAAACACAGACTTAAAGTGAAAGGATGGAAAACTATCATACAGGCTAACGGACCACAAAAAAGGGCAGGAACAGCCATTCTCATCTCAGATGCGATAGATTTTAAATTAAATAAAGTAATAAAAGATAGGCAAGGACATTACACAATGATTAGAGGATCAATCAGCAAAGAAGACTTAACAATTATTAACATCTATTCACCCAACGAGGGACCATCTAAATACATTAAGCATCTACTGAATGAATTTCAAAAATACATCAATAGTAATATGATAATAGTGGGAGACATCAATACCCCACTCTCACACTTAAACACATCAACAAAGTAGAGAACCAATAAAGATACAAGAGAATTGAATGAAGAGATGGACAGACTAGACCTCTTGGACATTTTCAGACTCTTCCACCCCAAAAAACTGGAATACACCTTCTTTTCAAATCCACATAACACATACTCAAGGATAGACCACATGTTAGGCCACAAAGACAGCATCAATAAATTCAAGAGCATTGAAATCATCCCAAGTATCTTCTCAGACCACAGTGGAGTAAAACTAACATTTAACAACAAACAGAAAATTATTAAAAGTCACAGAATTTGGAAACTAAACAACATGTTCCTTAAGAACCACTGGGTCAGAGACTCACTCAAACAGGAAATTCAAATGTTCCTGGAAACTAATGAAAATGAAGACACAACCTATCAAAATATTTGGGACACAGCTAAAGCAGTACTGAGAGGGAAGCTTATAGCCATACAATCACATATTAAACACCAAGAAGAAGCTCAAATGAACGACCTTACTGCACACCTCAAGGACTTAGAGGAAGAGGAACAAAGGAACCCTAAAGCAACCAGAAGGACAGAAATCACTAAAGTTAGAGCAGAAATAAACAACATCGAAAATAAAAGAACCATACAAAAGATCAATGAAGCCAAATGTTGGTTCTTTGAAAGATTAAACAAAATTGACAAACCCCTAGCCAGACTCACCAAACAAAAAAGAGAGAAGACTCAAATTAATAGAATTGTAAACGATGCAGAAGATATCACGACTGACACCACAGAAATCCAGAGAATCCTGTGAAACTTCTATAAAGAACTATATGCCATCAATCTAGAGAATCTGCAAGAAATGGAACAATTCCTAGAAACATATGCACTTCCAAAACTGAACCAAGAAGAACTACAAAATCTAAATGCACCAATCACAGACAAAGAAATTAAAACCATTATTAAGAATCTACCCAACAACAAAAGTCCTGGACCAGATAGGTTCACAAACGAATTCTACAAAACTTTCAGGAAACAGTTAATACCCATACTTCTTAAGCTATTCCATAAGATTGAAGAAACAGGAATACTCCCTTCCACCATTTATGAAGCCAACATCACCCTGATACCAAAAGCTGATAGGGACACAACAAAAAAGGAAAACTACAGACCAATATCTCTGATGAACATAGATGCCAAAATATTAAACAAGATCTTGGCCAACCGGATACAGCAACACATCAAAAAGATTGTTCATCATGACCAAGTGGGATTCATCCCAGGTATGCAAGGCTGGTTCAACATCCGTAAGTCAATCAATGTCATTCACCACATCAATAAAAGAAAGCCAAAAACCACATGATTATCTCAATAGATGTAGAGAAAGCCTTTGACAAAATCCAACACCCATTCATGCTCAAAACTCTACAAAAAATGGGAATAGATGGGAAATTCCTCAAGATAGTGGAGTCTATATATAGCAAACCTACAGCCAACATCACACTCAATGGACAGAAGCTGAAAGCATTCCCCCTCAGATCAGGGACTAGACAGGGCTGTCCACTGTCACCATTACTCTTCAACATAGTATTGGAAGTTCTTGCCATAGCAGTCAGGCAAGAGAAAGAAATCAAAGGAATACAGATTGGAAGGGAAGAAGTCAAGCTCTCAATATTTGCATATGATATGATAGTATACATAGAAAGACCTAAAGAATCCAGTAGAAAATTACTGGAAGTTGTTAGGCAATATAGCAAGGTATCAGGCTACAAAATCAATGTACAAAAATCAGTGGCATTTCTTTATGCAAACACTAAATCTGAAGAAGAAGACATCCAGAAATCACTCCCATTTACTGTTTCAGCAAAATCAATCAAATACCTAGGAATCAAGTTGACCAAAGAAGTGAAAGACTTGTATGCTGAAAACTATGAGTCGCTACTCAAGGAAATAGAAACTGATACCAAGAAATGGAAAGATATCCCATGTTCATGGATTGGAAGAATAAATATCATCAAAATGAATATTCTCCCCAAAGCCATATACAAATTTAATGCAATACCCATCAAAGTTCCACCAAGCTTCTTTAAGAGAATAGAACAAACACTACAATCATTTATCTGGAACCTGAAAACACCTAGAATTGCCAAAACCATCTTAAGGAAAAGAAACAGAAATGGAGGTATCACACTCCCAGACCTTAAACTATATTATAAAGCCATCATCATCAAAACAGCATGGTACTGGAACAAAAATAGGCACACAGACCAGTGGAACAGAATTGAAGCCCAGAAATAAATCCCAAAATCTATGGGCATCTAATCTTTGATAAGGGGGCCCAAAGCATTAAATGGAAAAAGGAGGCTTTCTTCAATAAATGGTGCTGGGAAAACTGGGTTGAAACTTGCAGAAGAATGAAATTGAACCACTTTATCTCACCAGAAGCAAAAATCAACTCCAAATGGATCAAAGACCTAGATGTCAGACCAGAAACAATCAAATACTTAGAGGAAAACATTGGTAAAACACTTTCCCACATACACCTCAAGGACATCTTTGATGAATCAAACCCAATTGCAAGGAAGACTAAAGCAGAAACAAACCAATGGGACTACATCAAATTGAAATGTTTCTGCACATCCAAAGAAACTATTAAACAAACAGAGAGACCCCTCACAGAATGGGAGAAGATCTTCACATGCCAGATATCAGACAAGAAACTAATCACCAAAATATATAAAGAGCTCAGCAAACTTAGCACCAAAAAATCAAATGACCCCATCCAAAAATGGGCAGTGGATATGAACAAAACATTCACCTCACAGGAGATCCAGAAGGCTAACAAACATATTAAAAAGTGCTCTAGGTCACTGATTGTCAGAGAAATGCAAATTAAGACAACACTAAGATACCATCTCACTCCTGTAAGAATTGCATACATCAAAAAGGACAGCAGCAACAAATGCTGGAGAGGATGTGGGGACAGAGGAACCCTTCTGCATTGCTGGTGGGAATGTAACTTGGTCCAGCCTCTGTGGAGAGCAGTCTGGAAAACTCTCAGAAGGCTAGACATGGACCTTCCATATGATCCAGTAATTCCTCTCCTGGGGTTATACCCCAAGGACTCCATAACACCCAACCAAAAAGAGGTGTGTACTCCTATGTTCATAGCAGCACAATTCATAATAGCTAAAACCTGGAAGCTACCCAGGTGCCCAACTACAGATGAGTGGCTGAGAAAGCTGTGGTATATATACACAATGGAATACTACGCAGCTATCAAGAACAATGAACCCACCTTCTCTGACCCATCTTGGACAGAGCTAGAAGGAATTATGTTAAGTGAACTGAGTCAGAAAGATAAAAATGAGTATGGGATGATTCCACTCATCAACAGAAGTTGAGTAAGAAGATCTGAAAGGGAAACTAAAAGCAGGACCTGATCAAATTACAGCAGGAACCTCACATCTCCACTATAGATCCCCTACTTCCCCCAGTCCTGGAACCCTTGGATAGGGCCCTCTTTCCAGTATGCATCTCCCAATCCAAACCAAATAATATTGCATTCGCCGATCACAACCTAACCAACGCAACGATTGCCACCTCAACATGCTTCACCTCAGACTGTGTCCAGAGACTTCACATGTGGAATGACAACCCTTCAGCTTCATTACTCGGGTGAGACCTTTCCTTTTATAGTACACTCTAATTTCATCTCAGGTAGTTCACTTTCTAATAAAGTCCCATAACCTAGATATACACCAGTTTCTGTGAGAGAGAGCTTATGTTCACACGTACCCATAAACTACTGCAAAATATATACCTGAAAGCAGAAGTACAGTAGAGTTTGCAGTGAGTACCTCCCTAACACTTCCTCTCCACTATTCCAAGCTTGGGATCCATGATTGCTCAACAAATTGTTTGGCTTCATATGTTAACTCTCTTTTCAATCACCAGGTTCCAGATGCCACCAGGATGCTGGCCAGGCTTCCCTGGATTGAAGACCCCACCAATGTGTCCTGGAGCTCAGCTTCCCCAGAGACACACCTTACTAGGGAAAGATAGAGGCAGACTGGGAGTATGATCTGACCAGTCAATGCCCATGTTCATCAGGGAAGCAATTACAGAAGCCAGACCTTCTACCTTCTGCAACCCTCAACGACCCTGGGTCCATGCTCCCAGAGGGCTAGAGAATGGGAAAGCTATTATGGGAGGGGGTGGGTTATGGAGATTGGGTAGTGGGAATTGTGTGGAGTTGTACCCCTCCTACCTTATGTTTTTGTTCATTAATCCTTTCTTAAATAAAAAATTTTTTTTAAAAAAGACAAGTCCTGAAAAATCTACTGTTTGGATAGGAATGACAGAGTGGAAACAGAAAGTACAGAAAGCACATCATCCATCATTTATTTCCCTTGTACACAGAGAGATTTCTAAAAGAGAAAAAAATAGTTGTTGAACACACTCATAGAAACTTTTAGTCACTGGACATCTTTGCCTGTGACAACCCACTTGATCTAGGAAGAAAGTGAACATTCATGAGTCACTGTTCCTAGCTTTGCCAAGGTCATTTAAAAATGACAATAAGATATTGTAGAAAAAGGATTTGCATCAAATATCTGGAAAATATTTGAAATAAGCCAGCAGTTGGTCATTCATTCCTATTCTCATTTCATGTGGGTGTGCAAGAAATGGAATTGTCACAGAACATGTCTTTCTTACATAGGAGTGAACACACAATCAAGTAAATGCAAAGCATCCCAGGGTTCCTGAAAATAAAGCCTGCCCTGGCTGACACTTTGAAAAGCCAGACTTGACATTACAGTGTTGCTTTAATGGCATGGGGAAAATATGTAGATCACTTTTTTAAACAAGTGAGGCCACATGATTTGATTTTCTTATCAACATTTGTTTATCTATTTCTCTCCCCTCCTGCTCATTTATTGATATCTGTCTTATGAAAACAAGAAAGAAGCTATATGCAGGGGTCCAGTTGCCTGTGAACACTTTAGTTAAGATTTTTTTTCTTTAAAAAAAAAAGAAAGAAAAGGATTTTCTTTCTTAACAGGCTAGGGGTTTGGATCAACCTGCCAATGCCCATGTCCAGCAGAGAAACAATCACAGAAGCCAGAAACTACTTGGATCCATACTCCCAGTGAGGAAGAAGCAATAGGAGGAAGAAGATAAGAGGGCTCTGAACTTCAGCTCCATCAGGACCCAGAGAGAGAGAGGAGGAAAAAGGGAGGAACATCTAGAGGTAGTAATAGGGTCATGAGTGGCATGGAGGGGAAAAATGGACTGGACATGGAAGAAAATGGGGGCAATTATGTACAAATGTAGACAGATAGTTGTAGCGATGATGGTTAACCCATTTCTGCAACCTTGGGAGAACAGGGTGGTTTGCAATGAGGGGACAGAACTATACCCCTGCTGACATGCAATCATGTGAATCAGTATTAAGTCTTTAATAAAAATAAATAAGTAAAAGATTTTCTTTATTTAGTTGGTATGGGTAGAAACTTCATCCTGCTAGTCCTGATGAGGACAATCAGAGACTGTGTTGATGGGTCTCTGCCTTGTCTTCCCCAGACCTCTTCATCTCAACAAAGGCAGTTTCCATTGTTCATTTGCTTGTGAGTCCCTGCATCTTTGAATCTGTCCTCTAATACAATTTACTGGATATTCTCACCCTTCCAAATGTACTCGGGATTTGGCAATATCTTAGTACTTACATTATCTCACACAGGCACAGGCCGTTGTCCCTCCTGTTTTATTTTATTGGGGCATTAATGTGAATTACTTTTTAACGTGATTATCTCCTGGGCCTGAGGGAGATCACTTATTAAGGCGTCAATCTTGCCGTTTGGGGACCCTGACTAGTTAGACACCCTTGCACCACAGGGTAGGTAGGTAACAACCATGGGCCTCAGGGAAGTTCTCTGTAGTTATGTCTCAGCCTGTCTCTGCACCTGAAATTAAAAGAATTAACAAGTTGGACAGGAAACAGAGGATGCAAGCAAGCAAGATATAACTGAGATACAAAAAAGCTAAGCATCACTAATAGACTTAATCCAACTGTATAAATGTAATTCTGCTCCCAGCAATAAAAGAAATACATTTATATTAGCAATTTAAACAGAAATGAAATTGCGCCACCTGACCTCAGTGGAACTGAGTGAAAAAGAACTAGGAGTGGGTCTATACCCAACTCCTTTATTGTCAAGAAGCTGGGGGTGGATTTTGACCTTAACCAAATTTAGACTAATTGTTTTTTTGTTTCTTTGTTTTGGCTCCAGGGTTATCACTGGGGCTCTGAGCATGCACCACAAATCCACTGGTACAGTGTTTTTTTTTTTTTTTTAAATATATGACAAAAAGAAATTGAGATAGGAGGGAAAGAGAGAGTGGAGAGAGAAAGACAGACAGCTGCAGACCTGCTTCACTGCTTGAGAAGCAACCCCCCTGCAAGTGGGGAGCAGGGGCTTGAACCAGGATGCTTGTGAGGGTCCTTGCATTTCACACTATGTGCTCTTAACTCATTGTGCCACAGCCTGCCCCCCTCAACTAATTGTTAACAGGCAGAATTTATTATCTATATAAAAAAGGATATTTTTAAAAGAGGTTTTCATGTGTGTGGTTTTTGATCTGAAAAATGTTTTCATCACAAAATGCCTATATTCTGGACAAGCAGGTCACTGCTGTCCTGGGAAGTGGGGATTAGTCACATCCTCCTGGCCAAGTGACTAATGAAATATGAAAGCTAAGAGAGCCCAGAGCTCAACAGCCCCAGCTTGCTCACTGAGTTCACAAAGTTAGTCATTGTAATCCCAACTCCCAATGAGGTCTCAGCTTGAAAACTGTCTGAGGAGCTGGAGTTTCAAGTGTTTATCCTGAGTCTTTTCCTCCTTTGAGAAGAAGTCAAGCTTGATTCTACCTAAGACTCATTTTGAGTGTGTCTAAGGATCAAGTGGACATGTGAGAGCAACACATATCAAACTAAATGCTTACCATACAAGCTGTTATAGTGTAAAATCACATGGCTAAAGTGAAAAACTTTAACAGAGACTCAAAAGATGTTCAGTTGAACACAATCATGACATATTACAACATGCAGAATGCCATATTACCCTGTAATCATATACTGTAAAAGAAGAAAGAGGAACTTAATGTTCTAAAGTTATATATTAAGTAAAGCTTAAAAAATCAGTAAATTAATACCAAATAAATTAGACAAGAAATAATAATAATAAAGTTAAATTTGAGGCTGAATTAATTACTGTCAAAGATATAATGCAGAGAAACAAAAAGTCAAAAGCTAGTCAGTTGAGGTGGGGGAGACAACATATTACTAAGGTAGATAGTATAATGATTATGCAGACAGACTCTTCTGCCTGAGGCTCTGGAGTCCCAGGTTCAATCACCTGCACCACCATCATCCAGCTGTGTTCTGATTAAAAAATAAAGGGGGGGGTGTCAGTGGTAGTGATGCGCCTGGTTGAGTGCACCTGTTACAATATGCAAGGATTCGGGTTCAAGCCCCCAGTCCCCATGTGTAAGGGGAAAGTGTTGCAAGTGGTGAAGCAGGGCTGCTGGCGTCTCTCTGTCTCTCTCCCTCTCGATCACCCCTTTCCCTCTTGACTCCAGGCTGTCTCTATTCAATAAAAAAAGATAATAAAAATTTTAAAAATGTTTAAAATGAAAAGTCTGTCAATAGGAATGGGGGGTGAGGGGCCATGAAATAGCTCCTTGGAACTCTGTGCTACTTTGCCAAGTGCACAACCCAGCTCTGAGTCCAGCCACCATCACCTTGAAGGTACTGTGACCTTTCTTACACACTCTCTTTGCCTCTCAGCCTCTATATAACATTAAAAAGTGAGGCACACCTAAAAACAGTTTGTTTCCTTAAAACTATGTTGAAGAACACAAACTTGTCACCTTGGAAATAAGGTCACTACAGATAGGATTACTTTTGATGAAACATACTAGATTATTATGAAATTTATTGAAATTTTGATTGATAGAATTTTCTATTTATATTTCAATTAAGAATCTTTGGTCTAATGTTGTTGTTGTTTTGCTTTGAGTTTTGTGTGTTTCATGTGGAGAAAGAAAGAGCAGACCAGCTTCTCTGGAGAAGGTTTTAAGAGAAACGTGGATTTCCTCAGTCCTTAGATGCAAATGGAGAAATAAAGGAAAAAAAAAGTAAGAAACTCTGAGTGGTGGCATCTTTAAGAATAACTATCACAGTGTAGTTGGGATATTATTTTTTAAGTTTAATAAGTTTTATGATATACTATTTACACTTTATTTCAAGAACATGTTGGGTGCCAATACTGCTGACTACAAAATCTATAGTTAGATGATAAAGACTTAAATCATTACTATTTTTTTTCACAAAACTAAACAAGGTGATAATTAACAAATTTATAATTTTCTCACAGTTCTTGGGACATATCTCCAAAAGGAAAACATTGCCAGATGTGCATATCACAAACCGCTTAATCCATATTAAAAATAGACTTCAAGAAATATATATTTGTGCAACTGTGTAACAGATAGCACTAAAAACTACCTCATTCAGTAATGGGTACATCCAGTTTTCTCATTCTTTTATAGTTTTAAAGATGAGCTAGAGAAGTCTATATGCAAACCAAGTCACATCTACTTAACTTAAGCAGCAGATGCATAAATATAATTTGAATCAGATAATTCACAGTAGCACTGAAAAAATAATATGGATTGTGCAGAAACAAGGAAAGAATGCAGGATTAACATTTCCACTTAACCATGATCCCATTAAAACCCAAGCACTCATTCTGTTATTATTAAGCTCTGTTATAGGTATAAGTCACTTGCTAATAAATTCCTCCAAATTCTCATCCCAAAGTCCTAGGACTTTCAATTCAGCAGCATTCTCCAAGAAAAAGAATGTCAACCTGCTTATTGCTTAAGATTAATTTTCAAAATGTGATGTCCTTTTGAGCAACGTCTTCTAAAAAAAGACCTTGTGGTTGAGTTCCAAAAGATAGATCACTCGGTGGGTAGTTTATCATTTACCCAACTCAGCAAAGAAGAAAAGAAAAAGAAGAGGAAGAAGAGAAGGAGGAGGAAGGGGGGAAGGAAAGGGGGTGGGAGGGAGTAAGGAGAGGAAAGAGGAGAAGGAGTAGAAGGAGAAGGAGAGGAACTACTTTCTGGTATACAGGCTCATACTATCAGAAAAATAGTGAGGACACCTGCACTGGTCAGAAGAATTCTTGTGACGTTTAGCAGGAACGAGGAATCAGGACGTCACTAAAGTTGACTGTGTTACAGCACAACTACTCACTTCTCTGTAACTGAACCGGGTAGCAGAGTTTATTCAGTAGGACAACTGGCATGTTAGTTATGGGGAGTAAGTTTTTAAACATCCTCAAGAATATATAGTGTGGTCATAAAGTTTATCTAGAGAAACACATTTTTTAAGGAATTCTTTGGAAGTCAGATCTTAACTTTTCAAATATGTGCCATGAATTTTTCCTGATTACAGAAGCTGCAGCTCTGACTCAGGTTGCACATTCAGTGAGGTGCTCACCACAGGAGATCTCCAGGACATACTGGGGAGCACTCCGAGGACTCTCACAAGCTGGATGGGTGCTGACATCAAATGTACAACTCTATCAATACCACCTTCATGTCAGCAAACAGATTTGATGTCTGTAATACCCAGCACAATGACATTCTGTATGGTCTAGATCACATTTGTGATAGTCTATTTGATACAGTTGTAAACTTTGGAAGAATATGCCTGTCTAAGAGAATAGCTTTTTTTTTTTTACCCTAATTTTAAACACATTACAGTTGCCAGTGTAAATCACTTGTCAGTTCATGGTAAATGTAACAGTGTTTTAATCTGAAAAAGAGGAGAAATAAAATACAGATAATCTCTTTGGCCATTTCCTTGGCACTGTCATACAGTGGAGACTGACAGGCCCTTCACTTGAGTGACAGCTGTCCTTTGAAACTGCTATGAATCAGTATCTGTACAGACTGTTGAAATGCATATTTCTACCCTTATCATAAAGGAATGGATGGGCAAGATAGGTGCTGTTAACATTGCAAATCGCTCCAGAATTATTCATTGTCAGCTCCAGGCAAAGAATAGGAAAAAGTTTTATTATTCACCACGCACAATAGCAGGATGCTTAATGATTCTCAGTTACCTTGGCAGAATTGTCTGTCGACTTCAGACTCCAGCAGTGGGTGACACAGGTCTGGCCAAGTGTTAGAGCAAGATCATACATTCTGGTCCCATTTTAATTTCTAATACATTAATCTTTCCCTCCCAGATGCACAATGAATATTCCATGGACTCTTGTTTGTCAGAAACTGTCTGTTTCCATCTATTCAGGTGGCTTCATGGGCTGTGAAAGCAGGCTTCAAAGGCCTGATCAGTCAATGACAACTGTCTCACAATAGCATTGAGTAATGCTTCCCTTTCTTCTTTTCAGGCGTCTGATAGACAACTTTGACACCTGATCTCTGGGGACCTTGTGGAACTCAGAGTTCTTCAGAGACTTCCCTTACTTTATCATTCCAGAAAGAATTGTCACAGGTGAATGTATCGCACTTTCTCAGGAGCTGAACCTGACCCTTGAATACATCTCATTTGCACTACTGGCTTCACAATGAATTAAAATGGATTAAGTTGGCTTAACGCTGTTTTACAAGCAAGCAGAAAGCCCTGCACTATTCATTTTTAATTTTAATCCTTTGTCTTAGCCTCCTAATTACTATTGTTTTAAGTTCATTATCCCGGCATGCACATTGCTGCTGGTTGGGTGCGAATACTTGTAAGCTGTGTCCTTACTTCTGCAGGTACTGACCCTTCAATTGTCAAATTAGTCCATGTCAATGCTGAACAGCAGACTCTGTAATCTACAATTCTCTCTTTAAATTTTTATCTGTCTCTTGTCTTTAATTAATTAAGTAATAACCCCACTGAAGTATCTTATGCATAGACTCAAGTTAAAAAAACATAAAAAGGAGAAGGATGAATTTGAAATTAGCTATGTGAGTCCTCCAGTTTCTTGGATAATCCAGGCTTAGAGGAATTCTGTTACCAAGTGCTTTGTCTGTAGAATTTTCAAAATTTTTCAAAATTTGACTGCAAGAAGTGAGTGGATCTGTATTTTCCATCTCACCAAAACTGTTTTGCAAAACCTTAAAAAAACTCTATTGAGATCCTGAAATGATACAGTTGAGAGCAAAGCATATGGAAGAAAAAGATACTGCTGATAAAAATATTTGAATAGATGAAGGGTGCACGTTCAGATACAGATTGACATTGTCTAGGATAATGTCTCACCACAATATATGCATTGCCTCCACAGAGGCCTCAAGGACAGCAGCCACTTGAGACATTTTTTAGTGACAAGAACTTTTAGACATCATTACTGTGGATTTTTGGTTACTAAATACTTTTTTAATTGTGATTTGAAATCAGCCCACCTTGATAAATCTTTTTCTACTTACTGTTACTGTCTTTCATGGAAAACTAGTATTAGGCTCTCAGTACTCAGAGTCTTTGTTTTTTGTCCTATTACCTCCATAGACTACTATGAAGCCAAAGTCATACTTCCTCCATTTCCTCTCTCTCTCTCTCTCTCTTTCTCTCTCATCTTTGAGTTCCATATTGTGAAAATCAGTGGTTTCTGTTTTTGTTTTGTTTTGTTTTTCCTCCTCTTCTCTATCAGGACTACTGAACACAGTATAATGGATAGAGGTTATCTTCCCTTTTTGAAATTCTTTCTCCTCTTCACTTCATTACATCATGACATTCTGGTTTCCCTCAAAGAAGGCTGGTTTCTACTGTTTTTTCATAGTAGTCTTTCTCACTCTGCTTTCTGTACTTCAGGTTACTAGGCTCTTGGCTTTTGATCTTCTTCTCTACTTATGTTAATATCTTAGGTGACCTCATCAGCTCTCTGTCTGTGACACCCATATATCCATGTCTTCATCAGTTTTAATACTAATACTGTACTCTGCTTTAATCTTTCAAATTCATGTATCCAAGTACCCTCTAAATACTGCCACTTAGATCTTTTGTTTGCTGTTTGATTTGTTTTGTTTTGTTTTCCCCAGAGTTCTGCTCAGCTCTGGCTTGTGGTTCTGCCAGGGATTGAATGTGGGACCTGGAAGCCTCAAGCATGAATGTCTCTCCGCACAACCACATTGGGGCCCCCACTTAATTTTATAACAAGCAGGTAAGGCCTTCAATGGTTAAAGTAAAGCACTGAAATCTGTTTTCCATAGTGGATAATTAGATCACTATTTCCCCAATTCCACCCTCATGTATCTTCAAGAGAGAACTAGCCTGAAAAACCAGAAAGACAATGGAAACCAAAAGCTGTGACTGAGCATAGCAACTATTGCAAGATGAACAACAACCAGGACTGAGAAAAGTTGGGGCTTAGATTGTTATTGCCAACAGACCTTGCAAAAATTATATTGTAAATCCACTCTGAAAATAGCTGTATTCATTCTAAGTCTTAAGTTATAGCAGCCAGCATTTTTCCTAGAACATAAGTAAGGTAACTAGAGGTCTATTAAAATGAGAAACCATGAATAAATAGAGAGACTGGAAACCCAGCCTCACTAGTAGAACCTCAGACTTGCATGCCTCAAATTCCTGTCCCAAAATTTAGCAGAGCAAAGACCAGAGGAAGTTTTGGTTAGTCTCATTTTTTTTTTTTTAACCAGAGCACTATTCAGCTCTGATTTATGCTGATGTAGGAAATTGAACCTGGCACTTTGGAGTTAAAGGCATAAGAGTGTCTTTGTGTAACTATTATACTATCTACTCCTGCCCTAGTTTTCTCTGTTTATATGTCTTACATGAGACTCTCTTTCTCATAGACAATAAATAATTTTTGTCAAAATGCCTATGAAATTACTTTTAGTAATTAAAAATTTTCTTTTTGCAAAAAAAAAAATGAATAAAGAAAATGAAGGGAGAAAAAAAAAAGGGGAAGCACCAAGTGGCTATTATGTTGGACAAAAATGGTTTAAGTCCTTGGCATCACATGTGCCAGAATGGTGCTCTACTGTTTCTCTCTCTCCATCTCTCTCTCTCCATCTCTCTCTCTCTCCTTTTTGTTCCATGATAGTACAGAAATATTTTTAAACAATAAATAAGAATAAAAAGTCAATAAGCACAAACTATAAATATTTCATATAAAGGACAGATCTAGAACAGTTTATAAGCAACTTTGTTTACAAAAGAGAAACTTGATGTTATCTTTGGAAAAAACAAATTAAGTTGCCAAAGCAGATATCAAGTAAAGAGATACAAATGGTCACTAAACATGAAAGAATCAGGCACTTGTATTTAAATCACAAACAACTTTTCTTTTTTTATTATTTTAATATTTATTTATTCCCTCTTGTTGCCCTTGTTGTTTTATTATTGTTGGATAGGACAGAGAGAAATGGAGAGAGGAAGGGAAGACAGAGAGGGGGAGAGAAAGACACCTGCAGACCTGCTTCACCGCCTGTGAAGTGACTTCCCTGCATGTGGGGAGCCAGGGGCTCGAACCAGGATCCTCGAACTAGGACACATTGGTGAGGTCATCTTCCCAGAAAAGTCATGGCAGCATCTATATAGCCTGGTGTCTGGAAGGTGGCATGATCTAACTTGAGACAAGATGGTTAATGAACAGGAACCAGAAAGTAGGATCAGAGCAGATTAGATTAGGGATTGTAGGGTAGAGGAAAGCTAGGGAAACCATTTTAGGCATGTTCCTGGGGGCATACAACTATAGTAGTTTTGCTTGAGTTTGGTAGCTAACGTGAGTTTGGATGGGAATATTGTCTGAGAGAATGGTGTAAGAGTGGAGAAAGGGGCTAGAAAGTTGGATTATGGAAGGGAGTAGCTCCCTTTAAAAAAATGTGGCTAAAATTAACTATTTACCTCCATCCACCTGCTCCAGGGCCCATATGTAAATGCATGTTTATATTTAGTGCCAGAGCCTGTGTAACTTCTAAGTCCCTACTAGTCTGAGTTTATAGCTCATGGTCACATCTGAGGAACACTGCAGACCACACTCATTTCAGGACCAGTCTTTTTCAAGTGGCAGGGCAGGATACCCCTAGCCTCCCTTCAGAAACTGGGGCTATCCCTACCATCATTGCTTTATGGTAGAGCCAAGGTCCTCAGAAGGCCCACAAGATGCTGTTCCTTATGGAAGTGACCAGTGGTAGTGGAGAGAGGGACTCTTTAGAGGTCAAGGCCCATTATATGTGTATGGGAATCCAAGGATTCCCTAACTAGCATCCCAGATGATCAGATGATGTGATGTTGACCAAACAGGCCATTATTAAGTGGGCCAGTCTCTTGCCCTTATCCAACTTCTGTAGTCCTTTCTTTACCTGATAATCTTAGATTTTTCTCTCAATTTAAACATGTCTTTCTACAGACATCTGTCACTGAAGAATCATTTTCAAAAATATGTTTTCCCATTCTTTAACTTCAGAAATCACTAGTGAAAAATAAAACATATGTACTATGTCCACTAAACCACACAAGCTTTCTAAAACTCTAAGGAAAAAGGATAAACAGTCATATGACTAGTAGTGTGCTATCTGACACATGTATTTAGGTATTCGGGGAATTTTAAAAAGGATTAAACAAATGACCAACATGAAAGTTCAGTAAAGGGAGGTGCTTGGATTCCAGTTGTGACTCAGAAGATACTGCGGAAAGGAAAGAGAGGAAGATAATTCTTGTAAGAAGAAGAGGTGGGGGAGATATAACTTTCTAAATTGAGATGGAAGACTCTCAGTGACATGAACATTTGGGTTTTATGGAAGGAAAAACTAGAGAAGCATTTCTTTTTCTTTTTATTGGGGGGGTTAATGCTTTACTGTG
Source organism: Erinaceus europaeus (assembly GCF_950295315.1). NCBI lineage: Eukaryota > Metazoa > Chordata > Mammalia > Eulipotyphla > Erinaceidae > Erinaceus > Erinaceus europaeus. The sequence continues at coordinate 36,238,590 of NC_080179.1, forward strand.
GATTCACCGACATAGGCATCATACACTTACTTTCATTATGTAACAGCTCCCAAGTTTTGTCCCTCTCTCCCCTTCCCTATAGTCCTTATCTTTTGTGCAATATACCATGTTTAGAGATTCTTAGCAGCTCTTTAAGAAGAGAAAAAATTGATAAATTTAATTAAATATTGTTATAAAAATGAATGTTTTTTTAAAGTGAATATGTTATGTTTGTCTTAAAATATTATCTCTCCTCATCCCTATCTCCAGAATCAATGTCAAAATAATTTAATCACCATTAAATAAAATAGTTTCACTTCAAAGAACGTGTCCAGGTATAATTTCCTGTGTGACACCACCCCCCTATAGACCTGATGCTACTAGGACCAGGACACAGTTGGGTTAACATTGTTTTTGCAAATTTATTAGTTTTACTCTTCTATATTCCAAATATGAACAAAAATATTTTATAGCTGTCCACCTATTTAGTTATTTCACTTTGCATAGTCAGAGCAGTATTTGAAAGACAAGACAAACCCATGTGGAACTATGACCACTCTAAAGGAGAAAGAAGAACACTGTAGAAGGGCAGAATGTACAGAAAGAGTCCTATTAGTTGATCATTGCCAGTATATGAAGTGCTTACTCTAAGACTTAGTTCAAAATCTTTCCTGTATCCCCACATTCAACCTCCATTAAAGTCCTAGACATAGGGACATTTTTAGGTCTCTTTTAAAAAATTGTTTTAATATTTATTTATTCCCTTTTTGTTGCCCTTGTTGTTTTATTATTGTAGTTACTATTGTTGTCATCATTGTTGGGTAAGACAGAGAGAAATAGAGAGAGAAGGGGAAGACAGGGAGGGGGAGAGAAAGACACCTGCAGACCTGTTTCACTGCTTGTAAAGTGACTCCCCTGCAGGTGGGGAGCCTGGACTGGAACCAGGATCCTTAGACAGGTCCTTGCGCTTTGTGCCACCTGCGCTTAACCCGCTGTGCTACAGCCCAACTCCCAAGTCTCTGTTTTAAAGTTGAGGACGTAGCAGTTAAAAACGTTAAAGAATTTGTGTAAGGGAATGGGCCAGTTAGTGAGAATTCCTCTAAAAATTTACCTTTATAGAATATTCTTGATAATGCCTCCTTGTGAAACAAAACCTTGGTTGTGGAAGTTTCTCCAGAAAAACTCTTAGTTTTCACAGGTCCTTGTTAGATTTTGCTCCTTCATCTCTCTCCACCACCCGTGTGTGTGTGTGTGTGTGTGTGTGTGTGTGTGTGTGTGTGTGTGTGTGTGTGTTCGAGGGTGCAGGAACATGCACCCAGTGCTTCTATTTGTAATAATACATTGAGTTTACAGGACCTGAGGTCTCCTTAGGTGGCAGGCAGCCACCTATTCTCATCTTCTCAAGCTTGTGGTTACAACTGCATTCCCCTTCCCTGCCTACTTTTTTTAGACATTTCTTCCATCGGATCAGTCATTTAAAATCTTCCTTCAGTGTTTGTTGATCCTCACCTGTTTGTTTCTTTTCCTGTGTTTAGAGGTTAAAATGTTATGTTAGTGAAAACTTAATAAAACTTAACACAAGATGAATCCATACAACAATTTGAACTAGGCAGATGGCAAAGCATAGCTTAAAAACTGAATAGCATACTGGTATGTCTGCCTCAAAAGAGGGAATTTTTTAAGGGCTGAACCTACAGAAGATGTCTACATGTACAAACAGTTAAAAGCCCAGTTACACAGATTGATGAATAGTTCATTAATGGTTTCCAGAACAGTTCTCTTAACTGTTAGCTGCAGCATCAGTTTATAGTTAATTCTTATCCATTCTAAGAACAAATTTGGTGATTACTCTCAACAATAACTGTTGTAAAATAATGCATTTCCATTCATGACATCACCTCCTCAGAAAATAACTAGGATCCACCTGCATATCAGATTTCAGGCTCAGGGAAAAAAAAAACAACCTAGTATAGCTATAGACCCTTTGGAATATAACTGAAATATGCCTACTAGCTATCTACAAAATGGAGGACTCCCCAACACTTCATCTGCACTATTCCAGCCTTTAGGTCCATGATTGATCAACAATGTTTTTGGCTTTGTATGTTAACTCTCTTTTCAGCCACCAGGTTCCAGATGCTAGCATGATGTTGACCAGACTTCCATGGGCAGATGACCCCACCAATGTGTCCTGGAGCTCCACTTCCTCAGAGCCCCACCCTACTAGGGAAAGAGAGAGGCAGGCTGGGAGTATGGATCGACCAGTCAACACCCATGTTCAGCTGGGAAGCAATTATAGAAGCCAGACCTTCCACCTTATGCATGCCACAATGGCCTTGGGTCCATACTCCCAGAGGGATAAAGAATAGGAAAGCTATCAGGGGAGGGGATGGGCTATGGAGATCTGGTGTTGGGAATTGTGTGGAGTACCCCTCTTATCCTATGGTTTTGTTAATGTCTCCTTTTTTAAATAAATTAAAAAAATGCATTTCCAAGTCTTCGGAAGGCAGTCTACTATCTGAATGGGCCCTGTGATGAGTTAGGTCACCTGGAACCCCAAGTTCTGAGAGTCAAATCTGAATAAAGAATAGTTAGGATTGAAGTTTAACATTTAATTGACCAAAATTCACTGGAGTAATGAGTATGTGTTCAGTGCCTATTATCAGAATGAAAGCAGTACTAAGTTTATTTGCAGTAATCAGAAATAACTCAAATACTTACTAGAGAACCTTTAAAATGTAGCTAGGACTGGTGATGTGCTTTAGCAGAGGACTTTGCTGCTTTGCCACGGGCAGGGCCCAGGTTTAGCCTGGTGCCCACAATACTGAAGGGAGCTCCCGCACTAGGATTTCTCTCTCTATGATTATCTGAAATGTTAGCCGAGAGTATTAAAGCCCCAGAGATGACAAAAAATGCAATATAGCTATTTGATTTATTTTTTATATTAGTTGATAAAATCTTGATTACTCTTTCTTTGTAAAAAATTCCTATACACAACACAGAACCTTCTTCCCCCATTTGCAATTTAACAGAATGTGGATCTCCAATAAAACCAGTGTCTTATTTCATTCCTCTTCAGAAGAAGAGGAATGAAATTCCTCTTGTTTTTTATTCAAACCATGAACTTCCTTGGTCTCCTTTTACTTCTACTAAATCTATTTACCTTGGTCATTTGTTTATCTTATTGTTAACTATCCCAAAACTGAGAACTCTGATATCAGAATCAAATCTGATATCAGATTCTGATAGCAGAATATCCTGCTTTAGACATTTCTCTAAAAGTCTGAATGAGGCAGCGGCAAGTCACCATTATTCAACTTTACAAGGAAAATACCATTTTCCAATTCTGCATTATGTATCCAATTCTGCCTTATATTCTTTACCTGAAAGACAATATTTGCTTTTGAAGTCTTTTTTTTTTAGATTTTATTTATTTATTGATGATAAAGATAGGAGGAGAGAGAGAAAGAACCAGACATCACTCTGGTACATGTGCTGCCGGGGCTTGAACTCAGGACCTCATGCTTGAGAGTTCAGCGCTTTACCCACTGCACCACCTCCCGGACCACAATTGCTTTTGAAATCTTAAACGGAACCTTTCAGTTCCTCTCTATGTCCTCTACTCCTGACTTTTTGCTTTTGTCTGGTATTGAATGAATGCCATCAGTCTCTCCATCTTGATTTTACCCACACTGGCCTCCACAAAGTCTGTTCTTCCTTTTCCTTGTCTTCCTCCCCCTTACTCCCCTGTGCTCTTTGTCCACTTTCTCTCTGAATAGCAATCTTCCAAGCAGCTTGCCCTTGGTCTTCTTTCCTTCTCAACACATGCTCTTCCATGAGTCCTAATATCTGTGAGCTGTCATTACCACTGATATGTCAGAGATAATCCCAGATACCTGAGGTCTTTCTTGAGTTAATTACACATATACTGAATGTTCGTACTAAATATTTGAGGAACATTTTTTTTTTGGTTCTGTGTAATGGACCGAGTGCCTTGGATATGTGCAATATCACAGAACAGCCTCCTTGATGAAAAAAACTTTTTTTATTTTATAGGGACAGAAAGAGGTAAATAAATAGAGGGAGATAATATCATCTGCTCTAATCCTACTTTTTGGTTCCCATTAATTAACTATTTTGTCTCAATTTAGGTCATGCCACCTTCCAGATACCAAGTTGCGGTTGCTACCATGATTCCTGACTTCTCTGGGCAGATGATCTCAACAATGTGTCCTGAACCCTCGCATCTCCAGAGCCCTATCCCACTAGGGAAAGACAGAAATAGGCTGGGGGTGTGGATCCACCTGCCAACACCCTTGTCCAGTGGAAAAGCAATTACAGAAGCCAGACCTTCTACTTTCTGCACCCCAAAAACAACCTTGATCCATACTTCCAGTGGAAGATAAGAGACAGGATGAAGAAAAGGGTGCTCTCAACTACAGCTCCATCAGCACTGGGAGAGTTAAGAGGAAAAGGAAAGGAACACATGGAGGTACTAATGTTGCCATGAGTGGCTTGGAGGGGAGAGAGGACTGAATAAGGGAAAAAAAGGGGGCAACAATGTATAAATGTAGACAAATAGTTGTAAAGATGATGGTTAGCCCATGTCTACAACCTTCAGGGAACTGCAGTTGATTGCAGTGGGGAGACTGAAGATTCAGAACTATGGTGGTGGGAATGGTATGGATTTAAACCCCTGTTGACATGTAATTTTGTAAAATAAAAAAAAATAATGTATAAAATTTTAAAAGAAAGAGGGAGAAAGAAGATAGGTGGTAGATGATAGATGATGATGATGATAGGTAGATAGATAGATGATTGATAGATAGATAGATAGATAGATAGATGATAGATAGATAGATGATAGATAGGACATACAAAGCACTGTTCTTCCATCCATGCACTATTGTTCACAGTGTTCCTATGTGTGTCTCAGGAACTGAATTCAAGGTCTCATGCCTTTGAGTCTATGCTGCTGAGCTAATACTCAACTTGTAAAACCCCAGAATTGAGGGCTGGGGAGACAGAAGAAAGATTATGCCAAAAATTCTCATGCCTGAGACACTAAAGGCCCCAGGTTCAATCCCCAGCACCAGCACCAGCATAAGCCAGAGCTGATCTATGCTCTCTATCATCTATCTATATCGCTCATTAAAATAAATAAAATATTTTAAAAACTAAAATGAAGTAAAATTTCAGAATTGAATACCCTACCTTTTCCCTCTTATAAATATCCATACCCCCTCTCTCTTTCTCTCTCTCTCTCTCTCTCTTACCCTTTCTTATTGTCGCCAGGATTATTGCTGAGGCTCGATGCCAGCTCTATGAATCTATGACTCCCTGCAGCCACTTTTTCCTTTATTGTTTTTCCTTCTATTTTATTTTCATTTGACAGGACAGAAGAAACTGATAGAGAAGTAGGAGAGAGAGAGACCTGCAAACCTGCTTCACCACTCATGAAGTGTCCCCCCTGCAGGTATGGAGCATGGGCTTGAAGCCAATCCATGAGCATTGCAATATGTGTGCTAAACTGGGTGCACCAGCACCTGGCCCCATCTCTTATAACCCTCTATCCAGATCCTCTTTACTAATTGAAAACCTGCATCCTCATTACCAAAAGTGGGTCTACAACAAAGCATGACCTTATTTCATTCCTCTAGTACTAATCATCTAGTATTTTTTTCTTTCTTTTTAAAATTTATTTATTTATTTAATAAAGGAAAGATTAACAAAATCACCTAGTATTAGCACCTAGTCAATCTCTAGACAAGAATGGGAAGTTACCTGGAACTTCTCCTTTTGCTAATCTACCTTATCTATTCCCGCCTTCTTAATGTATCTCTTCAATTATTGAAATCCCCTGGTGCTGTTGGTCAATAAAGATTGACTATATAAATGTGAGATGTGCAACCTTTACTGGCTGCAATTTTTCTCCTCTACTAAGATTCAGGCCCATCAATTCTCTTGTCTGTAATATGTTCTCTTACTACCTTCAGCTTTCTCTCATTATTCTTCCCTTCTTTACTTTACCAGGATAACTTCCTTAAAACGTTTAGTTATGTATTTATTTATTTATGGAAAGGGAGAAATCAAGAGGGAGGGGTAGATAGAGAGGAAGATATCTGCAAGCCTGCTTTGCTGCTCCGAAAGCTTCCCTGCTAGGGACTAAGGGCTTGAACTCAGTTCCTTGTGCATTGTAACATGTACATTCTACTGGATGAGCCATTACTTCGACCCCATCAGAATAACACTTGGCTAAACTTTCAACAATAAATACTCTAAAGTTACATCTCTTGGAATGACAGACTGAAAGATCACGCTGAGAGAAAACCAAATTAACAATAAAAATGGAACCCACTGGCCAAGAACACATTCTACAAAGTCAGAGGAAGCTCGCTGAGAGGCAGGTGCAGGGGAGAGCAACTGGGACAGAGGGGCTTTGAGGCCAGAGTGGCACTAGAGCCACTCTGATCTGTGACAGCAGAGACAGTGAAACAGGGAGCCGGAGGCCAGAGCTCTGTCTGTCTGAAGAGGACAAGTCCTGCCCAGCCCCAGGCTGTGGGCTGCAGCTTTCATGCCACCTGTCTTGATTCAGACACTGGAAAAGCAGAAACAGATGAAGCCTATTGAAACAAATGCCCAGCCCTGCCTCACCATCGCAGTAAACAAAACAGTAACAGACTCACTTGCCACTAAACAGCACAAGCCACACCCAACTGGAACATGGCTGACAACTCCAAAGTTCAGCGTCACTTAGAAAACATCTCTGAGGGAGTCGGGCTGTAGCGCAGCGGGTTAAGCGCAGGTGGCGCAAAGCACAAGGATCAGCATAAGAATCCCGGTTCGAACCCCGGCTCCCCACCTGCACCCCTGCTTCACAGGCGGTGAAGCAGGTCTGCAGGTGTCTATCTTTCTCTCCTCCTCTCTGTCTTCCCCTCCTCTCTCCATTTCTCTCTGTCCTATCCAACAATGACAACAACAATAATAACTACAACAATAAAACAACAAGGGCAACAAAAGGGAATAAATAAAATAAATATTAAAAAAATTTAAAAAAAAAAAGAAAAGAAAACATCTCTGAGAGGCCACACAGGCTTCTGTGCTAAATAGCTATATATACATGGGCCCTAGTTCAGATCTATGGGGTAAACAGTCAGTGGTATTTATCTATTTTCCTCATGTTTTGGAGACACTCTCTGCCCTAATCCAGCTTTTCAGTCCTATTCTCAACTCTGACACCATCTTCCCAGACAGTACTTTTAATCCACTTGCATGTTAGCTAATAAGCTCAAACAAAAATTGCTAAAGTCATGGACCTCTAGGAAAATACCTAAAATAGACTTCCTAGCTTCTTCCTACATGAACACACCTAATTTCATCTGTTCTTTCCCTACCTAGTCCTTCCTACCTGTTTATTAAATAATTTTTCTTGATTTATATCTTACTGCCATTCAGCCACCAAGTTGCAGATGCCACTATGATTCCATCCTGACCTCCCTGAGCAGACAACCTCACCATTTGCCAGGCTAGCGTGGGGGTGCTTCTTCCCAGGTGCTTACTCTCTGGCTTGGAGAGAACTCGATTGGAGCCAACCTGGGCTGCTACTCCCTCAGCGACACAGGAGATAGATGACTCAGGAACCAAACACGTGGTGTGAGTTAATGCAGCCTTTATTGATCAGAGACAACACTTTTATAGGATAGAACCAGAAGTGGCAAGTCGGAAATGGAAATGGATAGGAAAGGGGGTGGAGAAAGGCGAAAGTGGGCTGGGAAGTTCCTTAGCAACTGTTGTGATGGTTTTAACTGGTGGGTTTAATGCTACCCTGCAGGCAGGGCAGGTCTTGAAGAAGATAGATCAGAGGAATGGAATGGGTGGGGATCTTTCAGGCAAAACAATGATTGTGTAAATAGGCCATAGTATCAGCATTGCAGGGTGGAGCAGGGGGAGCTGGCTTAATGCCTGTCAACCACTGAGCCCTGGAACCCCACCTCCCAGAGCCGTGCCCCACTAAGGAAAGATAGAAACAGCCTGGGTGTGTGGATCCACCTACCAATACCCAGTGGAGAAGCAATTATAGAAGCCAGAACTCCTACCTTCTGCTCCCCATAAAGATCTTTGGTTCATCATCCCAAAGGGATAAAGAATAGGGAAGTTTCCACAGGAGGGGATGGAACAGGGAACTCCGGTCTTAGGAACTGTATGGATGTGTACCCCTGTGATCTTACAATCTTGTTGATCATTATTGAATCACTAATAAAAAATAAAAGAAATTGGGAGCAAAATGAAAAAAAGGGCAAAAAAATTGTCTGAGGTTGAATTCACAAAGCTAATTATGAAGACAATGGGAGACACCAATCTTAGCACACAAATTCAAATTAAGGATTCCAGAGATCTCTTCATCAAAGAGCTAGGAAATTCACAAAGAGAGCCCTGAAAGGAAATACAGCAGTTAAAGGACCTTGTATCTAGAATAAGTCATCTTGAGGAAAGTATAGCAGGGCCATAAGGTAAACCAACCACCCTCTCAGAGTGCAAAGCTGCTGGCAAAGAGGAAATGTTTGTGAAAAATCAAACAATTATCTGTGAAATAGCAGACTCCATCAGAAGAAAAAAGAAAGTCATTAGGATGCCTGCTGATGAAGAGAAGGAAGGGCAGAGAGCATGTTCAGTATTAAGAAATAAAAATCATTAGTCATGTGCACTCTACCTTGCCAAACTTTCCTTCAAATGCGAAGGAGAAAAATCAAAAGCTGCCCAAGCATATAGAAACTGAAGGAATCCACTACCAAAAACCCTGTAAAAGGAATTCTCACTCATATGAGGTGATCTTTGGTAGAATACAAATGGAATCTCAAACAGCAACAAAAGAAGCAAACAGGAAAAGAGAGGGCAGAAAAGGCAGAAAAGGACAGAGGGATATGACCACTGTGGGTGAACCATGACCAAGTCTCAAAGACCTAGGCAGCAGAACAGAAACTCTAAAAATCTCAGTCTTTGCCTCAGCTTCACTGGAAACAGAAGGGGGAGTGTTGCAGGGGTTAGTCAAGAGGGGAGAGAGGAATGCAATGAGGGAAGGTTCTACTTGCAGGTGCAACTTAGGAGATAGAGTTGGGAAGGGAGAACTCGGGATGAAACTTAGACTGAGGCTGGGGTACTCTCACCAAAGTGAGGGACATTGGGGAGAGGGAAAGAAGGGGGAAAGGTTCTGGGGGAAAGAGAGGCTGTGGACCTTGGCGAGAAACATGCGTACATAGCAGACACTGTTACACAGAACTGGGAAGCACACGCAGGCACTCACAAATGTGCTGTGGTTCATTAAACTCTCCCAATAGATTTTTAAAAGTGACATCTTTTGAATAACCAGACATCTGCTTACTAATCTCTAGTTTAGTTTTCTTTTTTTATTTTTTAATTTCTTTATTGTGGAATTAATGTTTTACAGTCAATAGTAAATACAATAGTTTGTACATGCATAACATTCCCTAGTTCCCCATATAACAATACAAGCCCCACTAGGTCCTCTGTCATCCTTCTTGGACCTGTATTCTCCCCACCCACCCACCTCAGAGTCTTTTACTTTGGTGCGATACAGTTTTCTTTCTAATTGTTGCTGCCTCTTGCCTCTTCCTTTTCTCTTGAGACTATGAATCCTAACATTCACACCAGTTACAAAAGTTCCAAATGATACATAGCAAATAATAGTTGTTCAGTTAATATTTATTGAATATACAGATAGATAAGATCATAAAAGTCAAATGAACATTAAACACTACATTTGCTCTTTGAAAGTCAGCTTTACTCATTTGAATGTAACTCTTCAAGGACTTCTGTGTCTGGCACTGGGGGATGAAAGAAGCCATTTTGCCTTACACACCCAATGTTTTAATGTTCTAATAGTCTTACTACATTTAATTTCATCCCACTGATTTTGCTGGGTAAAGTATGCAGGAAAAATAGGCACAGTTTCTCCACAGCTGAGTAGGAGCTTTTTTTTTTTTTTTGCCAGTTAATACAAATGGAATTGAAAATTGAATAGACAGGAATTTGGAACTCCCCATTCAAAAAGGAAGTAAATTAACTAAATGCCTTGCTTTACAGTAGACTGTGACACTAAGTCTTGTCAAAGATAAAGACAGTTTTGCTTAACAATTAGTTACAAGGCTTCTCTCTTTGCCTAAGGAGTGTTCTGAGGATATCTCTGAACTTCTCCCACTGCTGTTAGCAGGGCCTACTTGTGAAGGATTTGGACACAAGTATTCCAGTCTTGTCATTTTCTGTATAGCAGCCTTAACTTGTATGTTCACAAGAGAGTCCTAACGGGAGTTCACAGTCTTGCTGGCTTTTACTTTTTTGGATGCAGAATGCAGGCAACTTTGTTTCCTGTATAGTATTGTTGACACACGTCTGCTCAAGGCAATCTTGTCTCCATCCCAACTGACTTTGTTGGCAGCAACAAGCTCATTTTTCTTTGTGAATATAGAGTGAGGGAAGGGAGCTCAGAGAGAGGAGAGGCATTTTACATTTTGTCAAAATATGCATTCCAGCACTTGTCTATAAAAATAAATGCTGGATCCAATTTGAGCTAATAAGCTAATGACTGCTTATCGTTTTCTATCAGGGTTCAGAACAGCTCTTCACAGAATGAGCCAATTATTATATCCCCATGTATTCATTATCCCTTCCTATTAAATCATGTATTTTGTGTTATAGAAGTTTTATGCTTATTAAAAAATAACCAGTATGTATGAGCTTAAGAACGGAATCTCTCCGGTTTGTTAAAAGCAAATGAAAACCTTCAAATCTAACTGGTTCCATATGGCACACCCAGAATACTTGTAAAAGGGAAGTTAAACCTTGAATATATTAATGACTTTTTTCACTGAAAGAAAAAAAATGCCTCCTTTGCATCTTTGCATCTGAAAAGATTTCTGAATAGGGCATTATGGAATTCTTTTCTGTACAAAAATGTGAATTCAATAGCATAAATCTTATATTAGTAATATTGTTATACTACTTATAGTAGTGTTTAGTGCTTAATACTGTGTTAGATATTAACATATTGCTCTTACGTCATTAAAAGCAAACTTTAAAACAACCATAGCGGACTCTCTACATATATTTTCATTCTGTCTCCAAAGAGTAGTTAAGAAATGCTTTAATTCTACCTTATGTAAATTCATTTAACACCATCTACATGGGAGACACCTTAGTGTGCTTCTGGAGGAGTAAATTCTATCCCCTCCTACTCATTTTTTTTTTTTCGAAGTGCAGTCCTCTTAACTTGTACGAATAGGCAAAGCACCTACTAAACATCTTGGCTTGATATTTTTCTCCTATCAAATATAAGTCCCCCAGAGAGCAGCGAATGGAGAATTCCTGTTAGTCGAGCACCTGGACACTGCCCTACTTGCTCCCCTCCGCAGACTGTGGATACGAAGCTCACCCTCTACATCATAAAAGCAAGTCTTTTAATTTCAAGCATATTGACTGGTGATCTTTCTAAAACTCTCACATGAATATTGTGTGCATGAACATACATATACTCTTATGTCATGTATCACTACATGCATCCAATTTTTCAGATAGTATAATGTTTTTCTCAGAAAGAAAAACTTAAGTGGATAGGACTAGAGTTTTTCTTGGCTTGCTTGAAGTTTTGCAAGTTTTGCAATGGAAGAAAGCTTAGACGGTTTGAATCAAGAATAGAACACTCCTTTGGTGGATTGCACCAAAGTCCTTGACTCTGGGGAGGGGCGGTATGTTCAAGTCCTGGAACATGATGGCAGAGGAGAACTTGGGTGGGGGTTAGAGTGTCATGTGGAAAACTTAGAAGTGTTACCCATGTACCAACTATTGTGTTTTGCTGTCGACTGTAAACCATGAATCCCTCCAATAAAAAGAATGGAATATGCTGAAACAGGGACTCACTGTGGATGGAAACTGTCATGATGCTTCACTTTGAGCTGGGGTTATTAAAAGTATGACCCTAAAACAATATGGTGTGTGTGTGTGTGTGTGTGTGTGTGTGTGTGTGTGTGTGTGTGTGTGTGTGTGTAACTTCCTGTATGTCCAGGAAATCTTTCATTTTGTAGAAAATGTTCTTTAAGGTAACATGAATGTTATTATAGCTTTTCTAGGTAGTCATTTTCTGAAGGAAAAGGCAGTAGTCACGTCCAACACACATAAAATAACACTACCCAATGAATGCATTGTGTTTCTACTATTCCTCACACTAGGAGTCAAATACTTTTATTAATTATTTGGTAAGTAATGTGATTTGATTTCCAACTAATTGCTTTTTTGTCTTAAGACATTTATTTTACACAATCAAGAAGACATAGATGGCTAAGGTGATAAATAAGCCTAGCTTTGAAAATGTCCCTACAGAATATACTTAAATAAGAAATGAACAAATCATTGCTTGTCAGCTATAGAAGTCAAGTCAAAATGTATTGAGTTGATTTATATTGAGGAAGCAGTGTAATGTTCATATAGAAGTCAAGTCAAAATATATTGAGTTGATTATATTGAGGAAGCAGTGTAATGTTCATATATGCCCAGCCTAGTGCATTTGAAAAGGAAATGGAAACTAAGCAAGAAAACAGAAGTGGCAATAAAGTCAGTGTACACATTTATAATGCTCATAGAAGAATTAATTTTTTTTTAATTTTTAATGATTTACAGTCAACAGTAAAATATACCAGTTTGTACATGCATAACATTTCCATGTAACAATGCAATCCCCACCAGGTCCTCTTCTGGCATCATGTTCCAGGACCCGAACCCTCCTCCCCACCCCAGAGCCCTTTACTTTGGTGCAATACACCAACTCCAGTCCAAGTTCTGCTTTTTGTTTTCCCTTCTGATCTTATTTTTCAACTTCACCTATGAGTGAGATCATCCCATATTAGAAGAAAGAATGCTATGCTATAATAATTTGAGTCAAAATTATTTCTGTAAAATTAGAATGTGATTTAGTCATCTAGCAATAAACTGAAATGTAGGTCTGTCTATAAAAAGGAGAACAGTTGAAGGTCTAGCCTGGTGGGACAGCTGTAATGTGCACACCTGCTCATGCATGAAGACCCCGGTTCAAGCCCCTGGTTTCCACTGCAGATGAGAAGCATGATAGGCATGAAGCAGTGCTATAGGTGTCTCTCTCTCTCTCTCTCTCTCTCTCTCTCTCTCTCTCTCTCTCTCTTTCCCCTGCCCTCCTTCTCTTTCAGTTTCTCACCTCCATTTTTTACAAGGATAATTCAATTTAATAATCAATAATACAAAAAATGTAATCACCTGGTAACTCATAGGGTCTGATTATAAACCCATAAAGAGATGCTGACAGTTCGAATCAACTTTCCTAATAAAAGTCTAAACACCCATCATTGGGTGTTGTAACATATAGCTTAGTTTGCACTATGAAAATCTGCTAAACAGTACATAGCTGTACAAAAGACAATAACATGTTTTGTAACAAAAGTATTAAAAAGAGTAAAGAAACTAAACTCTGAAGGCATAAAAAGGACTGGCATAAAATTGTGGGGTTTCTACCTGGGGTTGAATGCAAGAATTTATAGTTTATCACTTATCATTCAAATTCCACTTCATGGTGACTCAAATGTTGTATGTAGAAAAAAGAGAAGTGAGGGTCTCACCTTGTACAGGGAGAGATGAGAACACCAGAGACAAGACCCTAGGCAAGTGGTGAGTGACCAGGAGAGATTTCCTGTGCACTGTGGGATTTCCCAGACATGTTTTTCTAGGTAACTGAATATTATGAAGAAGTAAACTAGAAAACTGAGAAATGAAAATTTTCCATGGCAAAGGTGATTTGAGGAAACTTGAAGATAAAATCTTGTTTATTTGAATTTTTCAGAAAGTTGTTAATAATCTGAAATGCACACTTGCCTTACTGGTATAATAGAAAAATAGCAAGAGAAAAGAAAATAAATGCTTAAAACACACACAAATAAGTGGTGGTCCAGGAGGTGGTGCAATAGATAAAGCACTGGACTCTAAAGCATGAGTTCAATCCCTGCCAGCACATCCGCACATGTACCAGAGTGACCTCTGGCTCTTTCTTTCTCTCCTCTCATCTTTCTTACTAACAAATAAAATAAAATTTATAAAAATTGAATGAGAAAAAAGGAACAACGAGGAAAAGAAAACTATTCACTGGTAGACCAAGAAATGAAAGTCACTTAATGGGATATTGGCTGTAATTATGTTTGCAATTAAAGAAGGTATAGCCCTTCATTAACAAATAAAAATATATTTTTTAATTTTGTTATTGTTTATGTTAATTTATTTCTTTGATAAGATAGAGAGAACTGAAAGAGGAAGTGAATACAGGAAGAGACAAAGAGGACACCTGCAGCACTACTTCATCACTCAGGAAGCTTCTCCACTTCAGAAGGGAGAGAAGCTTGAACCCGAGACCCTGCAATTGGGATGTGTGAGCCCAGCCATGTGCTCCATCACTTGTCCCACAAGATTCTATGATACTACATAATCCTGGAAATAATGATTTCTGACAACTCTGCAACATTGAAGTTTATCAAACTGTCATAATGAGGGTGTGTCTTACAATTAGATTTTTAAGTTAATTTTAGTTTTTTGAAAACAAAATATTTTAATATCTGTATGTATAATATTTTTAAATAACTTAACAACTAAAACATATCTGGTACTGGATCATCAGATGCAATTAATGACTACGTTTATTTTTTCATTATTTGTAAAAGTGCATGAAGGCAACGTGCATGACTCTAAAGCAGGTAGTAAAAAAGAAATGTGCAAGGCAGGGGAAATAGCACAGTGGTTCTTCAAACAGACTCTCATGCCTGAGTCTCTGGGGTTCCAGATTCCATTCCCTACACCACCATAAGCCAGAGCTGAACAGGACTCTGGTAAAAACACAGACAAATAGTAACTACACACGTGATAATCTTCTTATCTCTTGCCCTTGTTCTCTCCTCATTGTTACCCCTTGCTTTTGCTATCTATTTCATTTTCAGTTATCTGATACAGGCATATGTATGTATGAGAAAAAAGAATTTGGTTAGTTAAATAGAACCCCATAAATTATTATATAAATTACTGTGGTTATTTCATAATGAATCTTAAGTATAATTCCTTGCTAGTTTTTTTTTTTCTTTTTAACTTAAGCAAATATTAAAGAATCAGAAGTCTCCTCATGAGGTGTCTGTATTTGTGCAGGTATCTTCACGCAAGGACAATACTTTGGGTAAGCATCTCAGGAAGTGAGATATGGTCAGACCCTCTTATCATCACCCCCCTCACCCCTACCCAGGTGTCAGTGACTCTTTCCAGTTAAAAGAAAGAACATTGATTCCACCTTAACTTGTTTCTAGTAACTCTTCCTCAATGATACATCCAGAATTTATACTCCAAGTGTCAGTATTTGTAGTGTCAAGAAAGAACTTTTAAGCCAACTGAAGATCCTGGTTGTTCCTAGGGTTTGATCTGGTTATGAGCATCATAACAGACTGGAGGTGGATTCTAACTATTAACAGCATTTATCTATTGTGCGTAAAAGGCAATTAGCATGTCTCTAGGAAAAATGACTTGAGGAGAGCCAGTCAGAGGTCACCTGCCATTTTATGCTGAGCTCATGCTGAGAGCTGGGTCTGAGAGATGAAACCTGTGTAGGTGTGGCATCCCTGTCCCTGCCTTCAATTAGACTAGAGACCATAAAACAGCTGAGAATTGTGGCTTGCACCAGAGTCAGCTTAAAAGACAAAGAGCAAAGGGTAATTAGCTCCCACCCTGCAAAACTCATCAGAGAAGGAACTGCAGTAAAACAGCTTTACTTTGGACTATTCCTTAGTGTGCATGTAGCAGCATGTGCCCATCAGGAGTATAGGTTTTATTTTTATTAGAATGCTACATGGGTGGTCAGAAACTCACTCAGCCCCTCTGCCCCTCGGTCCCACGGGTAGGCACACACAGAGGAGTGGAGCTGTTGGAACACAGGAACACAGGACAGCAAACACACCATTCTGAGTCATGGCTGACACCTGCCATGGGGGCTGTGTGTTGATGAGTGAGCTATGTAAAGAGGTCTGATACCAGGAAAGTCTATGTGGAATCTGCTATGGTACAAATGTAATCATTTTTATTTTAAGCATGTTGTAGAACAATGACATGTGTTCATGGAACTAGTCTGGCCTCAATTTCTCCAGCTTGGAAGGTCTAGTCAAGCTATACTCCTGTGCTAAATATGAATAGACATGGGTCCTAGGTCAGATCCACAGGGTAAACAGTAAATGGTATTTATATACTTTCCTCATGTTTGGTGGGAGCTTCTTTCCACCCTGATCCAGCTTTCTAGTCCCATCCTCAAGTCTGACACCATCTTCCCATACAATGCTTTTAGTCCACCTGCATGTTAGCTGTCAGGTGGACAAAACTGACTAAAGTCATGGGCCCCTTGGAGCATACCTAAAATGGACTTCAAATTTCCTCCCACACCAAGACCCTTAGTTCTAGCTGCTCTATTCTTACCTTTGGCCTCCAGATTTTTAAACAATGTGTCCTGCTTTGTACTTTAATGCTATATTATATTATATTATATTATATTATATTATATTATATTATATTATATTTATTATATTATATTATATATAATACTTTTATATTTTATATAGTTGTGTGTTTTATATCTCAAGTCATTTAAAATTCTCTAGAGCTAATATTCACGAAGCAGGACTTTGTCTAAGAAAATTGAGCACTGTGAGTAAATAAATAAATACTGAAGTATGTTGTATTTCATGTTTTTTTTTTCCTCATCTTGGGGATTCCTTATCAGCTGACTTTTTCAGATAGAAAGATACAGAGAAGCAGAGGAACAGAGAAGACATAGCATCACAGCTGTCTTTAATGTTCTGTGGGTCAGGCATAAGTCTGGGAGAAATTTAGTGCAAAGCAGCAGCTCTTCCTGTGATGTCTGAAGTCTGGCTCATTGTCCTTCTTAGCATAATGGCAACTGAGGCATGAGAAATGAGAACTCTGTAGCACAGAGAGACACACAGAAACTGACCTCTGATTCCTGAACTGCACCAGCTTCAGAGACTATTGCCAGGCTAAGAATATGGGCCATCTATTTCATCAGGATTAGCTACTTTGTGAATAAGAGACCACAAGTAGAACAACTTTCTAACTCATAAATATGCTCTCTGCTCCTCTCCAGGATGACCCCCCAACTGAGTCTGCAACCCTAAGGAAACAAAGTGCCTTAAAAAAAAAGAACTGTGGGGTGGAGTGGGGCAGAGAGCATAATGGTTATGCAAAGAGACTCTCATGCCTGAGGCTATAAAGTCACAGGTTCAGTGACCTCACTGCCCACTACCATAAGCCAGAGCTAAGCAGTGTTTTAAAAATAAATAAATAATGGAAGGAAGGAAGGAAGGAAGGAAGGAAGGAAGGAAGGAAGGAAGGATAGAAGAATGGAAGGAAGGGATGGAAGAAAGGGAAAGTGTCCCATCATAGTATTAAAACTAACCACAATATTTGATGTTTTAAAAACAGTGTGGTGACAAAGAACCAGCAGAAGGTAATTTCCCACCTGGTAACCAGACTCACTATTTAACTCAAGAAAAGCCACACTGACCCCCAAGACTTTAAAATGTTGGTTCACTGGAGACAAGGACAGAGGAACAGTCATACACTTCTTGATATTTTCTTCTAACATAAAGGTAGTTTTTTTCCCTAGTTTATTTTCCCTTGATTTGTTTAATTATTCTTTTTTTTAAAACAACTTCTCCTTTTATTTTATTTTTTTAATTTAAAAAAAATTATTTTTTTATTTTTTATTTATTTATTTTTTTATTTCTTTATTGGGGAATTAATGTTTTACATTCAACAGTAAATACAATAGTTTGTACATGCATAACGGTCCCCAATTTCCCATATAACAATACAACCCCCCCCCCAGGTCCTCTATCATCCTTCATGGATCTGTATTCTCTCCACCCACCCACCAAAGAGTCTTTTACTTTGGTGCGATACGCCAATTCCATTTCAGGTTCTACTTGTGTTTTCTTTTCTGATCTTGTTTTTAAACTTCTGCCTGAGAGTGAGATCATCCCATATTCATCATTCTGTTTCTGACTTATTTTACTTAACATGAATTTTTCAAGGTCCATCCAAGATCGGCTGAAAACGGTGAAGTCACCATTTTTTACAGCTGAGTAGTATTTCATTGTGTATATATACCACAACTTACTCAGCCACTCATCTGTTGTTGGACACCTGGGTAGCTTCCAGGTTTTGGCTATTACAAATTGTGCTGCCAAGAATATACGTGTACACAGATCTTTTTGGATGGATGTGTTGGGTTCCTTAGGATATATCCCCAGGAGAGGAATTGCATGGTCATAGGGTAGGTCCATTTCTAGCCTTCTGAGAGTTCTCCAGACTGTTCTCCACAGAGGTTGGACCAATTTACATTCCCACCAGCAGTGTAGGAGGGTTCCTTTGACCCCACACCCTCTCCAGCATTTGCTGCTGTTAATTATTCTTAACGTTCAGGTCTTGATTGCATTCTTAAGTTTGTTTCCTTTATATGAGTCATTTAATATTTCCCTTCATTGAAAATTTAAAAACAAAGACATTGAAAAAAGGAATTTCAGTCTTTTCCCAGTCACTCTGGAGCTCTGAGAGAAACTTCTGACCTTAAAGATCCAATATCTGCCCTCAAACACTCCCAGAGTTCAGTCTTCAAAGTATGAGAGAGGGTGGCATTAGTTAAAACAGCAGGGATGAACAGTATAATGGTTATGCAAAGAGACTCTCATCCCTGAGGCACAAAAGGCCTCAGGGTCAATCCTCTGCACCACCATAAACCAGAGTAGAGGAGTGGTAAAATAAAAATAAACAAATCACAAAAGATACTTGTTAACAAAGATGATGCAAGGGGGGGGAGAGGAAGATGGCGGACTGAGAAGTTGCTAACAGCGAGCACTCTGATCGCATCGTCGGCAACGGTAGGATTTTCTGCCTTTAGCAGGCCAGTAAATAAGGGGTGACACCAAAAAGTGAGTACAATTTAATTTGGGTTAAGAATTAGAGTAAAGGTGACATGGACTAGCGGGGCTCCAGAATTCGCAGGGCGCCAGGCAAGGCGAGTGCGCCGGGCATTGTCCTCCGCCCGCCCAGGAAGGCGGCTCCTCTGCCTGTTGCAGAGCGTGGTGGAAAGAGGACCCGGAGAGAGCACTTTAGCTCAGGGGCTTCCTCTTGGGAGTCTCCAGGGTCCACCGCGACCCTGAGAGTGGATCCAAAGACTTCTTGAGTATAGCTCTCATTGGATCAAAGGATTTGGAGCTAGTTTTCATTTTTGAGAAATCCTTTAAAAAAGTCTGGAGCGGGGGGTTTCCCAGAAGATGGCGGACTGAGAAGCGGCTAGCCTTGGAGCTCCGGACACATCTCGTGTAAACAATAGGATTTTCTGCCTTTAGCAGGCCAGCCAATAAGGGGCCATAGCGGTGACACCAAGGAAGTGAATATAACTTAATTTGGGTTAAGAATTAGAGTAGGGGGAAAAATTCTTTTTTCTTCCTTTTAATTTTCAAGCATACCTCCTTTCCCCCTCCCCCATAAGCAGTCCCTGGGGACCAGCTCCTAGCAGGATACCCCACACCACCAAACAGGGAGCTTTTTTGAATTCATTGATACACATTTGGGAATTTCCTTGCACTGCTCTTTAATTACAACTCTTTTTCTTATCTTCTCCCTTTTCTCTCTCTTGTCTCTCTCTCTCTCTCTTTTTTTCCTTTAATCTTGTCATACACTTCTTCCTTCTTCTTTGCCTTTCTGAATTTGTGAATTATTTTGGGGAAGAAATCTGACTCAGAGTGGACTCTCTATGTGTGTATCTCTGCTCTAGTTCCCTTTCCCCTCTTGTTACCCCTAGAATATACAGTGGATAGTAGATTTGCATAACTGTCTATTCTTGCTATCCTTTCATTCTTTTCTCTTTCTTCACTGGGATTTGGTTACTATTTTTTAATGGGCTGGAGAAATTGTTTGGCTAACTGGTAATGATTAAACTACTTCAATACTTACTTCAGTTGCTACTGTAATTCCGGAGGTTGGTGAGTGCAATTGTCATAAAGGTATTTAGTACAGTGTTACTTTTACTCAGGACACAACAACTGAGGAACAACAGAGCATAAAAAAAAGAAACACATAAATAAAAAAATGGGTTGATCAAAAACAAATAAAACTGCTACTCCAATGAATGAAGACAAGAGCCCAGAAGAAACTACAAATCAGCCAGAAGTAACCATAGATAAGAAAAGTATGCAAGCAATAATAAACTTATTAATCACAAAAATGAAAACAACATTAGAGGAAAGGAACGGCAGTATTAGGGAAACAACAGTTGAGACCCCCAAGGAAAATGCTGATTATCTTGAGGTAATTAGAGAACTGAAAGCTGAAATAGCTGTAATGAAGAAAGAAGCTGAGGCAAGGGAAAGCAGACTAACAGAAGCAGAAAACAGAATTAGTCAGACAGAGGATGAGTTACAGAAAACTAATAAAGAGGTGAAAGAGCTTAAAAAGAGATTGAGAGACACTGAAAACAACAACAGAGACATATGGGATGATCTCAAAAGAAGTAACATTCGTATAATTGGCCTGCCAGAGGAAAAAAGAGAGGAAGGGGAAGCAAACATTCTAGAGGAAATAATACAAGAAAATTTCCCAGACCTGAATAACAGAAAGGATATCAAGGTGCAAGAGGCCCAGAGAGTACCAAACAGAATCAACAATGACCTGAAAACACCAAGACACATCATAGTCACAATGAGAAGTAAGGATAAAGAAAGGATCCTAAAGGCTGCATGAGAGAAACAAAAAGTCACATACAGGGGAAAACCCATAAGACTTTCTGCAGACTTCTCCACTCAAACTCTAAAAGCCAGAAGGGAGTGGCAAGATATCTATCGAGCCCTGAATGAAAAAGGGTTTCAACCAAGGATAATATATCCTGCTAGATTTTCATTCAAGCTAGATGGAGGGATCAAAACCTTCTTAGACAAACAACAATTAAAGGAGGCAACTACCACCAAGCGGGCCCTGAAAGAGGTACTAAAAGACCTCTTATAAACAAGAAAATCACTATAATACTTGTAATATATCAGAGTAAACAAATTGTTTTTTAGAACAATGGCACTACAATACATTAAATCCATAATATCAATAAATGTCAATGGCTTAAACTCATCCATCAAAAGGCACAGGGTGGGGGGATGGATCAGAAAACATAACCCAACCATATGCTGCTTGCAAGAATCCCATCTGTCACAACAAGATAAACACAGACTTAAAGTGAAAGGATGGAAAACTATCATACAGTCTAACGGTTCACAAAAAAGGGCAGGAACAGCCATTCTCATCTCAGACACGATAGATTTTAAATTAAATAAAGTAATAAAAGATAGGCAAGGACATTACATAATGATTAGAGGATCAATCAGCCAAGAAGACTTAACAATTATTAACATCTATGCATCCAACGAGGGACCATCTAAATACATTAAACACCTATTGAAAGAATTTCAAAAATACATCAATAGTAATACAATAATAGTGGGAGACTTCAATACCCCACTCTCACACTTAGACAGATCAACAAAGCAGAGAACCAATAAAGATACAAGAGAATTGAATGAAGAGATTGACAGACTAGACCTCTTGGACACTTTCAGACTCCTCCACACCAAAAAACTGGAATACACCTTCTTTTCAAATCCACACAACACATACGCAAGGATAGACCACATGTTAGGCCACAAAGACAGCATCAATAAATTCAAGAGCATTGAAATCATCCCAAGTATCTTCTCAGACCACAGTGGAGTAAAACTAACATTTAACAACAAACGGAAAATTATTAAAAGACATAGAATTTGGAAACTAAACAACATGCTCCTTAAGAACCACTGGGTCAGAGACTCACTCAAACAGGAAATTCAAATGTTCCTGAAACTAATGAAAATGAAGACACAACCTATCAAAATATTTGGGACACAGCGAAAGCAGTACTGAGAGGGAAACTTATAGCCATACAATCACATATTAAACACCAAGAAGAAGCCCAAATGAACGACCTTACTACACACCTCAAGGACTTAGAGGAAGAGGAACAAAGGAACCCTAAAGCAACCAGAAGGACAGAAATCACTAAAGTTAGAGCAGAAATAAACAACATCGAAAATAAAAGAACCATACAAAAGATCAATGAAGCCAAATGTTGGTTCTTTGAAAGATTAAACAAAATTGACAAACCCCTAGCCAGATTCACCAAACAAAAAAGAGAGAAGACTCAAATTAATAGAATTGTAAACGATGCAGGAGATATCACAACTGACACCACAGAAATCCAGAGAATTCTGCGAAACTTCTATAAAGAACTATATGCCACCAAGCTAGAGAATCTGGAAGAAATGGAACAATTCCTAGAAACCTATGCACTTCCAAAACTGAACCAAGAAGAACTACAAAATCTAAATGCACCAATCACAGACAAAGAAATTGAAACCGTTATTAAGAATCTCCCCAAAAACAAAAGTCCTGGACCAGATGGCTTCACAAATGAATTCTATAAAACTTTCAGGAAACAGTTAATACCCATACTTCTTAAGCTATTCCCTAAGATTGAAGAAACAGGAATACTCCCTTCCACCTTTTATGAAGCCAACATCACCCTGATACCAAAAGCTGATAGGGACAGAACAAAAAAGGAAAACTACAGACCAATATCTCTGATGAACATAGATGCCAAAATATTAAACAAGATCTTGGCCAACCAGATACAGCAACACATCAAAAAGATTGTTCATCATGACCAAGTGGGATTCATCCCAGGAATGCAAGGCTGGTTCAACATCCGTAAATCAAACAATGTCATTCATCACATCAATAAAAGCAAAGCCAAAAACCACATGATTATCTCAATAGATGCAGAGAAAGCCTTTGACAAAATCCAACACCCATTCATGCTCAAAACTATACAAAAAATGGGAATAGATGGGAAATTCCTCAAGATAGTGGAGTCTATATATAGCAAACCTACAGCCAACATCATACTCAATGGAGAGAAGCTGAAAGCATTCCCCCTCAGATCGGGGACTAGACAGGGCTGTCCACTGTCACCGTTACTCTTCAACATAGTATTGGAAATTCTTGCCATAGCAATCAGGCAAGAGAAAGAAATCAAAGGAATACAGATTGGAAGGGAAGAAGTCAAGCTCTCACTATTTGCAGATGATATGATAGTATACAGAGAAAGACCTAAAGAATCCAGTAGAAAATTACTGGAAGTTGTTAGGCAATATAGCAAGGTATCAGGCTACAAAATCAATGTACAAAAATCAGTGGCATTTCTTTATGCAAACACTAAATCTGAAGAAGAAGACATCCAGAAATCACTCCCATTTACTGTTTCAGCAAAATCAATCAAATACCTAGGAATAAAGTTGACCAAAGAAGTGAAAGACTTGTATACTGAAAACTATGAGTCGCTACTCAAGGAGATAGAAACTGATACCAAGAAATGGAAAGATATCCCATGCTCATGGATTGGAAGAATAATTATCATCAAAATGAATATTCTCCCCAGAGCCATATACAAATTTAATGCAATACCCATCAAAGTTCCACCAGGCTTCTTTAAGAGAATAGAACAAACACTACAATCATTTATCTGGAACCTGAAAACACCTAGAATTGCCAAAACCATCTTAAGGAAAAGAAACAGAAATGGAGGCATCACACTCCCAGACCTTAAACTATATTATAAAGACATCATCGTCAAAACAGCATGGTACTGGAGCAAAAATAGGCATACAGACCAGTGGAACAGAATTGAAAGCCCAGAAGTAAATCCCAACACCTATGGGCATCTAATCTTTGATAAGGGGCCCAAAGGATTAAATGGAAAAAGGAGGCTCTCTTCAATAAATGGTGCTGGGAAAACTAGGTTGAAACATGCAGAAGAATGAAATTGAACCACTTTATCTCACCAGAAACAAAAATCAACTCCAAATGGATCAAAGACCTAGATGTCAGACCAGAAACAATCAAATACTTAGAGGAAAACATTGGTAAAACACTTTCCCACATACACCTCAAGGACATCTTTGATGAATCAAACCCAATTGCAAGGAAGACCAAAGCAGAAACAAACCAATGGGAATACATCAAATTGAAAAGCTTCTGCACATCCAAAGAAACTATTAAACAAACAGAGAGACCCCTCACAGAATGGGAGAAGATCTTCACATGCCAGACATCAGACAAGAAACTCATCACCAAAATATATAAAGAGCTCAGCAAACTTAGCCGCAAAAAAGCAAATGACCCCATCCAAAAATGGGCAGAGGAAATGAACAAAACATTCACCACAGAGGAGATCCAAAAGGCTAACAAACATATGAAAAACTGCTCTAGGTCAATGATTATCAGAGAAATGCAAATCAAGACAACACTAAGATACCACTTCACTCCTGTAAGAATGGCATACATCAAAAAGGACAGCAGCAACAAATGCTGGAGAGGATGTGGGGACAGAGGAACCCTTTTACATTGCTGGTGGGAATGTAAATTGGTACAGCCTCTGTGGAGAGCAGTCTGGAAAACTCTCAGAAGGCTAGACATGGACCTTCCATATGACCCAATAATTCCTCTCCTGGGGTTATACCCTAAGGCCTCCATAACACCCAACCAAAAAGAGGTGTGTACTCCTATGTTCATAGCGGCACAATTCATAATAGCTAAAACCTGCAAGCAACCCAGGTGCCCAACACCAGATGAGTGGCTGAGAAAGCTGTGGTATATATACACAATGGAATACTATGCAGCTATCAAGAACAATGAACCCACCTTCTCTGACCCATCTTAGACAGAGCTAGAAGGAATTATGTTAAGTGAACTAAGTCAGAAAGATAAAGATGAGTATGGGATGATCCTACTCATCAACAGAAGCTGACTAAGAAGATCTGAAAGGGAAACTAAAAGCAGGACCTGATCAAATTGTAAGTAGGGCACCAAAGTAAAAACCCAGTGGTGAGGGGTAGACATGTAGCTTCCTGGGCCAGTGGGGGGTGGTAGTGGGCGGGAGGGATGGGTCACAGTCCTTTGGTGGTGGGAATGGTGTTTATGTACACTCCTTGCAAAATGTAGAAATATAAATCAGTAGTTAATTAATATGAGAGGGGGAAATCAATTGTATGTCTCAAAGTTTCTCAAAAGACAAACTGAATCTTTTTGATATATAGGCTATGTATTTGATATGCGGACTCTCTCAAAAGCCTAGACCAAGTAGATTAGAAGCTTCCAATAGCACAGCTATATACAAGATACTGGATACTGTACAGCAAACCATAACAAAGGGACTTTTCAAAGTTAACCCAATTAACAAATAATGTGATGATAATATTAACTATTAATTGTCTTTTTGAACCCTAAGACAGCAGGAACCTCACATCTTCACTATAGAGCCCCTACTTCCCCCAGTCCTGGAACCCTTGGATAGGGCCCACTTTCCCGTATGCATCTCCCAATCCATACCAAATAATATTGCATCCACCGATCACAGCCTAACCAACGCAACGATTGCCACCTCAACATGCTTCACCTCAGAATGTATCCAGAGACTTCACTTGTGGAATGACAACCCTTCAGCTTCATTACTCGGGTGAGACCTTTCCTTTAATAGTACACTCTAATTTCATCTCAGGTAGTTCACTTTCTAACAAAGTCCCATAACCTAGATATACACCAGTTTCTGTGAGAGAGAGCTTATGTGCACACGTATCCATAAACTACTGCAAAATATATACCTGAAAGCAGGACTACACTAGAGTTTGCTGTGAGTACCTCCCTAACACTTCCTCTCCACTATTCCAAGCTTGGGATCCATGATTGCTCAACAAATTGTTTGGCTTCATATGTTAACTCTCTTTTCAATCACCAGGTTCCAGATGCCACCAGGATGCTGGCTAGGCTTCCCTGGATTGAAGACCCCACCAATGTGTCCTGGAGCTCAGCTTCCCCAGAGTCACACCCTACTAGGGAAAGAGAGAGGCAGACTGGGGGTATGGACCGACCAGTCAACGCCCATGTTCAGCGAGGAAGCAATTACAGAAGCCAGACCTTCTACCTTCTGCAACCCTCAACGACCCTGGGTCCATGCTCCCAGAGGGATAGAGAATGGGAAAGCTACCATGGGAGGGGGTGGGTTATGGGGATTGGGTGTTGGGAATTGTGTGGAGTTGTACCCCTCCTACCTTACTCTTTTGTTCACTAATGCTTTCTTAAATAAAAACCTTAAAGAAAAAAAACAAAGATGATGCAAGTAGTACAGTTGTTTTGCATAAAGAATCAAAGAGTGCTTGAAAGAAAGATGGTGACTGTGAAATATTAGATTAGAGGGGAGAGAAATTGAGGAACATTGATTAGAGCTAGTGTCAACAGACCTGGTGACTAATTATGGAGAATGGGCTGAGGGAAGATTCAGAACTGGTCTTATAATTTCCAGCATGGTGCTTGAGGGGGTGGGGGCTCATGAATAACAGTAAGAAAGAAAGTAGTGTGAGACTGAGTTGTTCAGTCTGTGACAAAAAATGCTGTTCAATATTTAAGCATACAGGAAGCATGTTTTTCTGTCACTAAGTTTACTTGCAGTACTGGTATCTTTAAAAATACACTACTGGGGAATCCGGGGTGGGGAGGTAGCACAGCAGGTTAAGGGCAGATGGCACAAAGCTCAAGTACCTGCTTAAGGATGCCTGTCCCCAGCTCCCCACCTGCTGGAGAGTCGATTCACAGGTGGTGAAGCAGGTCTGCAGGTGTCTATCTTTCTCTCCCCCCTCTGTCTTCCCTTCCTCTCTCCATTTCTCTCTGTCCTATCCAACAAGGACAACAACAACAATAATAACTACAACAATAAGAACAGCAAGGGCAACAAAAAGGAAATAAATAAGTATTTTAAAAAATAAAATAAAAATACACTACCAAATGTTTATTAAGATAAGAGGAAACAAGTGGATGTGATGTACACTAAGGTGCTGGGCTTGGAAACACGAGGTCCTGTGTTCAATTCCTAGCATCCCACATGTCAGAGTGATGCTCTAGTTCTCTCTCTCTCTTTCTCCTTAACTTGTACTAATAAATAAATATTTTTTAAAAGAAACACATGCTATGCTTTTTTCCTCTAGAAAATAATTTCTGAAAATATTATAGCTCATCTAAATATTTTTAGTGTCAAATAAAATAATAAATCTAAACTAAGTAAGAAAAGTAATTACTAAAAATGAAAAAAAAAATTACAACATGTGTGGGACTATTGTGAAACAGAAGAGGATTTATTGCAGTAGAAGAGTGACCACACCATTTCATCTGAGTCATAGATCAGGCAAACATTCTCTTTTTACTTCTCCTTTTTCTTTGTCTTCTTCTTCTTCTTCTTTTTTTTTTTTTAAAGAAGGAGTAAATAAGGCTAGTCTCCAAACAGACCAGTAAGGAGAGGTTGTTCTATCCTCATGCTGGATGATGGTTCTGAGTTTGGCAGCCAGAAGAAAAGAAAATAAGAACAGAAAAGAAAAAGAAAAGAAAATCTGACGACAGTTTAGCCAAATTTAGTTGGTCTGTATTGCACGCAGAAGGGTCAGTTATAATAAATGATGTATTTGTGAGTCAAAGAATAAAATTTTGTAGAGTCTGTATCTATCTTATCATAGGTAAATTTATGAGTCTTATCAAAGTCCCATGAGAAAAGGTAGCTTTTGGGATCAGGTATATGAGTGTATATGTTACAGTGCACAAGGACCCAGGTTCAAGCCCCTGGTCCCCACCTGCAAGGGGAAAGCTTCATGAGTGGTGAAGCAGGGCTGCAGGTGTCTCTCTGCCTCTCTCTCTCCTCTGTTTCTCCCCCTTCCCTCTCAATTTCTGGCTGTTTCTATCCAATAAATAAATATATCTAAAAAAAAAAAAAGAAAAGGTAGCTTTTTTAAGTTATGTGTGTGTGTGTGTGTGTGTGTGTGTGTGTGTGTGTGTGTGTGTGTGTGTGTGTGCGCTGAAAGGGGAGGGGGAGATGTAGAGGAAGAGAGAAGAGAGACACCTGCAACATTGCTTCACCAGATCTGCAGCTTCCCTCCTGTAGCTGGTGACTAGGAACTTGAACCTGGTTCTTTGTGCAGTGTACCATGTGCCCTGTGCATGTGCACCACCCTAGTCATTTTTTGACAAAAAGGGGGGGTCTTTACTGAGGTTTAGCCTTGTCAGTAATATCTCAGCTTAACAATTTTTTTCAAGAAGCACTTAATATAAGGTTTTAAAAGTGATTTTTCAAAGTCAATAATTAAATTTTTAAATTAATTACTTGGGGAAAATCTAGAAGGTTCTTTTTGTCCCATCTAAGTAGCAGGAAGCCTGAAATTAAAAGATTCAATAAGATCACTGTTATAGTGAAATAAAATTCGCCCCTCAAATGTCTTTGGATAAATTCATATTGACCAGTTAATGGTTGGGCTTCCTCCTCTCTTTGGTTGTTGTAAATTAACTTAAAAAGAGGTGTGGGGGTTGGGGCTGCTTGTGGCACATATAGAAGAATTCACAGCAGGAGCTGGGAACTGGTTTAATCAATACACGGTTTATTAGGGTGAAACAGGTAAAAGGCAAAATAAGCAATTATCATCAAGGGTTAAGCGTACGCTCTGTCTATAAAGTCTGAGTATAGTCATCAAAAGTTTAGTCCCATAAGATAAACAATTATCAGCTCTGGTAAAGGTTGCTCATGGCTGTAGAGGGGTCTAAAAGTTTACTGGCTAGCAGAGTCACACGTGTTCAGTTCCCAGGAGAAGTAGACATGGTGGATGGATGCCTGGAGCACCTCCACTGTGAGGCATCTGACCAGGAGAAGAAGCAGCAGCCAAAGAGAGAGAGAGTTCTGGCTGCTGTCATTTTAAGTCTATTCAGCCTACCCACAATGCTTTGAACACCAGCACAGTCTGGATTCACCGACAGTCCACCAAGAGCCTTCTCAGATCATTGCATACTGTCAGCCTTCTGTCGCCAAGGCTGGCATCAGCACTGTGTCAGGGCATATAGCGTCACCACACTTGGTTTCCTTTTGTTAGCTTTCTTTGGGTACAGCTCCTGCTATTTACACCTAGATCTGTATTACACTTAATAAAGCCAATTTAACCATCTTCATTGAAACATTACTGTGAGTTACTCTACAGAAGCATTACATTTTTAGATTGAGGGCTGGGAAGTTAGTCTTGTACTTCACACAGAAGTTGGTCCATGCACTCAATAAAAGCTCATTATGGAAAGATTATAAACGTATAACAATACATTTTAAGTGAGATGCAATGATCCATAAAATTGGTGTGGCTAATTAGCAGGTCAAATCTCTGTAAGAACTGGATGTCTTTAATATCCTGCTCTTGCTTAATTCTATAGGTTTTTCACTATCCACAAATGCTTGGTAAAATTCAATAATAATATAAGTGTTCAGCAGGATTAAAGCAACTGTAAAATGAAACTAAACAAAATGAGTTTATTTTGTTAATAGAATAAAGAGAATCCCAATGTTAATATAAAATTACACAAATTCTAGAGCAAACATCCTCTGAATCTCAGCCTCATTTCACATGTAATTAACCTTTCTCAATCAAGCTAAGCATCCCTCACAACTCCTTTTCAACTGCTGCACATCTAAGTCTCTTCTTTCATGTGAATGAAAGGCAGATATCAGTTTAGACTCATGATGCTGCCTCATGCTGTTTCCTTACAAATGTCACCCCAAGAATATTTTCAAAACTGAGATTTTCCCCAACTCCAAAACTATTTTAAAAACTATTTCTTCTTGCAGAAGGAAAAGTCATTCAATGGCAATGAATAGTCACTTTAAGAATTATTCATTTATTTATGATAAGACAGAAGAGAATGGGAGAGGACCAGGCCATGCTTGACTCTGGCATAAGTTGGTCCTACACATAAGCTTATGTCTCTGGGCTTCAGGCATTCAAATTCTGTGCTCCAACAATTTGAACAAGCTCCTCACCCCTTGGATAGTGTGTTTTAATTTTAAATATCATTTCAATTATTAATGGTAAGTGATATATATATATATATATATATATATTGCATGATATATATCATATAATTCCATACATTGTCTACTGTCTAATTGCTAATCATTGGGAGTTATCATCTGCCCCCTTGGGTGTGATTTCTTCTTTTTCATAAGAGTGACAGATTTTAGCCAGGCTTACATCATCTGCCTGACTTCAGTGACTAGTAAGTAGTTGAGCTCACAATTCTACTGACTCTCATTAGAGACGAGAGCTGCTGGGAAGAGAGCAATTCTTCTTGAGAAAAGAGCCTGAGATTATGTGAAGCAATGGTTACTGTAGCCAATCTGCTACCACACAAATCCATAGAATAAAGCCAATTCATAGAGCCCCTAAGCAAGAATAGAGAGAAACCACATTCCAAGTAATGCTACTTGAACCTAAAGAAAGCCATTCCTGGAGCCAGGTGGTGGCACACATGGTTGAGTGCACATTACAATATTCAAGGACCAGCATTTGAGGCCCTGTTCGCCACCTACGGGGGAAAGCTTTGCAAATGGTGAAGCAGGACTGCAGGTCTCTCTCTCTCTCTCTCTTTCTCTCTCTCCCTCCCACCCTCCCCTACCCTTTCCCTCTCAATTTCTGGCTGTCTCTATCCAATAAATAAATAAATAAATATAATAAAACATTTCAAAAAATAAAGTCATTTCTAAGGGCAGATTATTATAATATTCCCCAGATATAAGAATCTACACACACACACACACACACACACACACACACACACACACACAGAGTTATGGACAGGGAATTTTTGTCAACATCAAAATAATTCAAAATAGTACACAAGTTAATGTAGTAGAAGTCATGTAAATAGGATCTTGCAGTGTGGAATTATATAAACTAGAACTCTAATTCCAGTCCTAGCAATAATTAGCTTGAGTTGAAGACATAGTTTTCATTACTTAAAAGATGTCATAAAAACTTTATTGGCAAATAAATTGTATATAGACTCTACATAAAAGTCATATTGGTCCTTACTTAATGATATGTTTTTGGTAATATCGATTTTTGCAGAGGTTTTATAAAGACTTTATCTAGATAAATCATCTTATTGTAGCTATATTGAATCCTATTACAGGCATCAAATTGACCTGTACTGTATAATTTTTCTAGCCCTATAGGCATTTAATTTTGTAACTTATCTACTTGGGAAGAGGATTAAAATGAGGAAATAAATATATGTTCTGGAAAAAAGTCAGGAGCTTAAAATTTTAGTACCCATTTTTTTCAGCACTGTTGATATATTTGAAGATGAATGAAAATAGCTAACATGTAGTGAAGTGTATCATTCCAATTCAAATTCAGATAAATGGGATTTGCAAAAAAGTTGCACTGAAAAGGCAGGCGAAACATTCCTTCATTAGGTCCAGTATGATCATATTTGAAGCCACATTTCTACTCTTCCTGAAGTATGAAACAATAAAACCAGGAATTTTTAAAGGTGTCACCAGGACCTGTCACACTAAGATCAGAAAAGGGACAAAAAGTCACAGTAATTGGAAGTCAGAGTTTGTCACTTTAACTTATTGTTTTAATTTTTTATGTATTTATTTGGTAAAGACAACCAGGAACTGAGAGGAAAGGGAAGGGAGAAGGGAGTGAGACAGAGACACACCCACAGCCCTGCTTCACCACTGGCGCCTGGGCTTGACCCACTTGCACACTGTACTGTGAGTGCTTAGCCCCAACCCCGGGATTGGAACTTGTGATAAAAAGGAAACTAAAATGAGCTCCAGAAGATGAAGAACAAGTACCACTTTCTCAAGTCAGAAGTATTCAGCTAAACAAAAACCCACAGGGGTTTTGTGCTGGCACACTGGAACTAAAGAGATGAGAAAATAAAGAGCACCTGTGACCAGAAACTGGACAGAAAACTCACCAGGGTGGAGTAGTTTCCACACAACTTCCCACATGGCACTGCAGCCAGACCTCTTGGTCACACACTAGAAACACAAATGTGAGTGAAGGATGTCTGAGAAATCACTAACACGAGGTATATGAACAAAAGGAAAACTATTGCTTGATGAAAGCTGACCCCAAATTTAATCTTAAGTATAGCAATAATAATGATGATGATAGCTTGAAATTTAACAGTTCAGAGTGCTTACTAAGATAAAGTGATACATTTCATTTTAATGAGTGACAAGCACTGATCCTGATCTTGGGGAAATATGTGGCTGTTCCTATGTGACAACTAGTCTGTAAATTAACATTTTCTCAATAAAGTGATACTTGACATTGGGTTAGAACGTAATCATAATTAAAATTGTTGAAAATAATATATAGTCTTCAATTCAATTAAGGAAAAAATGTTAAAGAAATTATTCAATCCATGGCGTATTGCACCAAAGTAAAAGACTCTAGGTGGGTGTGGGAGGAGAATACAGGTCCTTCAGAGGACCTAGTGGGGGTTGTATTCTTATATGGAAAGCTGAGAAATGTTATACATGTACAAACTATTGTGATTACTGTCGAATATAAAACATTAATTCCCTAATAAGGAAATTAAACAAAGAGGGGGTCGGGCAATAGTGCAGCGGATTAAGCACACATGGATTCCGGTTCGAGCCCCCAGCTCCCCACCTGCAGGGGAGTTGCTTCATGGGCGGTGAAGAAGGACTGCAGGTGTCTTTCTCTCCCCCTCTCTGTCTTCCCCTCCTCTCTCCATTTGTCTCTCTCCTATCCAACAATGAACAACATCAACAGCAACAATAATAACCACAACAGGGCTACAACAACAAGGGCAACAAAAAGGGGGAGAAATGGCCTACAGGAGCAGTGGATTCATGGTGCAGGCACCGAGCCCCAGCAATAACCTTGGGGGCAAAAAAAAAAAAGAAAGAAATTATTTAATCCAGCTGAAGGTAAAGAAAAGCAACAAAAACTATAGTAAACATGAATTTAAATGTAAAAATATTAAAAATAAGGACATCAGTTATCACTGATATAAATTAAATATGCCAAATATAATATGAAATCATTGAAAAGAGTAATAGCAGCAAGACGGTGTAATGAAAGGCCTAGGCTTTGGGCTTCTATAGAAATACTAATTTTAGGGGCTGGGTGGTGGTGCACCTAGTTGAACGCACATGTTGCAGTGTGCAGGGACTCAGGTTTGAGTCCCAGTCCCCACCTGCAGAGGGACAGCTTCACAAGTGGTGAAGCCATGCTACAGGTCTTTTTGTCTCTCTCCCTCTCTATCTCCACCTTCCCTCTGGATTTCTGACTGTCTCTATCCAATAAATAAATGCAATTAAAAAAAAAGAAACATTGGTTTTATAATGATATATACACAGTCCCCTCCTAAATATTTAGGACATCCTGAAATCTAGTTAGGCAGTTACAGCATTTCAGGAAAACAAAAAGAGAAGAGTCTTACCGGAATGGATAGGCAGAACAAGTCGACCACAAGCTAGTACAATTCATAGGAGTGTACTATTCAGGAGAGAACACTGGATTTGTGCCTTTATCATTTAGGGAAAAAGACATGTTGGTGTAGGTCCAGCATTCAGGTTTTTAAAGGGGAATGGAACCTGGGAAAGGATGTACCCGCCCAGATAGAGGGGAGGGTCTCTTCAGGATGCACTGGAGAAGAGAAAGCTATCTCACTGAATGAGTTTATCTCCTTACAGACACCAAAAAGCAAGTAAGAAAGATTTGAGGAGGAAAGCAAGTCATTAAATAAACAAAACATCCAAGAAATTATTAACTGCAGATGCTATGGATGATGCATAATCCAACCACAACCCACTATGTGGATGGGCTGTTAATATCTGTAAAGTAATGCAAACTCAGGAATGCTGGGTTAAATTAAGATAACAATACAAGTCTATTTTTGCTTGTTGTGCATGGAGAAAGGGCTTAGAAGTTGATATATTTGATTGGAAGTAGGCAGAAGAATAGAGGTAGAAAATATTTTAAACTAAATCAGCTTTTTATATAGTAGGATGAGATTGAACACAGTCTATTATCTCAGTTTCATTGAATTTATAGTTTCACCATTAATTACAGAGGTAAATTTATTGTAAGACTTTATGGACCTTTTACTCACCCCCACTCCCCCAAGAGGAGGTCAGTGCTATGCATCCCCTCCTCCAAACTTCTCACAAGTCTAACTTCTCTTCGTGTCAACAGACCTAGATTTGGTAGTTGTTTTGTGTAGTCACTACCTATTTGTTAGCCTGGGTTTCCTTTTTGTCTTTGCTAATGACTACAGATTCATTTTATCCCTGAATAACAATCCTGACCAGTATATTAATCATACTCTAGTGTAACACTGACATGAATCCTATCTCCTAAAGAGAGTATTGATGGTAAAATATCTAAAACTAAAATAAATAAATAAATAGATAAATAAATAAGTAAATAAATAGCCACACTTGTAATCCAGGATGTGACATAGTAGAAAACTGAAGGAAATAGAAGGAATTAAAACAATTTTCAGTTGAAACTATTAAAAGAATTATAGATACTTGCAAGTGGAGCATTTAGATGACTTTATTCTTTTCCGTTTGAGGAGCAGAAGATGTATTTCAAAGAAATCTCAGGTAAAAATACTTTAATAAATGAGGAAATAGCCTTTTTCTGGTGGAAATATTAAATCTGGTTGTTAACCAGAGCTCTTCCAACATAAAACATCTCCTTGGAAACCAAGAGAGAGGAGATCCAGGAGGCGTTTTTAACATGGCTCATGAAATAAAGAACATCAGTACCAATGTCCTGGTCTTACACTGAACATGGTATAATTTCATGTGTGTGACTTAGTAAACATGATTTTTTTCTGTTTTCTGTCAATAAAATAATCTGTTGGTACCCACAAATAATTATAATAGCATACAATAGGGTAAGATATACCATTCATATTTGAGTGGTCTACTCAAATGATGATTTGGAATGGGAAATCATCAAGGAAAAACTCCCAAAAGGAATCGTCTGTATATACTCAGTGACACTAGACAGGAATCAAAGCATGGCCACTCAGGAACACTCCTGATGTAGTAATCTTAAGCAATCAATCATTCAGGTCATAAGCCTATCCTTTTACAACAGTAGGAAGGTGAAAAAACAAAAACTGTTTACAAATTTAACTGAAGCCTCAGCAGCTCAGTATTTGAGGTTAGTTTGGGCACGGGGTAATTGCATCTTGTTTCCCAGAGTCTGTCTGCTGTCTTGTGCCCCACAAGATCCATTGATTCTGTATCACTGGCTGCTGACTTCAGCTTCCAGTGAAGAGCATGCTGGGATAAAGGCTTTGTTTCCTCCACTCTCCCAATAGAGTCATGACTTCCTGGAAAGTAGGGATTTCTAGGTATTTGAAGTTTCTTGTGGCAGTGGTTAATTATTCAACGGGAACTTTTGTATTTCTAGGAGAATTACCTCCAAGTCTTAGAGTCCCTGCGATGCTCTTGTGAATCAGAATTGAAAGCAAGCTTTGTGGAACAGCAGGATTTATCTTTATGTAGGGCAAAAATAAGAAATATTTCAAAAGATTAGCAGCAACTGGTGAAAGACCTTTGTCTTTCAGTATCGAAATTATTCACAGTCCCTCTCCTTTATTTTAGAGCTCATTAGGAAAGCCATTGCCGCTGGAGTCTGTTGGATTTCAAGTTTGTGTGGCCCTGAAAATAGTACATTCCAGTCTTCCAGCCACAGAGGCAAATTTGGAATCTTGCATTCTCCAGCTTTTATCAATCTCTAGAATCTAGAGTAGAATATGGGTAGGATAAGTGTGCTTTTTGCATTCATTTCTCATCAGAAGCAATTTCAGAAAGACAGACTTCTTTTAAAAGCAACAAATATCATTTCTAATAAAGTTGTGGTGCAAAAGCTCATGTAAAATTAAGTAACCACATTTGCAGGGATGGAGTAATAATTTCAGTAATAATTTCTAGTTTGTTGAAGTATCCTCTTAGTTTGTACTGTTCTGAAGACAGATTCCTTTAAAAGATACAGGTACCAACACAGGAAGCAAAACACTCTAATATCTGCCTCCTTGTACTTTTGTCCAAAATATATGGATATAATGACAGGAAAACTAAAAAAAAAATTAAAAAAACAGAAAATTTGCTTAAAAAAAGGTATAAGTAAAATAATTTCAAATTGAAGACTATTCATACTCCACCTTCATTCAAATTTTTCAATTCACCTAAGAAATAGAAATAGATTATTAGGGTTCTAAATAACAGTATTACTAGCTTTCTGTTCTCATAGTAGAAGCACAAAAATGTTCTGCAGTATAATTACTATTAATTTCTTTTTTTAAATTTCTTTATTGTGGAATTAATGTGTTACATTCGACAGTACATAAGATAGTTTGTACATGCATAACATTTCCCAGTTTTCCACATAATAATACAACCCCCACTAGGTCCTCTGTCATGCTTTTCGGACCTGTATTCTCCCCACCCCCTCACTGCCCCCAACCCACACCAGAGTCTTACTTTAATACATTTCCAGTACAGGTTCTACTTGTGTTTTCTTTTTTGATCTTGTTTTTCAGTTTCTGCCTGAGAGTGAGATCATCCCATATTCATCCTTCTGTTTCTAATTAATTTCACTTTTTTTCTCTCACTATGTCTCTCTCCCTCTCTACCTCTTCACTCTCAATTTCTATCTCTATCCAATAATAAGTGGTGGAGAGCGATATTTATATTGGAGCATTTTTTTATGTGTTTCTCAGCCTTTTGGATCTCTTCTATGGAAATTAAGGAATCAAAATTGATTGATTACAATGGCCCTTTAATGCCTTGCTCCTGCCTGATTGCTATGGCAAGAACTTCCAACATGTTGAATAGTAATGATGATAGTGAGCAACCCTGTCTAGTACCTGATCTGAGGGGAAATGCTTCCAGTTTTTCACCATTGAGTATGATGTTGGCTGTAGGTTTGCTATATATAGACTCCACTATCTTGAGGAATTTTCCATCTATTCCCATTTTTATAGTGTTTTGATTATAAAGGGATGTTGTATTTTGTCAAAGGCTTTCTCTGCATCTATTGATATGACCATCTGGTTTTTGGTCTTGCTTTTATTGATGTGGTGGATCACACTGATTGATTTACAGATATTAAACCAACCTTGCATGCCTGGGA
Source organism: Erinaceus europaeus (assembly GCF_950295315.1). Lineage (NCBI taxonomy): Eukaryota > Metazoa > Chordata > Mammalia > Eulipotyphla > Erinaceidae > Erinaceus > Erinaceus europaeus. The sequence continues at coordinate 36,275,831 of NC_080179.1, forward strand.
TAAACCCCACTTGTTCATGATGAACAATCTTTTTAATATGCTGCTGTATTTGATTGGCTAGATTTTTGTTCAATGTTTTAGCATCTATGTTCATCAGAGATATTGGTCTGTAGTTTTCTTTTTTGGTTGTGTCCCTGTCTGCTTTTTGTATCAGAGTGATGTTGGCTTCATAGAAGCTGGAAGGGAGTATTTCTGTGTCTTCAATCTTCTGGAAGACTTTTAAAAGTAGAGGTATTAACTCTTCCTTGAAGGTTTTGTAGAATTCATTTGTAAAACCATCTGGTCCAAGACTTTTATTCTTGGGAAGATTTTTGATAACTACTTCAATTTCATTTGTTATGATGGACCTGTTCATGTTATCCACTTCCTCTTTACTTAATTTTGGAAGTTCATAGGTAATTAGGAAACTGTCCACTTCTTCCAGGTTCTCTAGCATGGTGGCATATAGTTGTTCATAGAAGCCTCACATGATATGTTAAATTTCTGTGGTGTCTGTTGTGATATCTTCTTTTTCATTTATGACCAATTTATTTGAGTCTTGTCCCTTTTTTGTTTTGTGAGTCTGGCTAAAGATTTTGTTCACTTTTTCAAAGAACCAGCATTTACTTTCTTTGATCTTTTATATGGTTTTCTTATTTTCAGTGTTATTGATTTCTGCCCTAACTTTAGTTATTTCTGCCCTTCTGGTTGCTGTAGAGTTCCTTTGATCTTCTTCTAGGTCTTTAAGGTGTGCAATCAGGCTGTTCATTTGTGCTTTTTCCTGTTTCCTAAAGTGTGATTGTATGGCTATGAAATTCTTTCTCAGTACTGCCTTAGCTGTGTCCCCAATATTTTAATAGCTTTTGTCTTCATTTTCATTGAACTCTTAAAACATTTGCATGTCTTTCTTTATTTCCTCTTTGAATCAGTAGTTCTTAAGTAATGTACTGTTGAGCTTCCACATTTTGGGACTATTAATAATCTTTTGTTGGTTGTTATGTATTAGTTTAATTCCACTGTGGTCTGAGAAGATGCTTGGGATGATTTTAATGTTCTTGAATTTGCTGATGCTGTCTTTGTGGCCTAACATATGGCCTATCTTTAAGAATGTGGACTTGAGTAGAATGTGTATTCCAGTTTCTTGAGGTGAATGACTCTGAAAATGTCCAATAGTTCTATTTTATCTATCTCCTCATTTAGCTCCCTCACTTCTTTATTGATTTTCTGCCTGGATGTTCTGTCAAGTTGAGAGAGTAGGATGTTGAAGTCCCCTACTATTACCGTGTTGCTTTTAATATATTGGACATTACTTATACTTAATGCTCAGAGGATCAGTCAATCAAGAGGACTTAACAATTATTAACCTCTATGCTCCCAATAAGAAGTCATCTAAATACATCAAACATCACTGAACAACTACTAAAAGAGCTACAGCAATATATTAACAGCAACACAGTAATAGTAGGGGACTTCAACACTCCACTCTCTCAACTTGACAGAACATCCAGGCAGAAAATCAATAAAGAAGTGAGACAGCTAAATAAAGAGATAGATAATATATTGCTGTAGCTCTTTCAGTAGATGTTCAATGATGTTTGATGTATTTAGATGGCTTCTCTTTAGGTGCATAGATGTTAATAATTGTTAAGATAATACAGTGGTTATGCAAAGAAACTCTCACACCCCAAGGTTCCAAATCTCTGGGCTCAGTTCAGCTTCTACTTCAAACTGAGTGTATTTTTTTTATATATTTTAAAAAGAGAAACAATATATAGAATTAAATATCAAAGAAAAGTTATAAGAGCTACACAGAAATACTAAAAATGACAAGAGATTGCTTTCAATCTTCATATGGTAATCAAGCATAAAGGAACAAATTCTTAGAGTCACAATTATCCAAGAATGAATCAAGAGTAAATCAGAAATCTGAGTAGACCAATGAAAAGCAGGGAAATTGAAATAGCAACCAAAAGTTCACACTAAAACAAAGGTCCAGAACAAGATGACCACAGCAATGGACTGGCATCACCTTCAGACATGACCTGTCATCAATCCTAAGATTATTTTTAAAATGAGGAATTATTTTCCTTTTTTGAGGTTGAGATTACCTGAATACCAAAAAAAGGAACCCACATGTCACAGACTTCACAGAAAAGTGGTAAGATACTTGTGGTTGCAAAGGTTTGTTTGCACTATTTACACAAAGTTATACACAAATTCAGTGCAATTCTTATCAAAATCCTAGTAGCATCAGAAATGAAACAGATGTTACTGAAATTTGTGTAAAATCATAAAAGACTTTGAATATTCAAAGAAATATTGAGTAAAAGAAGCAAATTTCATTCTCCTCAAATTCAAATTATACTGCAAAGCTAATCAAAAAAGTGGAGAATATTGGAATAGGGCAAAGTACAATGATCAGTGGGAAAAAATTGAGTGTCTGGAGATAAATCTTCATGTCTATAGAATGTAAAGTTAAATAAAAGGTCTCAGGGGGGGTCAGGCAGTAGCCCAGTTTGTTAAGCATACGTGGCACAAAGCCCAAGGGCATAAGGATCCCGGTTAGAGCCCCTGGGTCCCCACCTGCAGGGGGGGTCTCTTCACAGGCCATGAAGCTGGTCTGCAGGTGTCTATCTTTCTCTCCCCCTCTCTGTCTTCCCCTCCTCTCTCCATTTCTCTGTGTCCTATCCAAAAACAACATCATCAACAACAATAACTACAACAATAATTTTAAAAAAGGGCAACAAAAAGGAATAAATAAAAAAAGAAAAGGTCTCAGGACCATAAAATGGGGGCTGGGGGAGGGATATATAAAAGAACACACACACACACACACACACACACACACACACACACACACAAGAAACTGAGCCAGTATCTCACACTATAGAGAAAATAATGCCTGTTCTAGTTTCCTACCTCTCTGTTTTGGCACCAAAATATCAGGTTTGGGCTGTTCTATTTATTTTTTAATTAGATTTAACTCTGTAATGTATTTTATTTAATTATTTTTTTAATTTAATTTAATTTAATTTTTTTATTTTTATTTAAGAAATAACTAATTAACAAAACCATAGGGTAGGAGGGGTACAACTCCACACAATTCCCACACCCAATCTCCATATACCACTCCCTCCCCTGATAGCTTTCCCATTCTCTATCCCTCTGGGAGCATGGACTCAGGGTCATTGTGGGTTGCAGAAGGTAGAAGGTCTGGCTTCTGTAATAGCTTCCCCGCTGAACATGGGCGTTGACTGATTGGTCCATACTCCCAGTCTGCCTCTCTCTTTCCCTAGTAAGGTGTGTCTCTGGGGAAGCAGAGAGCCAGGGCACAATAGTGGGGTCTTCAGTCCAGGGAAGCCTGGCCGGCATCCTGATGGCATCTGAAACCTGGTGACTGAAAAGAGAGTTAAAATACAAAGCCAAACAAATTGTTGAGCAATCATGGACCCAAAGCTTGGAATAGTGGAGAGGAAGTGTTAGGGGGGTACTCGCTGCAAACTCTAGTGTACTTCTGCTTTCAGGTATATATTTTGCAGTAGTTTACAGATACATGTGAACATATGCTCTCTCTCACAGAAACTGTTTTTTGGGACTTTGTTAGAAAGTGAACCACATGAGATGGAATTAGAGTATACTATGAAAGGAACGGTCTCAACGGAGTAATGAAGCTGAAGGGTTGTCATTCCACATGTGAAGTCTCTGGACACAGTCTGAAGTGAAGCATGTTGAGGTGGCAATCGTTGTGTTGGTTAGGTTGTGATCGGCAGATGCAATATTATTTGATATGGACTGGGAGAGGCATACGGGAAAGTGGGCCCTGTCCAAGGGTTCCGGGACTGGGAAAAGTAGAGGCTCTATAGTGGAGATGTGAGGTTCCTGCTGTCTTAGGGTTCAAAAAGACAATCGATAGTTAATGTTATCATCACATTAATTGGTAATTGGGTTAACTTTGAAAAGTCCTTTTGTTAGGGTTTGCTGTACAGCACCCAGAATCTTGTATATAGCTGTGCTATTGGTTGCTTCTGATCTACTTGGTCTAGGCTTTTGAGAGAGTCTGCATATCAATTACAAAGCATATATATTAAAAAGATTCAGTTTTTGTTTTGAAAAACTTCGAGACATACAATTAATTTTCCCCCTCTCATATTAATTAACTAGTGATTTATATAACTACATTTTACTAGGAGTGTACATAAACACCATTTCCACCACCAAAAGACTGTGACCTATCTCTCCCACCCACTCCCACCCCCCCCCCCCACTGGCCCAGGAAGCTACATGTCTACCCGTCACCACGGGGTTTTTACTTTGGTGCCCTACTTACAATTTGGTCAGGTCCTGCTTTTAGTTTCCCTTTCAGATCTTCTTACTCAACTTCTGTTGATGAGTGGGATCATCCCATACTCATCTTTATCTTTCTGACTTAGCTCACTTACATAATTCCTTCTAGCTCTGTCCAAGATGGGTCAGAGAAGGTTCTTGATAGCGCATAGTATTCCATTGTGTATATGTACCACAGCTTTCTCAGCCACTCATCTGTTGTTGGGCACCTGGGTTGCTTGCAGGTTTTAGCTATTATGAATTGTGCTGCTATGAACATAGGAGTACACACCTCTTTTTGGTTGGGTGTTATGGAGTCCTTGGGGTATAACCCCAGGAGAGGAATTACTGGATCATATGGAAGGTCCATGTCTAGCCTTCTGAGAGTTTTCCATACTGCTCTCCACAGAGGCTGGACCAAGTTACATTCCCACCAGCAATGCAAAAGGTTTCCTCTGTCCCCACAGCCTCTCCAGCATTTGTTGCTGCTGTCCTTTTTGATGAATGCCATTCTTACAGGAGTGAGGTGGTATCTTAGTGTTGTCTTAATTTGCATTTCTCTGACAATCAGTGACCTAGAGCAGTTTTCATAAGTTTCTTAGCCTTTTGGATCTCCTCTTAGGTGAATGTTTTGTTCATATCCTCTGCCCATTTTTGGATGGGGTCATTTGCTTTTTTGGTGCTAAGTTTGCTGAGCTCTTTATATATTTTGGTGATTAGTTTCTTGTCTGATGTCTGGCATGTGAAGATCTTCTCCCATTATGTGAGGGGTCTCTTTGTTTGTGTGATAGTTTCCTTGGATGTGCAGAAGCCTTTCAATTTGATGCAATCTCATTGGTTTGTTTCTGCTTTAGTCTTCCTTGCAATTGGGTTTGATTCATCAAAGATGTCCTTGAGGTGTAAGTGGGAAACTGTTTTACCAATGTTTTCCTCTAAGTATTTGATTGTTTCTGGTCTAACATACAGGTCTTTGATCCATTTGGAGTTGACTTTTGTTTCTGGTGAGATAAAGTGGTTCAATTTCATTCTTCTGCATGTTACAACCCAGTTTTCCCAGCACCATTGAAGAGAGCCTCCTTTTTCCATTTAATGCTTTGGGCCCCCTTATCAAAGATTAGATGTCCATTGGTGTGGGGGTTCATTTCTGGGCTTTCAAGTCTGTTCCACTGGTCGTGTGCCTATTTTTATTCCAGTACCATGCTGTTTTGATGATGATGGCTTTATAATATAGTTTAGGTCTGGGAGTGTGATGCCTCCATTTCTGTTTCTTTTCCTTAAGATGGTTTTGGCAATTCTAGGTGTTTTCAGGTTCCAGATAAATGATTGTAATGTTTGTTCTATTCTCTTAAAGAAGCTTGGTGGAACTTTGATGGGTATTGCATTAAATTTGTATATGGCTCTGGGGAGAATATTTTGATGATATTTATTCTTCCAATCCATGAGCATGGGATATCTTTCCATTTCTTGGTATCAGTTTCTATTTCCTTGTGTAGAGACTCATAGTTTTCAGTATACAAATCTTTCACTTCTTTGGTCAACTTTATTCCTAGGTATTTGATTGATTTTGCTGAGACAGTAAATGGGAGTGATTTCTGGATGTCTTCTTCTTCAGATTTAGTGTTTGCATAAAGAAATGCTCTGATTTTTGTACGCTGATTTTGTAGCCTGATACCTTGCTATATTGCCTAATAACTTCCACTAGTTTTCTGCTGGATTCTTTAGGTTTTTCTATGTATACTGTGATATCATCTGCAAATAGTGAGAGCTTGACTTCTCCCCTTCTAATCGGTATTCCTTTGATTTCTTTCTCTTGCCTGATTGCTATGGCAAGAACTTCCAGTACTATGTTGAAGAGTAACGGTGACAGTGAACATCCCTGTCTAGTCCCCGATCTGAGGGGGATGCTTTCAGCTTCTGTCCATTGAGTATGATGTTGGCTGTAGGTTTGCTATATATAGAATCCACTATCTTGAGGAATTTCCCATCTATTCTCATTTTTTGTAGAGTTTTGAGCATGAATGGGTGTTGGATTTTGTCAAAGGCTTTCTCTGCATCTATTGAGATAATCATGTGGTTTTTGGCTTTGCTTTTATTGATGTGGTGAATGACATTGATTGACTTATGTATGTTGAACCAGCCTTGCTTTCCTGGGATGAATACCACTTGGTCGTGATGAACAATCTTTTTGATATGTTGCTGTATCCAGTTGGCCAAGATCTTGTTTAATATTTTGGCATCTATGTTCATCAGAGATATTGGTCTGTAGTTTTCCTTTTTTGTTCTGTCCCTATCAGCTTTTGGTATCAGGGTGATGTTGGCTTCATAGAAGGTGGAAGGGAGTATTCTTGTTTCTTCAGTCTTATGGAAAAGCTTAAGAAGTATGGGTACTGTTTCCTGAAAGTTTTGTAGAATTCGTTTGTGAAGCTATCTGGTCCAGGACTTTTGTTGTTGGGGAGATTCTTAATAACGGTTTCAATTTCTTTGTCTGTGATTGGTGAATTTAGATTTTGTAGTTCTTCTTGGTTCAATTTTGGAAGTGCATAGGTTTCTAGGAATTGTTCCATTTCTTCCAGATTCTCTAGCTTTGTGGCGTATAGTTCTTTATACAAGTTTCGCAGGATTCTCTGGATTTCTTGGTGTCAGTTGTGATATCTCCTCCATCGTTTACAATTCTATTAATTTGACTCTTCTCTCTTTTTTGTTTGGTGAGTCTGGCTGGGGGTTTGTCAATTTTGTTTAATATTTCAAAGAATCAACATTTGGCTTCATTGATCTTTTGTATGGTTCTTTTATTTTCAATGTTGTTTATTTCTGCTCTAAGTTTAGTGATTTCTGTCCTTCTAGTTGCTTTAGGGTTCCTTTGTTCCTCTTCCTCTAATTCTCTGAGGTGTTGCAGTAAGGTCGTTCATTTGAGCTTCTTCTTGGTGTTTAATATGTGATTGTATGGCTATAAGTTTCCCTCTCAGTACTGCTTTAGCTGTGTCCCAAATATTTTGATAGGTTGTGTCTTCATTTTCATTTGTTTCCAAGAACATTTGAATTTCCTGCATGAGTGACTCTCTGACCCAGTGTTTCTTAAGGAGTATGTTGTTTAGTTTCCAAATTCTGTGGCTTTTAATAATTTTCTGTTTGTTATTAAATGTTAGTTTTACTCTACTGTGGTCTGAGAAGATACTTGGGATGATTTCGATGTTCTTGAATTTATTGATGCTGTCTTTGTGGCCTAACATGTGGTCTATCCTTGAGTATGTGTTATGTGGATTTGAAAAGAAGGTGTATTCCAGTTTTTGGGGGTGAAGGACTCTGAAAATGTCCAAGAGGTCTAGTCTGTCAATCTCTTCATTCAATTATCTTGTATCTTTGTTGGTTCTCTGCTTTGTTGATCTGTCTAAGTGTGAGAGTGGGGTATTGAAATCTCCCACTATTATTGTATTACTATTGATGTATTTTTGAAATTCTTTCAGTAAGTGCTTGACATAGATGTTCTGTAATGTATTTTATAACAATAAAAAAGCACTCTTTGTCACCACCTCTCATGCTTATACTTTTCCTGCAAATTTTTGTTTAATTTACTTTAGTCCTTCCCTTTACAAGATCTTGTCAGGTTCTCCACAAGTCATGAGTATTGTGATTGACATAGTTCAGTGTATCTTTTATTGCCTAAGGTTGGACTTACCACCTTAATGAGCTGATTTTTGTACAAATGATCAGAGGAGTAATAAATCATAGTATAGCAATAACATTTTAATCTTCATGTCTCTTGTTCTCAGCTCTTAACTAACTTTGCTAACAGCTGTAGCACAGAATTAAGTAGTGGTTCTAATCATGCGTATGACCCTTCTTATTTCCTTTTTAATCCTGATGCTTGCCTTTTATTGAGGTATATTAAGATTATCTTATTCTCCTATACATTTTTTGCATATTTTTAAAAGTCAATATTTGTTTTATTTCTATCCATTAGGTTTTAGTATCTGTGTTGTTAGCCAAGATATGTTAAATTACTGATTTATTAATACATTTCCATTTTATAATATTTAGATCAATAGTAATCTTTATTAATCCAATAAACATTATGCATTTTGAATAGTATTTTTTCCTCAAATATTTTTTGCTATGATGCCACTGCTTCTAGCCTGAAAATTTTATCCACATTTTCTTAAAATGTATATATCAGGACAGGGGAGAGAGAGAAGAGACTTCATAGCACAGATTCTACTCAGTCCATGATGGCCCTCTGTGGTTCCAGATTTTGAACCTGAAGTCTTATGCCCACCAGAACAGTTATTTCTCAGTTCCAAGAAATACTTGTTTAGAATTATTTGGTCTTCTAATTCATAAATATACATTTTTACTTTTATTTTCCAGACAGCCCATTTTAGAATCTCTTTACATAATTCTACATATATGTATATATATTCTGTGAAAAAGGATCCAAGACCAGATAACAAGTAAAAAGAAAGCCTATTCAACACATGGTATTGAGAGAACTGAACTTCCTTTGTTTTTTTTCTATTTGTTTTTTCCTATTTTTCCAAATAGAATTTTGCAATAAACTGTCATTTTGAATCTTATTTAATATTTTATTAGATTTATTGTTTTATTTTAATCAGGATCAAATAATCACAATATGAATATAAAATTTCAGTAAAATCATAATTAAACCTTGAGATCAATTACAATAGATAAGAAAAATAGTGTACCAATTGGAGCCGGGTGGTGGCGCACTTGGTTAAGAGCACACATTACAGTGCACAAGGACCCAGGTTCAAGTCCCTGGCCCCCACCTGCAGGGTAAAAGCTTCATGAGTGGTGAAGCAGGGCTGCAGGTGTCTCTCTATCTCTCTCCCTCTCTATCACCCTTCCCTCTCAATTTCTGTCTGTCTCTAATAAATATATGAATAAATAAAATATATTTTAAAAAAGAAAAAAGAAAAATAGTGTACCAATATGATGAACTTTACAAAACAAAGGATCAATAATATCTTTGGAAGAAAATATAAGTATAAAGAAAATCATCATAAAATGTGAAAAGGATGATTGATTTTTTTCATATGCATTCAAATACACAAACATCTCATATAGTAATTCTAAAGCATGATTTTAAAATGCTTGACTTAAAATTGTCATGGGACTTATGAATCCAAAAATATATCTGATGACTTTAATATATATATATATATATATATATATATATATATAATATATGTAATATATATAATATATATATAAGAGTGATTTTGGTTTTACTTTTTATTTTATTTTATAGTGATTTAATAATGATTAACAAGACTGTAAGGTAACGGGTACAATTACACACAGTTCCCTTTCCCAGAGTTCCCTGTCCCCTCCATTGGGAACTTCACTATTCTTTTGTTGTTGTTTTAATTAGTTTTATTAGTGATTTAATAATGATTGATAAGATTGTGGGGTAATAGGGGTACAATTCCACACAATTCCCACCAACAGAGTTCCATATCCCCTCCCTTCCATTGGAGTCTTCCCTATTCTTTATCCCTCTGGGAGTATGAACTCAGGATTACTACGGGGTGCAGAAGGTAGGAGTTCTGGCTTTTGTAATTAACTTCTCTGCTCGACATAAATATTGGCAGGTGGATCTATAACTCTAACCTCTTTCTGTCTTTCCCTAGTGGTGCTGGGCTCTGGGGAAGTGGCATTAAAGGACACATTGTCGAGGTTGTTATCATGGTTGCATTTGCAATTTGGTGATTGAAACGCATTAATATATAAAACAGAAAAAAATTTTAATATTCAGAAATATAAAGGTAAGAGTATAGTATATGAAGTTTGGGGTCTTCATGTTGGAAGAAGTTAGGAAGTCTATTTTAGATATATTCATATGGGCTTATGACTTTACCAATTTTTGTTTGGGCCAAACAGCTAATGTTCAGGTGGGCTAAAAGTGTATTTTTAAAATTTCCTCATAGATTTTTATATGTAGTTATGTTTGCAAGCTAATTTCCTGGTATGAAAGCAATATATTTGATTATATGTATTTATTTTATTATAGAAATAAGGTGAAGTTATAAAATGCAAAAATATATGAAATTAAGTATCATTTTTTGTTGTTGTTCGTGTTATTTTCAAAGTTACACTTTACTTTTAAAATTTCTTTCAAGGATTAAAAATATTCACCTAAGAACGGATGTCACTTTTTTGAAACAGTTTGAAGTCTTCTGAAATTATTTTTCAGTACCATGATAGAGTAGTTTCTTTGGAAATCTATTTCAAGTTCTTGGACATTGACTAGAAATGAAAACTAACTCTTCCTGAAGTTATTATGACTGGAATTTAAATACCAACCTGAAGATAATTGCCCTTAAATTGATCAAGATGCTTATGATCAGATGCTCATTTCAAAAGAAAAGTTTCTTATTCTTGACACTTCTGTCCACAGTCTTGACACAAACAAGAGCTAAGCCTTTTTAGTACATGCAAAAAATCTCACATATTAAGTCAAATTGTATGTAATAACTGAGATTGGTATTTAACTACATGACAATTCTGGGTAAAGAAAAAAGAGGAAGGCAAAAGTCTACTCTTTGAATAACAGACTTGAGATAATTCAGTTCTATGCTAGCACTATTCACATGCCTCAGTAGCTGGTAGGTTTATATATTAAGAATATGTAACATTAAAGCTAGACTAATTTCAAACATAATAGGCATCTAATGAAACGTTAAGTTCTGTTTTTATTCTGATCATATGAACATGGGCAGTTTCTTAAATAATCAAAATTTGGTTATAAATTTTTTATTTATATGCTAACCTTATATCTTAAAACATTATTTTTTTCATTTTCTTGTGTTTATCACATAGTTGAATGAATTGTGTGACATGATGGGCCAGGTAACAAGACAAAATGCATTCAGAAGGACTTAATGGCCAAGTGTTCTCAACAGCATTTTAGAGTTGGAGAAATTGTCCTTGAGGTTCTGAAGTCTCTTTTGGTGGAGAAGATCAGTCTACTTTTGGAGGACAATTAGTGGGATCTTTGAGTGAGATGCTGTGGTTCCAAGGTTCTATGGGGGTAGGGGTGGGCTCCTCAGGGGAGGAGGTCCAGTGGGCTTGGATGGGCAGATCATGGAGACTTGCTGTGGATGGGGTAATGCATTTTGAGAAGATGAAAAACTACTTGCATATAGGTTTGTAAGCCATGGTCACCTCAAAAACAAAAATGTTTTTAAAGTAAAAATATGCTTTAAAAAAGAAGAAAAAAGAAAGAAAGTGTGAATGAGAAAGAAAGAAAAGCACTGTCATGTTTAAGAAAACCCACTCGAACTCAACCCTCCTATACTGGTGCCAGAAGTTTTGTCTTCCCTGCAAGACATAAACTGGCTTCTTAATTTCTCTTCTTCTCCTTCTCCTCCTCCTCCTCCTTCTTTCTTATTGATATCAATTTTTGTAAACCTTCCCTGGAAACTAATCTTTGAAAGTTTCCATATAAACAACCATAGCAGTGTCTTATTTCATGTGAAAGAAAAAGAACATGGAGACTCGAAGGAGGAGGCAGTCTCAGGACATGCAGGTGGGGAAATTTACAAATGGATGGTTCAAGTACAGAAGTGAGACTCAGGTACACACACAAAAGCTGAGCAAGTCAGTGAGAATCCAAACAACAGCACTGGGGAAATGGAAGCTGGGATTGAGAACTGGGAAAACGGTCATTCACATTCAAGCTGGGAAGTTCATGATGAACCATGTCTGACAAATCAAGAGCTCTCTGTGAATGATCAGGTCATAAGCATAGATCAGTCAGCGGTGTGAAGAATTCCACTGGAATTTATAGATGTATCCCAGAATCTGCACTTCTGCTGGAAACATAGAGGGACGTTTCTTCCAATAAAGCTTTCAGATTTATCTTATCTGTCCATACCTCTCACACTTTCATGTTTGTTTGATTTTCCTATTTTAAGCTCAAGTAAAAAATAAGTATCATAAAGCATCAGTGGTTGTTTCTAAGATGTAAAATGTGATAAAAGGACTAATAAAATACCCATTATTTCATTATTTGTTTAATGTTTTATGTAATGGTCTCTCAGTTCTTTTAGGTCTTATGGAGAAGAATTCTTGACAATTTGTGTTAGAATTAAAGAGAATGAAGCTACCAAGGAAGTGACTAATGGTACCATTCAAATTGATTTGAAGTTATGTTTGGGTCCAGTAGCCTAGAATAGTTCATGGAATTTACTCTAATGTAAATGTAGTGTAAAAACTGTATACAATGTACATGTATGAAGTAGCTAGTCCTTGTTGTCAATAAAGATAACTACAAGTATCTCTGTTGTTGACAGAAAACATAAAACTTCATTCCATTCAGTGCCATAGTTAGAACATCTAGCTAACCCAACCAAAAAGATTTGTGTACACCTATGTTCAAAGCAGCACAATTTGTAATAGCTAAAACCTGGAAGCAACCCAGGTGCCCAACAACAGATGAGTTATTGAGAAAGCTCTGGTACATATACACAATGGAATACTATGCAGCTATTAAGAACTATGAACTCACCTTCTCTGACACATCTTAGATGGAGTTAGAGGGAATTATGCTAAGTGAGCTAAGTCAGAAGGACAAAGATGAGTAGGGGATGATCCCACTCATCAACAGAAATTGAGAAAGAAGAACAGAAAGGGAAACTCAAAGCAGGATCTGACTGAGTTTGGAATAAGGCACCAAAGTAAAAATCTCTAGGTGGAGGGTGAGGGTGAAGGTGGATGCTCAGCATCACTGGGGGTATGGGGGAGGACAGGATAGGTCACAGTTTTTTGATGGTGGGAATGGTGTTTATGTACACTCCTATTAATTTGTATTCATATAAATCACTATTTAATTAATATGAGGGGAAAAATTGATTGAATGTCTCAAACTTTTTAATGCACAGACCATAGGCTGAGTCTTTGAAATGTTGATTCTCCTAAAATCTTAGACCAGCAGAGCAGAAGCAACGGGTAGCCTTACTTTATAAGATATATATATATGACATTAAAGGAAAATTATGGTGAGGCTGCCTATGATACAGCAAATCCTAACAATGGGGTTTTCAAAGTCAATCCAATTGCCAAATAATTTTATTATAGCAATAACTATCTATTGCCTTCTTAAACACTAAGACAGCAGGAACCTCCCACTTCCTCTATAAAGCCCAAATTTCCCCCAGTCCTGGAACCTCTAGGGTGGGGCTCACTTTCCAGCATGCTTCTCCCAATTCATACCAACTGATACTGCATCCGCTAATGCCAAACTATTCAATGTAATTGGTACCACTTAGGCATGTTTCACTTCGGAATGTGTCCAGAGATATCAGGCCTGGAATGTCAACTCTTCAGCATCATTACTAGGATGAGACACTTCCTTTCTCATAGGACCCCTTAATTCCATTTCGGGTGGTCCATTTCCTAACATAGCCTCAAAACCTAGATATAGACCAGGTGCCATGAGATAGGGCATATGTACATATATGTCCATAAATTAGGGAAAAATATATACCTTAAAGCAAGAGGGCACACTAGTTTTCAGTGAGTCAGTAAATGAAGCAAGCAAGTAGAAAGACCTAAAAGACACCTTAAAGTACCTAATGAAATAGTTTCTACTTAGACTTCAATACATTCTCACCTACTTCCTATTATATTTCCTTCACTCACTCCAAAGCTAACATTATCAAAGTAAGGACTGTAAAAGCTGAATAATGGCAAGAGACTGGCATACTTCAATGACTCTTTAGTCACTATCAGGCCACCCCATCAGCTGGGGCCCTAGTTAGGGAGTTCTAGTATTCCTACAGAAACACGATGAGCCCAGATCTCTAACGGATCACTCTCTCCATTATCACTGGTCATCTCCATCAGGAACAATATAATAGAACCCTATGGGGTGCCCCCATAAGACCTTGGCCTCAACATGGATCAACAATGGTAGAGAATAGTCCATCCTCTAAAGGGGGGTTGGATAACATACTCTTATCTACCACCTGACGGACATGTGTCCTGAAACTGGTGCAACTTGGAATGTTCTTACTGATGACCACAGAATGCAAGTTCAGACCTACAGGGATATAGAGGTTACATATGCTCCTATGCTGAATATGGGCCAAAGATCAAATCAATGGTGGTTTACAGTCAGCAGTATTTATACACTTTTCCAATATTGGGGAGCAACTCTCTTACCTGATCCAGCTTTCTAGCCCTTTTTCCAACCATGACATGATCTCCCCAGACAATAACTTGGGTCCACCTGCATATCAGATATCAGGCTCATGAAAAAACTAAAAAAGTAAAATGCCCTTTGGAATATACCTAAAATATACCTACTAGCTATTTCCAAAACAGAGACCCCAAATCTTCATCTGCAATATCCCAGCCTTTAGATTCATGATTAACCAACAATTTGTATGGCTTTATTTGTTAGCAAACCAGGTTCCAGATGCTACCATGATACCAACCAAACTTCCCTGGGCAGAGGATCCTACCAATGTGTCCTGGAGCCCTGCTTTCCCAGAGCTCTGCCCCATTAGGGGAAGAGAGGGACAGGCTGGGAGTATAGATCGGCCTGTCAATGCTCAGGTTCAGTGGAGAAGCAATTACAGAAGCCAGACTTTCCACCTTCTGCCCCCCATAATGACCCTGGATCCATACTCCCAAGGAGTTAAAGAATAGGAAAGCTA